>NW_028274812.1:57801483-58111088 GCF_037043125.1 Eumetopias jubatus | reverse complement strand
ACAAGCAAGTGAAAGGCAGAAACCAGATAATTCGGAATGATGGTAAGAATGAAAACTAGTGACTCTCTTCCCCTGCTAGCCTATATGTAAATTGATAAATTCATCTTACAAAATAGTTTGTCATTCCCTAGTAAAGTTAAACATTTGCTTCCCCTAAAAGCTGTAGTAACACATGGACATAAGAAGACATGTACAAAAGGATTTATATCACTATTGTGTAAAATAGTAAAAACTGGAAATGATAAATATCAATAGTAGACTGGAAGAATAAATTGGCGCATCTATAGGAGAAAGTAGTCTGTAGCAGTAAAAAAAAAAAAAAAAAAAAAAAATGGACCACAACCATCAATCTCAAAACAAAATAAATGTAAGTCAGAAAACTAGGTGAAATAGATTTCATTTATATGAACTTCAAAAAGAGATAAAATAAACAATATACTTGCGGAGGAATACACACAGTGATAATAAACACTATAAAGGAAAGCAAGGGAATAATTCATAGAAAATTCAAGATAGTAGTTGTTATTTGAGGGAGAAAGAGGTTATCCTGATGGGGAAGACACCTCTCAGGATCTTCTGAGATATGGTAAAGTTCTCATTCATAGGTCTGAGTATAAACAGTAGGAGTCCCAGCTATTATTATTTTTTAAGTTGCATAAGGTTTTTCTTGTGTGTATGCTATGTTTATTTCAGTTTCATAAGACAGTATAAAGCAAAGTACTGGTAGAGGCAGATATCTGGAATTAATTCTATGTATTTGGCATAAATATCTTGGGCAAAGGTTCTGAGAAACTACATTTTGGAGATTGTTTCTTAGAATTAGGGTAGTTATTAAAATAACCGTAATATGAGAATTCTTTACATTATGCAGTTTTGGGACAATCAGATATAAAGATGAATATTACATTATAAATCAATGACATAAAAATCACTAATTTATTGCTAGTTTTATGTAAGAAAAATCTTACAGAATAGGAAAGCTGAAAAAAAGATAGATTTCAGAGCAAGTTTAAAGATTATAACCAAGGGTGATTTGACAGATTATGGCAACAATGATAAAATATGTAGGAAACGTTGAAAACATTTGATATCGCACGATCTCTCCATACCTTCTTCTTATTGCTCATATTCCTTGCAACAGAAACACAACTTCCTTTCCTTTCAACTGGGCCAGATATTTCTATGATAAATTCAGAATCTTTATTCCTAGTAATTTAATGAGGAGACTTGGACCCTCTATCAAGGGATTAAATATGTGTAAACTGAATTACTCTTCATCATAGTAAGATAATTTTAACAATTCTTGTGGGTTTTTTGAAGGATGCAATATGTGTGACATGGTATGTTTAGTTATGTGAGAATTCATAATATTTGCTTTATATTTATACATTATTATTCTCAGACATTTTTAAACTATACTCAAATTGCTTTACATAGACAGAGAGAGTTTGTCATATTTGTTTTCCTAAGCTCTCCAAAATATTTGTAGGCCACAACGTAGCATTTTTTAGTAATAGTACTGTTACCCTGAGATAAAAAATATATATATTTACTTACACAACATTAAATACTCCACACATAGCACACAAACACAAATATAAAATTATGCTACTGTAATTGAGATACTCAGGTGAAAAAATTCCAAAGCTTAAAAAAATAATAATTTTCTTGATTAAAAATGTTTTGCATTGGGGCACCTGGGTGGCTCAGTCAGTTAGGCGGCTGCCTCCAGCTCAGGTCATGATCCCAGGGTCCTGGGATTGAGCCCCGCATCGGGCTCCCTGCTCAGCAGGAAGCCTGCTTCTCCCTCTCCCACTCCCCCTGCTTGTGTTCCCTCTCTCGCTGTGTCTCTGTCAAATAAATAAATCTTTAAAAAAAAAATGCTTTGCATTATTTTCACATTTTATTTTTAATTCAAAATAAAATCACTTATTGAGGTTATTATTTCTAAAGAAGGGAAGAAGTTGTTTAGTCTCCCATCCTTCACTCCTTGAGCCGCCGAGCAAGATTCAAAGAGGTGTAAAAGTATTTACCTAACTACTGAGAGATAGCAGTTAGATAGCAGATAGTATGTGTTTAATGCTCTCTATTCTTTATCTGTGGTTGCTTTCCAACTCTACAGATCAATAAACTCTGCTTTTAAAATGAAAAAAAAAATTCCTTACTGAAAGGCAGGGGAAATTATTCTTGAAACACAAATGATGATAATACTAACAGTGGCAGCATCAACAAATCAACTCAAAAATCAAGAAATTATGTTTGAAATGCAAAAAAAGAAATTGCCACCAAAGAGGAAAATTATGATCGAATAAGAAAATAAATGAGTGATTAAGCATATTTAATTAATAAAAATTTGGTGGAAGTCCATTTTTTCTCCAGCTAAATTAATCCACTAATTATAATAATCATGTTAGTGTGTGTAAATTTTTACTGATCAAGTCATAGCCCCAGTTTATCCCAGAGAGGAAAGTGAGAAATTATAAATGCACGCAAACAGCTGAGGAGAACATGCAGAAGATTCTGAGCAAGAAACACATGAACCAAACACATTCACAGTTCATGATTTCACAGTGAGAAAACTCATAATTTTAACAATGAGATTTTTCTTTTCCCAGGTAAGCAGTGTTAATCATTCATTTGTAGGTAACTTCCCCAAATTAAATAGTTTTTAAACTCTTCAGTCTCTTACTACTGGATTTTGTGAACAAATTTAGATGTTTTTCAAAGGTAGGGATTCTCTAAGAGAAACATATCTTGCCATTAAGGCAAAAAAAATAAAAGTTAAATTCACAGTCTTAAGCAGATTCTTATAGAATCAAGGAAAATTATATTACTCGCAACTAGTCCAGGTACCACGTGAGAGCATTTTTTTTTTTAAATACTCTTCCGTGTTCTTCTCTTTGTTAGTTAACTCAAAAAGGTTAGTGAAACATTCCCTTCTCTAATACACTTTCCACTTTTTTGCCCTTGATCTTTTGATCCAAGATTGGCAGATGTGAGACCCTGAGGCAAAGCCATTGACTTGGAGAATCCAGCAGAGCTTAAGACTCATACATTCTATTTTTGGAATGTTCAACTTCCCACCTGGGTCATTTACTTTGGTGACCGTGATCTCTGGCACACAGAGTTCACCCTGGAAGAACGTGAGGCAGATTTTCTATTCAATATCCACCAGGGAATCCCGATTCTTCCTCTATCATGTCCTATCTCCTGGTTTGCTTTTCTTGCTTATTCTCAGCAAAGGTTACCTGCTATCGCTCCTCCTAGCAGCCACCAGTACCTTTTTTTTTTTCCCTGTGTCTTGGGTGGTATCTATCTGTTATAGGATTTTCCTAGCTCATTTTCAATGATAATTTCTCGAATAGCTGTGATTGGGTCTCAAATGGGTTGTCTGACCCCAGCCCAAGAGGAGTATGTTCTTTGCCTAAACATACACAAACTAGTCACCCTTTCAGAAAACTCCCACACTACTTCATTCCCAGTCTCCCTAATTGTCTATTAAATATTTTTTTCAACAGAGGAAGTAACTTCTTTATCATTTTTAGCTTTCTCCTACTTACTCCTTAGCATCTTCTTGTCTTTCTGGCATATTTTAATTCTTCAAATGGCCAGACCATAAACAAGGGTAATCCTCTTAAAAGGCTTAGGCCACTAACTTTTGTTCTCTGGGTCCCAATTTTTTGACAGTTCCTCTGGGAAAAATTCCTGTTAATCATGAGTGAGATTTCATCTCCGTTATAACTGAACAAGTATTAAATATAGAGCATAGTTTCAAGAAACGCTGATGTGTACTAATGATTTGCTCTGGGAGTAACACTGTCTGAAGTTCTGAAGGGACACCAAGAAAAGATAGTTGCTCACAGCTCCAGGAAAAAGAAAAAAAAAGAAAGTATAGAATCTGCTTTTCAAGGTTCAAGAGCATCTCTCATGTCCCTACTCACAGAAACAAAATATCAGAGGCTTTTAAAAACATTCCCGAGTCAAGTACACACCATCTCTGCCCAGTGCAGCCAATCAAGGGAGTGTAAGCTTGGATCACAGAATGCACCTCTGAAGATCAAGCTAAGAAGCCTTTGAATTTTCAAATATTGCCAAGTCCCAAGCTTTCTTTATTTCCACCTATATTTGGCGAAGTCCTCCAAAAACTTAAAGGACTTTACTAAAATTCTGTAGCTACCAAATTTCAAATTCAGAAAGTCTACTTAAATATACTTCTTGAATTTACCTACATGACAGAGATCCGAATGTATCCCATGTAGGAGACAACGTGTCAGGGACCTTAGTCGAAACACTAAAAACTTTAAGACTCATATTTTATTTCATGCAGTCTAAAAAGAAAAATCAGATTGGTGCATTCTTGTAACAGAAGGACAAAGTAATATAAAGCTACATGTATAGTGCTATGGATTTCAAGTCAGGAATTCCTTCTAGTGTTATTCATAATAAAATCTCACTTGTTAGTTTTCTTGATAGAAATCACTAATCTGTCCATAAACTGTCTAAATTAAAATAGTCAGTATAATTTTGCTGTTCAGAATTTTGGAAAAAAGAGGTTAGCAATTTATAATATTAATATCAATTTCTTATGAACTTTACCTTTAATATTTCAGTTGTCTTTTAAAATAATGACATCCAACTAATTCTAAATAAGAATCTATGAATAAAGCAATCTTAGCATTCGTTTTAAGAATGTATTTTTGTATATGTGAATCTAGTATAGTTTTGTTCACTGTTTTTGTTTATTTCTTTTCTTTTTTGAGGAGAATGTAAGAAAATCAAGATAGTCTACTGGCAAAAATGTGGAACTGAATATAGCAAAGGTAAACATTAAAAAAAAAAAAGATACTGCCATCACTGCATTACCTGTAAGCTAAATATCTCCTTGGAATTTATCTCAAGTTTTTCTTCTTTTAAGAATTTCAAAAGTCTTGGGCGCCTGGGTGGCTCAGTTGGTTAAGCGACTGCCTTTGGCTCAGGTCATGATCCTGGAGTCTCTGGATCGAGTCCCGCATCTGGCCCCCTGCTCAGCAGGGAGTCTGCTTCTCCCTCTGACCCTCCCCCCCATATGCTCTCTCATTCTCTCTCTCTCAAATAAATAAATAAAATCTTAAAAAAAAGAATTTCAAAAGCCTTTATATGTTTCTTAAAATTATTGTTCCCTTGGCAGTTACTAAATGACATGGTTGTAGAAGGGGCTATTATCGTTACTAGAAAAAACAGTGTGGAATATTATCCTAAACTCTGACTGTCTCTTTTTTCCCCACTGGGTGAGAAATTACTCAGATAACGTGCATCTGTATACAACATTTTTATCTTTTATCTGGAGTTCCTAATGCTCCATTACATAGGTGAGGAAGGGGACAAATGCCAACCAAACATACGAGTTTCAAAAGAGCTGTCACAGTTTTAGTCCATAAAGAAAATCTAGACAATAGTCAAAGTCAAAGAAATGAATGCATTGATAGAAATTTCTCCATAGCAGGAGATAATTTCTAGGCATGGCATGCTCAGGCTGTAGAAAAGAAATGACGGCTGGAAAGCAAATAGATATTGTCCTTGGTGTCAAAGATATCCTGAGGCCTCTAACACATTATTAAAAAAGATGAGCCCAAGATCAGATCATGCGTACAAATATTTCCATTGTCTAAGAGAACCTGTCAGCAGTATCAATATGACAAAGAAGATTTTGCTTGGTTGAAGAAAACAGAGAGTGGTCAAAGTTGGTGAGATTATTAAATACATGTTCATGGTTAGCCCATAGATACTAGGAGCAAAAGCCAGCAACTGGTTTTTAGAAACCAAAACCACAGGTGTCTAATGTGCTTGCCTTACTAGGGTATAAGAAGGTGGATGGAGAGCTGATACAGTAAAAGTAGGATATAAAGGATGAAATTTATAACAAATATATGGTAATAAGTCTGAGGCACCTTTGTATCAAGAGACTAATCTGAGACTCAGACTTGTAGGCAAAACAAGGAGTACATTTGACCCAGTTTTCAAGATGTGGTATTTTTGATCTGCAGGGTTTTGGCCAGGCTATCAGCCTCCTGAAGGGAACTACCCAGAGAGCATGAGACTTAGAGAAGTTAAAAGGCTTCAATAATTCATTGCACTTCAGTGCAATTTCAGAATTTCAGAAACTAGGAGGTAGTACTGAACTAAAAGTTTAGGGTGAAAGCTCAGCTTCGGTTAGGTGGCACAGTTGTGCAATTTACACACATTAAAAATATCTTTTCTACATTGCTGCAAGTTATTTTCATCAATAAAGTTCTCCTAATCCAAACACTTGAAGAAGGGGGTGCTTTTCCTTTTGAGAGATAAACAAAATATGCATTGTTAGAAGACACAGATAGGTCTGTAACCTGAGTGGATAGTACTCTAAATAAAATTACTAACATATCTAAAACAAAGAAAACATCAGCAGCAATGCTGGCACAGATAAGGGAGGGTTACAAATGTAAAAATAAATAAACAAACAAATAAATAAACAAGTAAATTTAAAAAAAGGTAGTGTCCCTCCAAGCCCTGACTAGGGTGGAAGGTGCTCTAAATATGAGTATGTGGCCCTTTCAGCAACTCTGCATCTTCTGTAGGATCTGTGAATAAACTAAACTTTGTTTTCTTGTGGGTCCTTGGCTGTACCTGACTGACCATTACGGAGAACCATTGCTTTGCCTCCAAGTTCACTGAGAAATCTTCTGATTAGAATTAGACTTCCTATATGGATATGCCCACAAGGAGAAAATAAACAAACTGGTGACATGGATATCCAGTGCACTCGATTATCATGTTTAACTATATATAAATGCATAGTCATTATGAAATTTTTGTCAGTCTCTCTGAGTTTTGTTAATGTAAATGAGTGAGTACTCCATGATATTCTAATAATCTCTTGACATAATAATAGCAGAAATCTTGAGACTGCAGAGATGAGGTCCAGCTCCTGGGCTCTAATAGCCCAATTCAGCACTAAGGTAATGTCACAGGGTTGAACTAGACCAGTGGGTAGCCAGCTTCCGATAGGCAATGCTCTCGTCTTGGTTAGGCATCATCTTCAAATAAAACTGTAGTTCTAAAACCCAGCACAACAAAATTTGACTATGCAAAATGTCATGCAATAAGCTATTGTAAAAAGACCTAAATTCAAGAAGGAAAATTGAGCAATAAAGGTCCCAGAAATTCACAGAAAGAATTAGTCCTGGAGCTAGAGTCAAGAGCTCAACTTAGCTAGTCTACACTGAATGTAGACTACATTGAATTAACTCTATTAGTCATTCTCTCTTTCTAAATGTTCAGTATGCTTTAAATTGCTACTAATAGAATTATTTAATTGCTACTTATAGAATTATCTTAAATATGTTTGGAGAAAAATAATAATATTTATTTTAAAATAATAATAACCTTAAATAAAGTATAAGCTGTAGGTATAAATGTGCTAGAAAGAATCTACGACAGGTGTAAAAAAAGAAGGGCTATAAGCCTTCTTAAGAAGTTCTTTAAACGGGGTGCCTGGGTGGCTCAGTCATTAAGTGTCTACCTTTGGCTCAGGTCATGATCCCAGGGTCCTGGGATCGAGCCCGCATCGGGCTCCCTGCTCGGCGGGAAGCCTGCTTCTCCCTCTCCCACTACCCTCCTTGTGTTCCCTCTCTCACTGTGTCTCTCTCTGTCAAATAAATAAATAGAATATATTTTAAAAAAAAGAAGTTCTTTAAATGACTGCAGGCAACATTTAAGCTCTCTCAGATTTACTAATATACTTATAAAATAACATAGTGCCTTAACTTCTTAAAAGTGCTAAATTATCATGTAAATTCCTTTCTAACTACATGATAAAACTTCATGAAAGTATAGTGGAAATCCAAGTTCATAGTTTGGAAGGTTTAGGACAATAAAACATTTCCAGCATATATCAGGCTATCCTAAAGCAATGATTTAATAAAAACGTTTTTGGTTCCAAATTGTCTAATTGACTTAGTTTTCTATTTTAACCTGTATTGGGTAAACCTAACCAAATTATAGAGCCCTTAAGTCCTTCTACCCTTAGGAGAAACTATGATTATTCTGGAAGAATACAGTCACATTTAACCATATCACTTTCAAATATTAATCCACCCACATTTTGGAACCAATTTTGTTAATATTGTCACTAAGCACAAGAAATATATAAACCTGAGGTTTCTTCACAAGAATAACAAGAAGTACAAAACAAAACAAAACAACAACAACAAAAAAGAAGATAAAAATGAGGTACAGGCATACAAGTATTGTTAATGAAAGCTGGCCAAACACTGGATCTTATGGCAAAGTACATCACAGTTTAAAGGGGAAGTTAATGCCACAAAATTATAATAATAATAATAATAATAATTTAATAAATAAATTTAATAAATACAAATTAAAATAAGTACAACTAGATTGATAATAAGGAGTCAAGGTTTTTAGAGTTTGGAGTAATAACAAGGAATAAAAGTTACACTGGGAGGAAAAAATATGAAAGAGACAGGTAGTAAAAAATAAGAAAAAGTAAACAATTTAGAGTACAGTAAATTGGTAGCTGGAAGATGCACAGCACCTATCCTAAGGAATGACAGAAAACTGGCTTGTAACCGAGACAAGGTATTTAAAAAGTGAGTAAGAAATCAGATACCTGACCTTAGTAATTTCAATGTTTCATCAGAGGAAAGGTGACTTTAACATCACTGTAATTCTAAGAACTCTTAAGATACAAGTTTGGCCTCAATTTCATTTAACTGGTATCTGGACATACAAAAACATAGGTGTAAATAAGAGGTGTGATGTATCTTTAATTTTCACATATACTTGAAAAAAGTATTTAAAGATTTATGTAAGGTTGAAATGAGATACTTTCTAATTTTTTTAATATACACATATTTGGTGTGGATCATTATTTCAATATTTGAGGATGGGAATCTATCCCGTAATACTTAAACCTGATTGTCATTCAGATCATCTGGCATGCATGTCCTTGGGCCCATCTGTTAGGTTGTCATGGTGCCATACTGAGGAAGTGGCAAGCTAGTTTCAAGTAGACATAAATGCCAACCAAAGATTAATTTAGCAGGAGAGCTTGTTGAGTGCAAAAAGTGACATCTCCTATAAGAGGAAACTCTTTTGACTAGCAGTGCCAAATTGGGGCCTTGTGCTTCATTACATGTGAGTGCATCTGCTGCCACTTGCAGGCCTAATGCCATAAAAGAGAATGACTTTCACTGTGAAAGCTACTTTAGAAAAAATAGAAGCATAGGTAATTGTATAGTTTAAGAAAGATAGGCCTAACTGTTGCATATCTAATGAAGTTGCTGAGATGGACACTTCTGAAAAGCTGATGAAATAAATGAAGGTAGAATATTTCCTTACAGTTTAAAACATTTGATCAAGAATTTAAAGCGACTGTTAAAAAGAAAGTGTACAGAGGAATGCATAGTTATTGATGTTATATTAGAATTAGAAAAATGGGTAATATATATGAATGGATGCTAGCACTATAGAATTATATAAACACCATGCTAAAAAGAGAAGGATACAACCAACAGTAGAACTTAAGACATCACAATCTGTGAAATTCGTTTGATTTGGAAACTGATATAAATCATTTAAAATGCCAAATGAGTGAAGCAAAAGGGTTAGTTGGAAAATTAGACCCAAGAAATATATAAAGGTAATAGATGTCTATTTTATTCTGTAAAATGCAAGTATTTAGAATGAAATTAACAGAGTAAAATTCAGAATGTCATATATTTTATGAATATGGTAAAGTTCAGAAAAGTTACCTCTTCAATTCACTGATAATTTGACACATTCCTTCCGAAATATTTAATGAATACCTAGAAGGAAGGCGTCAAACTCAGTGATTGAATTATCTTAATGACTGACCTGAAGTAAATCTAAATTAATATTTTTTTTTTTACTTCTAGATGACAAGTTTTCTTAAACTTAGACTTTGTAAAGATAGGTAGCTATTGCTAAATGACAAAAAGAGTCATGACCAAATAGAAAATAATAAACTATTTTTCCTCCTTAGGTTTTTATAAACTGATGCTTTTGACATTTGCATTTTATATTATTATTCTCTTAAAATTACCTTAACTGTGTCTTTGACTTGAAATCTCAAAATAGATAACTAAAGAGATCTATTGGTTCCATATCATCATAATGCTCTATTAAACAGACATGTATCACATGACAACTTTCCAGATAAGAACATGATTTCTAAACCTGGCATCAAATTCACAAAAAAATGCTTTCTTTCTTTTTTTTTTTAAGTGGTCTTTAGGAAATATGCCCTAGAAGTTAAGGCTTTTTCATATGCAAAAAATACCTAAACTAATCATTTTGAGAAATAAACCAAGAGCTTTGATTCCAAACTTTCCGAAGTCATAAGCAACTTAGTAATTATTTAATACTGGAAAGCTTCATCGCAAGTCTTTGAAATTAAGAATCCTATTTTTTCGTATGATGTCTTTAAATGTATTTGAGGGCAGAATTATTTCCTTTAGTAATATGACAACTCTCCACCATGCCTTCTGATTAAAACGAGTGTGTTCTCTGAAATCAAGGCAACTCGACATAAGGGACTAATTTGAAATCATCCTTTTCCTGATCTCAGGAGAATTGTTTCTACTTCCTAAAAACCTCACGTTGGATTCAAGTAGTTTACTTTCTAATTTTGATTCTGTAATCTGATTGTTTTATATTGAAAAAAAATAACTGAATCTCTCCATTTCCAGCAATACTGATTACCAAGTATTCCAACAATATCAAGATTAAGTATTTTATGTAGTTTAAATCAGGCATTTTTCACAGTTAAGCCATGATGCAGTTACTATTATTCTTCTCCAATATACAGATGAAGAAACTGAGAAACTTGCAAGTTTTATAGTTCATTCAGGGTCTTATAGCAATTAAATCTTAAATGATGTTCTGCAACCAGATTAGATACAGTATGAGAATCATGGTTTTGACTCTATTACTGTGTTGTAAAGAAAGCACAAGGAAATCAGAACCCCAGAGCAGCATAAAACCAGAAGTATAGGGAAAGGAACTTGTTAAGAATTTGGCAGTTGCCCTGGGGGCATCTACTAATTTCTGGTGACTATCCCAGACCATTGTTTTCACTGGGGGCAGAGGACAAAGCCTAGGGCCACAACTAGGACTGAGCTTGCTTCTGAGGTTCCCAAATCATCATTTACCTTGGTGTGTAAATCCACCAAAACACACACACACACACACACACACACACACACACACACACACACACATCCTTGCTTTGCTGAGAGTGATACTTGTCTCACACTCCAGGTGAGGATGGAAAAATTAGTCTCTCCCTACAATTTCTAAGAAAAAGCTTATTCTTATAAGGGTTTCAGATCAGAATACATAATACCTTATGGTTCTAAAATGAATAAGCTGATGACTAATTTAAGTTGGTCATAGATTTTTAGTTCCCCTCTAGTACCTGGAAGAAGCAAAACCACAGCCTCTCTGAAGTATTATAGCTTATAAGTGGAGCTCAAAAAACATGCAGTGTTAGAATTCTAAGTAATGTGAGCTCATGGTAAAATATGAAGCTCATGGGAAAACAAGCCACTGTTTATAGCTGGAAAAAACAATGAATTTAGAATTATACTTGCCAAGACTCTGGTCACTAGAATTATCAGCTACAGAATATTAAGTTTATGTCATATATCATGATATTATTAAGCAGCAAGAAACCATGAAAGTGAATTAAGCAGATATAAAAATGCAACTAATTTTATAGAGATAAATATATAATAAAAAATCATAAATGAAATAAGCAACATAAAACATACATTAGAAATATCAGAAATGAGTATTAGTGGGCCAAAGATAAATTGTAACAAGTATAGATAATTCAGTACAGAGAGGAAAAAAGACGAAATACATGTGAGAAGTTAAGGGATTTAGAGGAGAGAATGAAATGGCTTAAACCTACCTAACCACATTTTCATGAGGAAATAATAAAGAAAAGAAGGGAAGCAGCAATTGAGATTATGAGGAATGTGAGTATTTTGGAAATTCTCAGGTTCAAAATCTCAGTAAATATCCAGAAGCAGTAATATAAAGAAATCCACACCTAGACATATATATGAAACCATCAAATTCCAAATTCCAAAAATAGAACAAAAAATAGATTTCTCAGAAAATTACAGATTTCTTAAAGATAATAGACTTCTTAAAAATTATAATCAGATTGATATTTAAATTCTCACTATCAGTATGGAAGCTTTCAGAAAGTAAAAATATATTTAAGTACTAAGAAAATATAACCACCACCCCAGAATTTCATATTTATAAAAAAATGTCTTTTTTAAGAATGGAAACATAATAGACTTTCGCAGATAGATAAGATCAAACAAGTTTCTGCCAACAGACCTTTATATATATAAACAAATAATCGAAGGAATATACTCTAAAAAGGAAAATGATACCAGGAGACAATACAGGACACATTATGTAATTTTCCAATGGGCTTTATGGCTCACTACATTTAAAAGAAAAATAAAAAATAAGTTATTTGTAAGAAATTGACAAACGGGACCCTGGAACCTGTTTCAGCAATCTCTGCATTTTCTCTTACATAATCAGTTGATATTATGCAAGGATATCTGATTATGAAAATGAAAGACTAGGTAATCTTATAACCTTCCCTTTAAGTGATCAAGTAGGCAGTTAGCTAGATAGGAGCAGGAAATGGGACTTTCCAACTTTTGAAAAAGAGACAGAAACTGCCAACCACCCCTGAAACATGACCAGCCAGATAAAACCGGAGAACACTCACGAGCTCTTCCCTATAACCGCTGCCCTAAAGTAACCTATAGCTTCATTATAATACATTTATATTGCGGTTTTGGTCCTTCTTGTGGAGGATCGTTACCCTAACAGTTTGGACAAAGACCATATTGGGCCAAAACTCCCCCACCCCACGGTTAGGAGGAGTCCTTTAGAGGATTGGAGGCAACCTCAGTCAGAGACTACCCGAGCTATGATCCATAACCCATGCAAATATAAAAAACAAGACAACCCTGACCCTGGTAGCATTGCCACATCTGGCCCTGCTGGCTCTCCCACCTTGAATGTGTACTTTTGCTTTGAGCACCATTAAAGCCTTGCTTGCTTAAGATTTGGCTCTGAATTCTTTCTCAAGAACACAGGCCAGGGAACAGGACTTACCACTAACATAAGGAAAATGAAATTATGAGAATTTAAAAAAATATATAAATGGAGGCATTGGCTATTTAAAAGGTAGTGAGGAAGAATTTCAGAACCAAGAGCCAAGAGAAGATAGTGATCCAGAGAGTTAAGTTGGCTAATGTGGGCCGTTTTTCTTTGGAGCTATTTTTAATTCTGGATGAAGTAAAGAAGCCAAATCACACACTTAAAAGCATCTCACTGATAAGACAGGCAAACATTGGAGCTTGAGGTCTTTCAAGATTAGGAGGTACACCTGCAAAGCCTGTTTCTGATTGGAATCCCATTAGGGGCAACACTCTGGGACTAAGAGTGAATCGAATCCCTTAGCTTCCCTTGAGGCTTGCTGGAGGCAAGCAGAAACCTCTCAAGAGGGAGATAATACAATTCTAGGCCTCAAATTCTATTTACAGTTATTTCATGAACAATATCCAAAACACAATAAAAAATTACCAGGCACAAAATGTAGAAAGAACACATAAATGCAACAAAGGAAAAGTAAGGACAATAGAAAGAAAACTAAGGGATTCCAGGTGATGGAGTCATCAGACTCTAAAATGTTCTTACTTAGGTTACTTACCTGTCAACCTCAGAGAGTCGGGGACCTGGGGCGGTAAAGGAACTGAGAAAAAGAGACGACAGTATAGCGAAGCACAGGGGACCCCGAGCTAACAGCCCGAGGCCCGAGGTTTATTTTCCATACTCTTATATACCTTCTACAGAGATATAGATCTATAATGATTTACAGCAGGGGAGTAGTAAGGCACATTCCTCCATGTATACGGATTAGTCAGGCATGTAAGAATCTTTAAAACAGAATTTACAGGACAAGGGAACGAAGAGGGGAGGGCACAGTGTGCTGTTTACAGCTGGCTTCCTATCTACAAAACATCTTCTGCTGCGTACTTCAGAAGTGACCACACACATTCCAAGGGTATTTCACTCTGATCCTTTTGGGTTATTTTTAACCCTGCAATCTCGAGTTTTCTCAGAGATCTCGGAGTCTAAGCGAACATGCACCAGTGGTCATTGTGGCATTCTGTTTCCTACACTTACCTAAATAATAGTTTGAAATATTCTCAACTGCATGGGTATCCTACTTCTACCTAAATTATTCCTTGTATGCTAGCCAAGTACTGTAATCCTAATCTGAACTGAAAGCTTGGATTATACAGGTCCGTGGTCCCTTATTTAAAAAACTTGGGGCATGATGTGTTTTGCTATTCAGAATATTTCAGAGTTGAAGAAAGGTAATATAGAATAGATTATGTAACACTGCCAAGGGAGCAGTACTCCATGAGCAAGCACTTTAATATTTCTTCAACAAAATGACGAATATTCACAGCTGATGAGATTTTCAAAAGACTATAAATAATCTAGGCCAGTGCAGGACATATTTCACCACCAAATAAATGTACTCCAAACCTTTGAAACAAAACTTCTAGTTTTCAGAGCTTTTTGGATTTCTGAATTGTAAATAAAGGATTTGAGATCTGTAATATACCCACTGTGGAAAGAATGAAGCAAGTGTACAGTTTGTACAGTTTAAAATCTTATATAATATGCATATTTAAAATTTAAAGTTTCAAAGTTCAAATCCAATTTTGGTTTTAGGCCATAACATTTTTACAATCTAAAGAGACATTTAGGATTCATTGTAAACATGTGGAGTTAGAATAAGGAGTTTATATTTGCATTTATTTATATTATATTATCCCACAGAGAGAATACTGAGTATTTATTTTGAATGCTGGAATATAACCTTAGGACATTACAAAAGCATTTCAGCATGCAAACTTGATTTGCAGAATCTTTTTTGACTGGGGATTATAACAAAATGCATTTTATTGTTTCGTTGACAAGTGCATAGATCCCAGTACATTTTATTTTGCTATTTGACATGAAGCACCCATGGAATATGTGTGTAGGCTTTGTGTTCATTTATCCCCTTAATGAAATCTAATATGACTGTCTCTTCTAATTTAAAATTTTAATATATTGAACAAATTTCAGATCTCTTGTATAAAACCTCCTTAGAGATGTTTGAAGATTTTCCTTTCCCATTCAGTTATTCTTGCATGAAAAATCTGTAATGTGCTCATAAGAAAAACATAAATTAAAAAAATTCGAAGAGGGGTGCCTGGGTGGCTCAATCGTTAAGCGTCTGCCCTCGGCTCAGGTCATGATCCCAGGGTCCTGGGATCGAGCCTCACATTGGTCTCCTTGCTCAGTGGGAACCGTGCTTCTCCCTCTCCCACTCCCCTCGCTTGTGTTCCCTCGCTCCTGTCTCTCTCTCTGTCAAATAAATAAATAAAATCTTAAAAAAAATAAAAAAATAAAAAATAAAAAAAATTCGAAGACTCAAACACTTAGACCATGACTCTTTACTAATCAATGCTTTTCTTTGGGCTTTCATTCTCCTTTTACATTATTTGTAATAAAACAAAGCGTTTTCCACGTGATATAATTTCTAATGATACATATTATTAAAGACTTTGGAATAGGGCTAAAACCTTGTTGGATGATAAAGAAGTTTTATCAAGACCTTGAAGTAGGGCTGAAATAAGACAGGATCACACAGCCAGAAAGAGATCTTCTTAACAATTTTGATAAAAACTCTCTGAAGGAGATATGGTAGATTCGTTTTTTTGCCTATATTTTTAATTATGACAAATGTTGGCAATAAAGAGATTTTCCCAATATTCCAAAGCATTTTAAAGTATCAGGACCAAAGTTAAGCCCAGGCTTTCTCATTGTACATTCTCTGCCATTTTAGCAAAACTGCCAGAAAATTAACTCTGGACAGGGCTTTCCACTCTTTTATTCTTATAATAAGACTCCTAAAAATGCATGGGACGATTGCATAATGCAATGAAGACTTACAGTCTTCCTTGAGGTTTTTAATTGTTTAATTAATTGTTTATTGTGAAGTAGAAGGCTGAACCAACTGAGCATATATGACTGTTGGGAAATGGAGCTGTTCCATGTTAATATGAAAAAATAAAAATAAAAAAGGAAGTGTTGCACCTCCTTTTATTTCAGTTATATTTATTGCTGTCACTGCGAGGAGCCATCGCTAAAAATGCCTCTGATCCTCTGACCAGAGAATTAGACATTACAAAGTGTAAGTTGATATTATCAGAATTTTAATACTTATCCCTGTTGGCCAGTGGAAACCCTTTCAAGCTGGTTCCCTGACCTTTTGACTCGCCTTTATTATTTTTTTAGCGCCTATTTTAGTTTCTCCAATAGCAAAATGTTGCTAATTTATAAGATGTTTTCTAATGACCCCGCTCTGGAATCATCCAAATCTTAAGAGTCAGATTCCTTATTCTAGAGAATGTTATATACTCATGCTAGAGTACTCATTAATACTTCTGTACCTCTTAGGTCCTCTTAGCAGACAGAGTAATTCGGGATATATGTATATCATGTCAACTATTATCTAATATATATCCTATACATATAAAATATGTATATAGTATATGTTTATATATGTACACATATGTATATATTTACATATTTATTTATAAGTTATTTATATATTTAACTACCTACATTTTCTTTTTCTGGAGTTTGAGAGAATGGGAGTGGAAGGGCAGAAGGAGAGAGAATATTTAAGCAGGCTCTATGCTCACCAGAGAGCCCGGCATAAGGCTCAATCTCATAATCCTGACCTGAGAGATCATGACCTGAGCTGAAATCAAGAATCAGAGGCTTAACTGACTGAGCCACCCAGGATCCCCTTACCTATCCACATTTATTTATTTATTTATTAAAAGATTTTATTTATTTGTTAGAGATTGAGAGAGAGATTGGGAGCGCACAAGCAGGGAGAGCAACAGGCAGAGGGACAAACAGGCTGAGCAAGTATCCCAATGTGGGACTTGATCCCAGGACCCTGAGATCACGACCTGAGCCGAAGGCAGACGCTTAATCTCCTGAGCCACCCAGGCATCTCAAATATCCACATTTAAAGCCATGAATACCTTAACCCTAACCCTAGAAACAAACTGAGGGTTCTAGAGGGGAGGGGGGTGGGGGATGGGTTAGCCTGGTGATGGGTATTAAAGAGGGCACGTACTGCATGGAGCACTGGGTGTTATACACAAACTATGGATCGTGGAACACCACATCAAAAACTAATGATGTAATGTATGGTGATTAACATAACATAAAAAAAAAGCAAAGTTCATTCTAATCTTTTTTTTTTTTATTTGTGGCCCCTTTCCCCAACAATGAGAAATCTGCATCTCATTTTCTTTAATGTACTTACTTATTTGTTCAAACAAAAATTTCAAGATTGCTAACCCATACCACAGGGAATACCAAACTAAATAACTAGAGAGCAATATTTGTTTACAATTATTTTATACTTAGGTATTTGTTTATTACTTAGTATTTACTTATGTATTGTGAATTACACATTATTTATTATTAGGTATTTATATGTGTTAAGTACAATGCACAAAACTAAAGTGTGCTATTAGGTGAAATTTGGAATATTCATTTACCTATGTAATCCATACCCTTGGTAAGATTTAGAGTATTTATACCAACACAGAAAGTTCCCTCATACCTTTCTCTGTCAACCCATGCTCTTACTTATTCTTCAGAAGTATACAATATAGGAATCTTGTGGTTCTAGTTTCTTTCATTCATCCTAATGTTTTTAATATTCACTCATGTTTGTGGAGAATATCAAGAGTTTATGTTTTTTTTATTGAAGGAAAATTGTCCATTGTCTGAATATATCATACTTCTTATTTATTCTTGTGTTGCATAATGTGATACTCATGTGGATAAACTACACCCAAAAACTTATCCTGAGCTCAGTTTAACATTTTGCTTTTATTTATTTATTTTTGAATATTTTATTTAATATTTGAGAGAGAGAGAACGAGTGGGGGTGGGGCAGAGGCAGAGGGAAAGTGAGAAGCAGACTCCCCGCTGAACAGGGAGGCAGACACCTGAACCAAAGGCAGACACTTAACTGACTGAGCCACCCAGGAACCCCTCAGTATAACATTTTACTCTTAAATAAGCCCCAAATAAACACCTTGAATGAACACAGCTAAATTGTGTACAGGTTCTCTTAAGAGAATAGTAATATATAAACAATTCTGAAAGTAATAGATTATTTGACTCATGAAACAAATAAGCTCCTCTACTTAATACTGTATTCTATAGTATTATATTTCATTCACAATGTGTCTTAGGATCAGGAATTTCTCTACTTGAATAGAAAAGGAAATTAATTTATGTAAATCTTAAAATGTATCATATTTTTGTTTTGTTGAGGTAAATTTCTGGAATTAAAGCTCAGAGCAGGTGAACTATCCCATGATTGAAATAGTTTTCTGCTTGTCAAGTTATCACTGGCTCACTCGGAACCTCTCATTTTCAAACTACCTACATACCTATATAAATAAAGGCATCTGAGGGATCTCAGGTTGTGATTATTTTGGGCTAGTTTTATAAGAGTGAATTTAAAAAGCATGTTGTACTCTTATTTGCTTTCTATTTTAACTCATTTGCTTATCAATTCTCTGCATATTGCTTGACACAATCTGATGCAAAATTGCAGAAGTGGTGGATTGTGTCCCCATGTCTTTAAAGTCAATTTAAATCCTTTTACAGGGATTTAGTTATATCTTTGGTGAATTATTTCTGCTAAAATCATTCTTTCAGTTTGCCAGATAGAACTTTTTCTACTTGTATCTTTTTTTGTTAAGGCAAAATATCACCAACTCGTATTTACTCTTTCTAATATATGTTTACTTGTGTTTTCTTTTTTCAAAAACTCCTCCTACTAAAGACAATAAACTTAATTAATGACCTGTGTCCATTTAAGTACCAGAAGGTCCATTTTCTATCCAAGTCCTGTAATTTTATATTTCACTTCTGCCTTCTCTTTAAATAGTCTGGATGATTTTAAATTATAAACTTCTTGCTAATTATGCTTATAATTAACAATATTTTAATCCATTTATCTAAACTCTTAAGAGTATTTGGCAGCTCTAGAGATTATTTTCTAAATATTTTTAGATGGTATTATGGTGTTAAAAATTACATGACTGGTTGCGATAGATTGGCTTCAAACTGGTTCCAGTTCTCCTCATTTCCATTAATCAAACCCTCTGTAATGTGATTTTGTGTCTCCTCACATCAAGAGATCAGGTCTCTTAGAATTTCCTACTCATAGAATCTGGTCTGGGCTTAGAGCTTGCTTTTACCAAAAGAATGTGACAGACATGATGGTGTTCCCATGCCCAGCTTAAATCTCAAGAGGTCCTATTAGCTTCTAAAAAGTATTCTACTGCCCTGTGAAGAAGCCTGGCTAACCTACTCGATAATAAGAGATATACTGCTAAGTTATTCGAATCAATCCAATCAGCAGACATATCTTAAGGTCATCATAAGCCATCTATCCCCCAAGCCACTTGATAAGTTAGCAGTTGACATATGAGTAACTCTGGCCAAAATCAACAGAAAATGGCTCACATTATCAAAACCTCCCAGATAAGCTATAGCTTCATGAACATTAATAATGCTTATTCTTTTAAGCCAGAGTTTGGGGGGATAGGTTATGCAGCGCTAGCTAACCAATACACTGTTATTCTCAAAAACATGCTTTTTAGGGGCACCTGGGTGGCTCAGTCGGTTGAGCATCTGACTCTTGATTTCAGCTCAGGTCATGGTCTCAGGGTTGTGAGATAGAGCCCCCCTTCCCCCCGTGTCAGGCTCAGAGCTGAGCATGAAGCCTGATTAAGATTCTCTCTCTCTCCCTTTCCTCCCCCCACAAAAAAAAGAAGAAAAAAAGAGAAACCTGACAGATAATGTGTGAAAATAAAATGTATTTACAGATATAGAAATTTTAACAAATAAACATTTTAAATAACTTAATATATTTAATCATACTTCAAAATGTAATGATATTGTAAGGACTTTAGTATCCTTTACATTCAAGGATCAGATCATATGTATTTACCATAGTACTATTAAATTTTATGAAGAGATTGACTCTCTTAAAGTGTAGAACAAGTATATGTTGATAGTTGGGGATCCTTCTTGGATTAGTTACTTCTTAGTTACAAACTATGATTTTATAATAATTAATCTCTATGTCTTCTGGAATAAACGAAATACTTAGTTTGGGGCATTGTGAAGTGTACTAATTATGCCCCTTGAATGACACTTTACTGTATTTTTACTAAAACCCAAATAATTTTCTCCATTAATTGTCTACTGTAGTATTACAGTCATAATGAAGCTGCATATCTCTGCTAAACATTTTATTTTAAAGGAAGTAAGGTTAAGAGAAGAAAATGATGTTGAGACCTAAAGTGGGAGACAGGGAGAGTTTGTACAATAATAAACTCTGAGAGTGATGCTCAAGGATAACTTTTAAATGCATTAATTTTATTGTAATCTTTTTTCTTAGTTGACAATTTAATTTAGAAAAAAATATCTCTGGAAGTCTATACATACTCTATTTTTTCCAAATGATTGGTCCATGATTTAGTAAGACTGTACTAAAAAATTATTTCATGTGAATTGCCTTTTTTTGGGGTTTTCTAAGAAAATATACTATTGTGGACGCCTGGGTGGCTCAGTCTGTTAAGTGTCTGCCTTCGGCTCAGGTCATGATCCCAGGGTCCTGGGATCGAGTCCCACATTGGGCTTCTTCCTCAGCAGGGAGCCTGCTTCTCCCTCTGCCTGCCGCTCCCCCTGCTTGTGCTCTCTCTCTCTCTCTCTGACAAATAAATAAATAAATAAATAAATAATAAAAAATAAAATAAAAAAAATAAAAATAAAAAAAAGAAAATATACTATTGTGTCATAAAGATAACAAAGTGTGTTTAAATATACGTAATCCAATTCCTATTTTAAATATATGAGTAGATAACACACCTTTCAAAGGAATTGAGTTCACCATATTTTCAGATTTTTACTGAATTTGTGCAAATGCAATTATTTTTAGTTGAAAATATTTTAAGTAGAGTGACATAAAAATTATCTAAATGTGTACAATATATTTACCATAAGACAATGGAATAAGAACACCAAAGTTATGTGGTGAGTTGAACTAATCCATTAAAATATTTTAAAATGAATCATGTGTCTTTGATTCCAAAAGAATTTAGCCTGTAACAAAGTAGATCATTTGTATGTTTGATTAAAAAAGATCCAAATGGATCATGACATGATTTTATCTATCTTTATGATGTTTTCATCAGAGCAATATATCCATGATACAATCCTATCAAAAAATTGTGTGAAGCTTTCTCTTCCTTCTTTTATTTTCCTCTTTCTTTTTTTTCTTTTTCTCCCCCTCTCTCCCGCTGGCTCTCTCTTCCTCCTTCTCTCCTTTCAGAGTTGTAAAATACGAAAAAGTCCCATTACTATTTAGAGTTCACTTAAGCATTCTGCTTATCTTGGTTCAATTCATTCTCAGCCAGCATTTGCAACATGACTCACCCACTTCCTAAGTGCTACTAAATACCTGAAACAAGGACAATAGTAGTTTAGATACTTATTCAAGCTCCATGGAACCACTGAAATTTAAGTAATCTAAGAATTGAAGATTGTATAATTTAACATGTATGTTTTCATTAAGTGAAAGCAAAAAAATAAATTTAATTATTTCTTCATTTGAATAATTTTGCAGGTGTTTTGTGGAAAAAAAAATATGTCTCCAACTGCTCATTGGAGGAAATGTTAAATCTCTGAAGAGTAGTGTGATGGTTTTTCCTTCTACCTCTCTCTCTCATTGCCTCTTTCTTCTCTTTTCATTTTCTACTCTTATATGGGTATACTGAAAAATAGGGCTAAGGTGGCTTACATCTGTATTAGAATAAATTGTAAATCAATATTAGGGAGGCAAATATATACTTCTTTCTTTGATTACTACAATTTTTTGGGTCCAGAATATTCTGGTCACTTTAAAGAAAAAAATTTGACTAGTATCAATGGATTTTAATTGAAAGACAGATCATCAAATATCAGAAAAGAATAGTAATGAATTGATGATGATGACCAACACAGAAAATGTTAGTACTTATTACAATTTATAAGAAGTGTTTAAAAAGGCTTTTGATGGCTTCATCAAGAGCTTTTCTTTGCAAGGTGAGAGAAAATTTTGGGAGGTATAGTGCAGTTTTTCTCCAACTATGGTGAAAGATTGTGTTTATTCTTTGATTGAAATCCACTGAAAATGGATACTTTTGTAAACTGCAGTAAGATGAACTTTTAGAAAAGTGTAATAAAATCCCCATTTATGTTATATTCAATGCTCTTTAGTTGAATTGCTCATTTCAGTTTAGTTCTTTATTTTTTACTGACCAGTAACAAGAAATCAATGGACTGTCATAATTTATTGTATCTGTTTTTATTTATTGTCCCTTTTTCCTTTTTATGATATCCAAAGTTCTCAGTTACTTGGGATATTGACTCTCTCCCAACTTACACTGTTCTTATCTCAATCCAGGGAGGAGTATCTGAATCAAACTGACCAATCCAAATACCCAATCCAAATACCTCTTCCACCTCCGTATTTAGCTTGCAGATTGGGAAAGAGTATGGAGAAGAACACTGGAGATTTATTTCAGTCCCAGAAATGCCATATATCACTTTTGCCTAAATTCTACTGGTCAGAACTCAATTACATGGCACCTGCTAAGAAAACTTAAAAATGGCATCCAGCTGTGTGTTTAGGAGGAAATGGAAGTATGATTTCTGATCACTTTGTAGGTTCTGCCTCAATGCTTCAGAAGTATACAAATGAACAAGCAAAGCAACATATAAATGCAAGTGAAAAGAACAGATGTTGAGATAGACAGATAGTATGAAAATAAGAGGAATTGGGTTATCGGGGTTTTTTTCCCCATAAGAATGCTTAAGTGACAATCTTAATTCATCAGGGTGGAGCGAGGAGGACATGGACTTTACATCCTACTCCTGAGGTTCGTGGTCTGTGAAAAAGCCATTTTCTTCCTCTTGATAGAAAAACCATGAAAACTGTGTCCTCAGAATGGAGACGACTTTCAGGTAAGTTGTAGTAAAGTGAAGCCTTCAACAAATGGCTGAAGATGCCAGCTGTTGGTTTATAAAATAATAGGGGTTTGACCTAGCACCTTAGACAGTGATGGGGTAGCAAGGGAAGGTTGGGCTGGAGGAAAAAGTAGTAAAAAAGTAATATAGCAATGAGGGCATGAGGGCATATACGCCCAGGGTGGCTTCTGTCTTGTGTTGTGACCATGGGTAACAGTGAGATGAGGATGGCACACTTAGTTTAATGACGTAATATATCTGAATTATCTAATGAAAAAAATAAATGATAATAAAAGATTAAATGATATCTTCTAAGGTTATGTAGATACTTAGGTAGTAAATAAGTAAGAGAAAACACACTTTCTTGACTATATAAAAACATTAATTTCAGGGGCACCTGGCTGGCTCAGTTAGTAGAATATGCAGCTCTTGATCTCGAGTCATGAGTTCGAGCTGCATGTTGGGTGTAGAGATTGCTTAAAAAAAATAAACTTAAAAAACACATTAATTTGTACAGTGATATATATATATATATATATAAAATCAATGAAAGTTTATCAGGCATAACAGTTAGACAGATGAAGTAATAGCAAGACACATTTGAATGACGCAAGCAAGAATGTACCATTTTGAAATAGTGCAAAACTGGAGCACCTGGGTAGCTCAGTCAGTTAAGTGTCTGCCTTCGGCTCAGGTCATGATTCCAGGGTCCTGGAATCCAGTCCCATGTTGGGTACCCTGCTCAGCGGAGAGCCTGCTTCTCCTCTCTTCCTCTGCTGCTCCCCCTGCTTGTGCTCACTCTCTCTCTCTCTCTTTCTCTGTCGAATAAGGAAGGAAGGAAGGAAGGAAGGAAGGAAGGAAGGAAGGAAGGAAGGAAGGAAGGAAGGAAGGAAGGAGAAAGAAAGGGTGCCAAACTGTGCAAGGAATTAACTGAGAAGTAAGTGAATGAAAGTAGAGAATCGTAGTATCAGTAGAAAGAGAACTTAGCAAAGTTTAACAGATAAAGTACACACTCATCCAGAAGGGTGTAAGTGACAGCACCAGGCTTTGAAATTAAAAAGACTGAGAGAGTAATCCTCTCCCTTCAAATTCTGCTGGGATCTCTTAAGTTTCCACTTAAATAAAGAACCCACCAACATTTGTGTGCAAGTGTTTAGCCTGAAGAAGACAGAAAAAGAGTAAAAGAAAGACTTTAGGAAAAATGTTGCCAGGGAACAAGGTGAAAACAATGCTAGGGATCTTTGTCAGTTCTCCTCAGACTGCCAGGTGAGAGACAAAACTTGGAGAGAAAGTTTTGATTGCACAACAGTTGAATAATTGAATATATTCATTTGATTGAATTTTTGTGCTAAAGAGATAAAGTTGCAGAAAATTAGTCTTGGAGAAGTGACAGTGAGGAATAAATTATACTCAAGATCATCAAACTAGTTCATGGCAAAACTGGCATGAGTACTTGGTCTCTTCTGTCTTGAAATATTTTGGTCTAAAAAAATCATTAAATCTTGTCTCTTCCCACATCTCCATTAAGAGGCAGCTACCCACTGACAATTCCTTTCCTTAGGCAACCTAGACTTGATGTTGGAAACCCTTACCAAGGCAGTCAATTAATTTCACTTACTTTTCATTATAAAATATCCAGCAAAACACTGAACTTGGATTGATTTATCTGTCCTATACAATGGTTGCTGGGAGCTGTTGGGGAAAATATACAAGTTTTCACACCAGGACAAAGAAAATATATTCTCCTCTAACTAAAACTAGGCTTTGAAATCTTTCTATAAGTTTCACTTGTATCCTTATGCAATTATTTCTCATATGTTGTAAACTGATTTGTTCACACCTTCTATACTGAAACATCCCACATCTGTGTACACTTGGGAAATTTGCCTCTTGTTAAAAGCTAAACTCTCAGTCGCTGCTTTAACCCTTTCTTATCTTTCTAGGTTCTTACTCTACAGCTATCAGCTCACCCTTCTATGTCTTCAACTTCTCTTTTTCTACTAATTTCTTCTCATTAGAATTTGAAATACTTGGGGTACCTGGGTAGCTCAGTCGTTCGGCATCTGCCTTTGGTTCAGGTCACGATCCCAGGGTCCTGGGATTGAGCCCCACATTGGGCTCCCTGCTCAGTGGGAAGCCTGCTTCTCCCTCTCCCACTCCCCGTGCTTGTGGTCTCTCTCTCTCACTGTGTCTCTCTCTTAAAAATAAAATCTTTAGGGCGCCTGCGTGGCTCAGATGGTTAAGCATCTGCCTTCGGCTCAGGTCATGATCCCAGGGTCCTGGGATCGAGCCCCACATCAGACTCTTTGCTCAGCGGGAAGCCTGCTTCTCCCTCTCCCTCCACTTGCCGATCCCCCTGCTTGTGCTCTCTCTCTCTGTAAAATAAATAAAATCTTTAAAAAAATAAAAATAAAATCTTTAAAAAAAAAAAGAATTTGAAATGCTCGTGTCTTCTACCATTGTAGCAAACACATCTTACCTGAAATATTTCCTCTTGGTTTCCTGAACTCTCGCAAATTGTCTACCAAGTTTCTGGCTTCTCATGTACAGTTTTTATCTTTTATTTTTTTAAGATTTTTTTAAATTTATTTTAGAGAGAGAGAGACAGAGAGCATGAGTGAGAGGGGCAGATGGAGAGAGAGACTCTCAAGCAGACGGCATGCCCAGTGTGAGTCCCATGTGGAGCTCTATCCCACGACCACGAGATTATGACCTCTGCAGAAACCAAGAGTCGGAGGCTTAACTGACTATGCCACCCAGGCACCCAGGAGCCTCCTCATGTAGAGTTTTTAGATAATCTCTAAAGTATCTAAATGCATGTTTGTGAAGTGGATGCACTAGAATTACCTATTTTTGGTATGAGAAAATATAGGTTCTGAGGCCCCATGCTATATTTACTGTGTCCTGGGGCATAAGGATTTGTTCATTAAAACTCCTCAGGGTTCTGTGGTATTGCCAGGCTTATGACCATTGTTAAAAGGCTTTTCTTCCTTTGCCTATCTCTTCTATGTTGGTATTCTTCAGGATTCTGTTCTAAGCCCCCAGTTTACTTTTCTCTATGGACCATTTCACACATTCCTCTGCCATCAATTATGATTGAAAGGTGAAATCCCACTTTTCTATAATTATAGAGAGATTATATCTATTATTTCTTTTGTGACTTTGGGCATGTCTCTAATGTGTTTGTTGCAGTTTCCATTGCTCTAAATAGGAATAATAATAAAACTACATAAGAGTTTTCAGGAAGAATTATAATCATTGCAGAGCTCTTAGAGGAGTACTCAGCATGTAGTAAAAATAGAAAAATCATAGATAAATAGATAGATGAGCAAGCATTTAGGTGAACTTAGCCTAAGTGGCTGACTAGAGAATCGTGAACAGGTAAGTTGCTTAATGTTTTAAGACATTACATTTTGGGGTAGTTTGCTACATAGAAATAGATAACACACAAAGGTGCATGTTTTTTTTTTTTTTTCTTTTTAACTAATGTGTTCTGTGATCAAACGTCCTGTGATCTTTAACTCATAGGATAATGCCATACTCTAACTTAGACTGAAAGCCCTCCATAATCTGGAGGAGATATTAAAATATGTCACTAATTTGTTGATAGATCAAAGATATTAAGTTATTTTTCTAACCTATTTTGTTTCCCATATATTCCATATTTTTGTCACCCCTATAATGTTTTATACACTACTCTTTCTATAATATTTTAATATCTCATATTATTTTCCCATTTAGATTAGTCTTCCGCAGCCTTTTTCACTTAACTGAATTCTATAGTCCTTTAGGAAG
Source organism: Eumetopias jubatus (assembly GCF_037043125.1). Lineage (NCBI taxonomy): Eukaryota > Metazoa > Chordata > Mammalia > Carnivora > Otariidae > Eumetopias > Eumetopias jubatus. The sequence goes on along the minus strand of NW_028274812.1, from coordinate 58,084,010 downwards.
CCAGTTCAAAGTTCATCTCTTTTGAGAACATTCCCCTTCAAGGTACAGAAATATTTTTTCTGTGATCTGTTATAACAAGGATAATTGTCAGTTGAATCTACCCCAAGGCTTACTTGTCCACAATCTTCCAGAAAGTATTTGCCTTGAGAAATCTCTCTGCTTCCTTTGTCCCAGGCTCAGGCCATGACCCAACACTTTCAGAGAAGCAGAGGAGAGATTTCTGACCACTTCACAAGAGAAAAATAAATCATGTAGCTGGGGAAAAAAAAAATTATGACTACTGATTTATTTTGCCCCTAGTATGTTGGTGAACTTCTAAAGTTTTAAAATCCTCTACCATAAGTAGAATATACCCCAGTACCTATAACTGTAGGTAATAGTTCACTGTTGAAATTTATTTTTAAAATGCATTAAAACTCTCTTAAAATAAGAAAATGTTACAAAAGCATTCTGATTCAAATGCATCTAGTAATAGAAAATTTTCAGTCTTATTAAGAGGCAACATGGAAATCTTTAGATTTTTCTAGAGTTAACATAAAACTACATAAAAGCATATGTTTATTGTCCATTAATATTTCAGAAATTAATATTTATCAATGACTGCCTAAATAGCATGAACATTAAAGTGTATTTGTCTTGTATTACATGGTTAATTGTTTCAATTGATACTTGGTAGATTTTTTTTAAAGTCAGATAATTAGGTTTTCCATTAACACAGACCCTACTATAAAGCCAAGGTTTTGGTGTTTAGACCAGTTCAACACTTTTGAGGACATTTTTCCTCCTAATAGAGCCACTAAGGCAGTATCTCACTTTTCTGACTGCATATACTTCAAATAACATTAAAAAAAGGAAGTGTATTAATTTTTAAAATTGAGTTTTCTTGGGGCACCTGAGTGGCACAGTCCGTTAATCCACCGACTCTTGGTTTGGGCTCAGGTCATGATCCTGGTATGGAGTATCCCATCCTGCTCTGTGCTCAGCAGGAAGGGAAGTGTGCTTGTGGATTCTCTTTCTCTCATTTTCCCTCTGGCCCTCCCCATGTACACGTGCACTCTTTCCCTCTCTCTCTCAAATAAATGAATCTTTAAAAATAAATAAATAAATAAGAATGAGTTTTCTTAATAGAAACATAATCTATTGAGTACCGGCAATATTCTGTGTTAGTCTCCTTATCAGTTGAAAACCTTGTAATATTGTAAATGATAAAAATATTGTTAATTTCAGTTGATTCCTGATTTGATGATGTTGCTTTGGTGATTTTTTTTTTTTTAATAGAGGATTTGAAGTACTTTTAAGTGAAAGAATTAACCCTGATCATGTAAAGAAGAGACTCACTAAATGACATAAACCAAACTATTTAATGCTGCTTTTATTATTGCCTAGAGTTCTGAATTATATAAATTATGAAAATCAGAACTAGTACTAATGATGCATGTTTTAATTCTCTCTTGTAAATTTTATAGAATTACAGATTGGAATGAGCATTGGATGTGCCATTCATATAAATGTGTCTTGAATCAAAAGCCCCACAGAAACTGGTTATCTGCCCTGCATATATTTTTTTAAATATGGAAACATCTCTTTTGCAGAGGTTTTAATAACTACTTCTTGTCTTGCCATCTCTTCCAGATTTAACTGCACAGATTTAAAATGTTTTCGTATCAGCTTCTTCTGCTGAGTATCATATAGTTATTTATTTAGCTTTCATCTAGGAATTGGTATTTTATAAATGATTAACCACTTTATCAAAAATCTGTATGTTATTTTATATTTTAAAAGCCTCATTTCAGGTAAGGTCCATGTTCTAAAATGGACTAAAGTATTTTTTTTTTCTTCTGGGTAAAAATAGCCTCCTTTTTTTTTATTCTCCCCCAGATTTTAACCCTATGCATGTAAGTTTGACAATACACTCTATTGTCTTTGCAACTTCCAGGGGTAAAAGATATAATTTTATACCGCAGGTCACATTGAAGGGGACACCCTGTACTTTCATTTGACAGTAATAAAATGATATTCCTCAGGAAATTTAATTAACAACTTGGGGTTATAAAGTACTTAATGGCATTTCTCATCAAAATATTTCAAATTGCTTTTCAAACATTAACTCATTAATTCTCATAGCACTCATGGGAGGTAATTATGTACTCAAGAACACTTCTTCATTTGAGCTCTATTCATGGTCATTTGTAAAATCCTTTCTTTTTTTTAAGATTTTATTTATTTATTTGAGAGAGAGAATGAGATAGAGAGAGAGCATGAGAGGGGGGAGGGTCCGAGGGAGAAGCAGACTCCCCGCCGAGCAGGGAGCCCGATGTGTGACTCGATCCCGGGACTCCAGGATCATGACCTGAGCCGAAGGCAGTTGCTTAACCAACTGAGCCACTCAGGTGCCCCTGTAAATTCCTTTCTTACATAAAATAAATATTTGTGATTGTGTGATTACACAATTGATTACTTCATATTCTCATATTATTTTCCCAATATATTCAAAGTGCTATGTTAAGTTGAAGAAAGGACATTGGTATAAAAATAATTAAATTGTGGCATTTCTACTCTCTAGGTTTAGACCTTGTACTGATTCAGTCTCTCCCTAGGTGATATCTGTGTTTTAGTGTGCTTTGAAGGAATAAAAAAGATAACGAATTTGGCATTTGAAAGATGATAAAGTGTCTGGGTTCTGGAAGATAACTGGATAGGACTGAAAAAAATGTGTCAATTTCAAAGAAGTCTCATGTTCAAATACATCCCTTGTGTATTTCACCAATTGAGATCTCATTAGATTAAAACACTGAAAAAGCAACTCTACCATGTGTAACAGTTTAAACATTTATAATTTAATATAAATTATTTTAACATAATTACTTTTTTCAGTTTTAAGATAATGTGTTCATGGAGTAAGGTAGGATGGATTAATAAGTGTTTACTTAATGATTGGCTGAAATCAGTAATAACTAATTGGTAAGTTCAAGCGAGACACAGGCCCATTTTAAAGCTGGAGAAGCAGTCTGTTATGGAGTAAAAAACTGGAAAAATACAGGGTAGGAGAGGGAAATCAAAAGAACTGAAAGTATTTTTTTTTTAAGATTTTATTTATTTATTTGACGGAGAGACACAGCGAGAGAGGGAACACAAGCAGGGGGAGTGGGAGAGGGAGAAGCAGGCTTCCCGCCGAGCAGGGAGCCCGATGCGGGGCTTGATGCGGGGCTCGATCCCAGGACCCTGGGATCATGACCTGAGCCAAAGGCAGACGCTTAACGACTGAGCCACCCAGGCGCCCCAAGAACTGAAAGTATTAAAAACCTTTGCCTTATTCATTTTTACTCAAAATGCATACATTCAAATAAGTCAGTATAATGTGATGAATAGGCTCTCATAGGTCATATATATGATTCAGAAAGTGTTTTTGAGACCGTACTCTATACTCATTGTTCCATCTGCATGTACTTCTCTTCCTCACTCATTGGCCTGTCTTTTCTATCAACACTAGTAAAACAGCACTCATTAATATATTCAAAACTTCATTCTTAATATGCTCTTTTCTGTACTTATCTTACTGACTTCTCTATTTTATTGCTTTCACTTGACCATACCTGCTTCCAGTTTCTGTGACACTATACCCTTTAAGCATTCTTAAAACGTCTGTAGAGGGCTATCTATTCTTAGTTACATTCATGGGGCCACCACCCTTTAAACAGCCCTTGAATACTGATATTCCTCCCAAGATCTTATTCTTCCCTCTCTCCATAAAATTTGTAGTAAACTTCATCTATAATCAGCATTCCAACTACTACCCATATTCTCAAACTATTACTCTTGTCCATCCACAACCTGGGTACCTGCATTTGGATGTCCAGAGACACTTAACACTCAGTAAATACAAAAAGGAATTTGATTTCTTTCTCACAGTATCTGCTCCACTTTTTGTATTTTTTTATGTTGTAAATGGATTGACTCTCATTCATTTATCAACCCACAATCATGACAAACAGCCTAGATTTCTTCTTATTATCTCTTTATCTATTACTTATTATCTGGTCATTTATATATTCAATAGATATAATCCTTAATATGTCTTAACTATATTTCACTGACTCCAATCATATTTTTACTATTCCCATCTCTGACTTTCATGACTTCTCACCTAGCATCAATCTGGCATCCCTTTATCTCATCCTTCATATTCTATAAGAATGATTTTTCTGTAATGCAAATAAGATCATATGACATTTTGTTAAGGGTATTTTAATTTTTTGCTGTATTTTTAGTCTAAAATTCAAATTCTTTAACTTACTCTAGAATACATCTCATGGCATAATTCTTGCTTACCATTCTAGTCTCAAGTTATACCACTCCAAACATCTCTTCTTTGTTCACCTACATAGAATTAGTTATAGATTTACCCAGGGCTCATGGTTTTTCTCAAAAGTGGTTCTCTCCTTGTGGAATGCTGTTCTCTCTACTCCCTGTATACACTTAGACTATACCCTGTTTGACACTAAAAATGAAACTCAAACAATGCCTTTTATTGGATTTTTGGATTTTTCTTCCTATGCTGTAGAGAATGAGGGTGGCTCATACGCATCCGTTCCCAGTTACTTTTTCTTCGTCTTCCTCTGCTATAAAGGATGAAAATCGAAGTGTTAACTAATCAAGCAACCCTACTGTTAGAGTGAGCATGTAGTAATCCCGGCCATGAACTGTTACCAGAAATCATATAGAGAGGATTTTCCCTCAGAAATACCAAGTTAAGGTGTGGAAAATATTTTCTTCTTTTTGGAACATGGATTCCTGTGACTATAGACCAGAAGCAAGAAAAAAAAATGGAAAAACGTATTCACAGGATCTAACATTGTTGAGCTCCAAAATCATTGCCAGAAACACTACTAGTCAACATTTAGTTTAAACACTATTAGTTAGATTTCTCTTATTTTCAGGGTAATGCATTCCTAATATACTCTTTTAGTTTGATGTATTTATCTTAACTCATAAAACATTCTACTCATGCCTTCTGTCACACAATAGCAAATTATAGTGTAACATACTGTAGCAAAGGATTCACTTGTCTATATCCTTCACTTGATTTGTCAGGGTCCAGAACAATGTTGTGCCTCTCAAGTACTTGGTCTTACATTATTTATATTGATTAAATATGCAAGTGAATATATCAACAGTGTTGTATATCTTGATTGACCAAAGTAATAATTCCTCAAAGAGAATCACAAACTACACAGAGAAACTCTTAATTTTCAATGGACTATCTCTGGCTTTTATTCTTTTATTGGTGTACCTTCTCCAGACTTAGCTAAGTGTACTTAATGTTCATTCGGCAGAATAAATACCGGGACTCATCTTAGTGAACTGGGCAGTATACGTACTAAATCTCCCCAGTAATGTCAATAACTATAATATAAATTTTTCCATTAACATAGTATATCAGGTGCAGGAGAGTCAGCACTAATTCTGAATTCATGGTACACTATTTTATTAGGTGCTCCCTTCATTACCCATTTTTAGTCTTATTTCTCACCAATAGATATCTTTTCTGATTTTTTCAATATAGGCCCTTAGATATCTATGTTGAAAAATATGTAATAGATATTTTTACATATATTTAATTTTGAATACTTTGAAAAATATGTAATCACGTCTTATGAATGCATCCACTTAAAATTTACACAAACTTTTTCCCCAGCTAATATCTGTCCTGTGATAATAATGACTTATTTTTCCTAGCTTTTTCACTGAAAGCTTTTTTTCTCTTAACAAACGTTTTTGCTGTTTTTATGCCAAATGAACTCAATGTATTGTTTCTTTTGCTTAATATTACGTTTGGAATTCTTTCATCCTGCTGCATGTATTAATAGTTCATTCTTTTTCACTGCAAATTGTATTCCATAGTGAACATTCCAGGAATTTTTATTGACTATTTTTGATAGACATTTGCTTAATTCCAATTTTAGTTAACATGAATAAGTTTCCTATAAAAATTTTTTGTGATTTTTTTCTTATAGATCTATGAATGAATTTCTGTTAAATATATTCCAAAGAGTAGAATTGCTGGGTCATAGATCCTATGTTTAGCTTTAGCACAGGTTTCTGGTTTTCTAAGCAATACTACTAAATACCAGCAGTAATGAAAGGTCCTAGGTTTCTATATCTCTAGCAAAACTCTTTTTTCATGATAGTTATCTGGCATCTTATTTTAGTTAAAATTTCATTTCCTGAATGACTAATTATGCTCAGCAGCTTATAATTTTTGTTGTTTTGAATATGTTATTTGCAAAGACCCTGGTCAAGTAATTTTTCAATTTTTAAACAATTTTTTTCATTCTTTATTCTGCAAGCATTCTGAAATTCATATCTGATCATGTCACTTCTGACATGTTTTCTGATATATCTTAGGATAAAGTCCAAACTTTCAAATGTGGCTTCTTAGGCAGGATATGAACTGGAGCTTGCTTTACTCTCCAAGTACATCTCTCACTCTGCCCCACTGGTACTTAAACTTTCATCATATTGAATTTTCTCCAATTAACTGAATGCTCTGTGAATCTCTGAATCCTGTATGAATAATAACTGCTACATAGAACTGACTGAATTAGACACAAATGTTATATACGTACACAAGTTTGGCAACTATCTTATTATTCCAGAGGCATAGCCTGAGTCCCACCTTGGCTGAGCTACCCCAGCATAGACCTAGTTTCCCCAGCTAACATGCCTTGCATGTCCCACAAACTGGATGGAGTCAGCTCTCCACTGCCACTGAATAAGAAGCAAGGTAGTAGTATATGGTGGACACTGCAATGAGTCACTCATATTGCCCCTCCCCCCCAAAGACAAGGAACTTATTTCTTTAGTGGCTGGAAATATTGCCTACTGAAGACACAGCTGAGGCTTTTCAAGGCGTTGCCTTTGGCAGAAAGACATGGCTCCTGTAAGGTTACACATTCAAACGGGTTGCAGCCTGCCTGTAAAGACCAGCTGATATGGAAATAAGAGTCTGATCCCTTTGCCTGGCTTGTGATTGACTAAGGGGCTCCGTAGCAGGGCTGAGCATTTTGTTGTAACTCATTACGGTTCTGTTTCTTCCTATATAGTTGTTGTTCTAAGGAGCACTACCTACTAAACTTTCTGCATTCAAATTTCCACCTCTGCGTCGATTTTCCTGGGGAATCTAACCTGTATTCCTGAGCAGCCATGGAGGGCCAGAACGAGGTAATGAGGAAGTGTCTGCGAGTTCACTCCCTTTTAAGGTTAACTTTGAAATGGGAAATTATGAACAGGAAAGAACTGAACCTGTGAAGTGCTCTTCCTTCATCCTTATATATGTTGTCTCTTGAAATCTGGCTTATCAAACTGGTGGTGAGGGTGTACTCACTGGGAGAGGAGAGTACATATTATAACATTCCAAAAATATCTTCCATGTAAATTTCCCAGCTTCTTTCGACATTAGCCTTTTTTAGAGTAGAGTGAACTAATGGCCACAAAGTTGGTTTTAGGGCATTTCCTTGCAGATTCTGCTTAGACCATCTAGATTAATCTGTGGGTAAATGGCCATTGTAACCTCAGCTAGTGATGAGGACAATCTCTCTCTCTCTCTCTCTCTCTCTCTCTCTCTCACACACACACACACACACACACACAGAGAAATAGCTATATAGATTGGTAAATGGATCTTTTTTGTTTTTTTTCCCAAACCCTTAAATATGCTATTATGTTTGCCTGGAAAACCTGCCCCATATAATTAGTATTCATTCTCTTCCTTCAAAACACCTCAGGGAGGACATTCCTGACCTCACAGAATAGACAATATGCCCCTGTTCTGTATCTCAGAGTACCTTTTCTCTTCTAACATAACACTCATAACAATTTATTGCTATATCTAGTGCTTGAGGTTTTCTTAGGGGATATGAAGAGGAAAGGCAATGAAGGAAAGTAGAGGAAACACTGTAGCAAGTCTCCAAAACATTTAAAACACTACACACATATTCCCAGAAGTATTACTTCTCAGGAGATTACTTGAAATTGAGGTTTGTTGTATGATTCTGAAGCCAACTGAATTCCTATCCAAATCTAGGGATATTCACAAGAACTAAAAAAGGAGTTCACAGAATTCTTAAGCTACATTTACTAATTTATTTTATAAATTAGATCTGAATTAGAATAAAATTTAATTGTTTGGTGATAGTGATTTACATATTAAAAATACATGTGGTTCAGAATATAATTATATAATATATACTATAGAACTGAAACTTTATCACATATCCAGAGAAAAGGAAATGACCCTCTGTGTGAATAATAATATAATAATTTTGATTGACCCTACATTAATCTTAAGATTAGATTTTAATATTTCTCTACTACTTAATGTTTTAAGATAAATGATAAAATAAGTTGTAAATATTAAATATGCATCAATTTTTAAAGTTATAAACAAGATCTACCCTTTAACATACCTGGGTTTTAAATTCTTCAATAATGTAAATAGGTCCCAGATTTTTAAACACCCCTCATTTAATGCTATAACTATGTCATAGAGTTTACTACTTTGACTTTTAGAGAGAATAAATTAAAGACATTACTTTATAATATAACAAAATAAATATATCCCCTAAAGACAGTGAACCTAAAATACTATAAAGGATTTCTCCAGGAATTTTGAAAATCTTAAAAAGAAAGACAACTTATCTCAATTATTTTTTCTAGATCACACAATGAATCTTCAGTTTGGAATTTATTATTTTTGAGCTATACTCTTTTGGTTCATTAATTCGGATCTTTCTAAATAAACATTTATGGAATTCGAAATATTTAACACTAAGCCAGGCTTTTGAAACATGAAAATGAATAAAATATTTTTCTAAATTTCAATGAGCTCATGATCTTTGGTGGGAGGGTAAAGGGGTAAGAAAATGAATCATGATGTGATTTGATTAAGGAGGGTGTTTTGTCAGTACAGATGGAACTTTATTTAGACTGGGAAGGTAAAAAGAAAGGCTTCTCAGAGTTAGTGATATCAGTGGAATCTTGAATTACAAGTAGAAGTTATCCAGGAAGCTTAGGGGATGAGACGAAAGTCAAGGAAGGCTAGCATAGAATATAGTAGTAGAGAGAACATAGCACATTTGGGAGCAATTCAAACTTAAATCCATGAGGCTGAGAAGTTAGGAAAGATCAAAACACTAACAACCTGTCTGCCATGCTAAAGATTTCGGATCTTTCACTGACATAAAGGTGATTCATAAAGGGATAATACTTCTGAAAATGGTCATAATAAAATTTACCAGTTTCCAATAGATTTTACAAGCTATTCACTACCAAACTGATAAAATAAATGAAATTTCCAGTATGAGTCCTCATGAAGAAAATTTATTTTAAATATCTATGGAATTAACTTGTTTACAAATTAAGATTTCTACTTGATGTGATTTTTAGAAAGCATCCCTTTATTTTTTAAAATAGATTCCACACAAATATATACAATGATTCTGGATTATTAATTTATACGGAAATGATGAATACAAATAATTTGAAAGTATTCTCTACATAGGTAATTAAATTCTATAATGAGCTACACTTCAGGATAAGTAATATTTAACTGTCACTAAAATGACTAATCTCCAAAATATAATAGTTCTTATTTAATTTTTATAAAACAGTTTTTATAATAAAAGTATTAAATGTACCTCATGAATGTGCAATTTGTTAATAATTATAATTGTAATAATTAATCCTTTCTATTGATATTAAAATTATTAGTGGCCTAACTACAGTCTTGGTTTGACTGGAATGTACCTGAAGGTACAAGATAAATAAGAAAAATGTGTGTATTTAAATCAAGAACAATAATCAATAATAGCCTTAAACAGTGGTCTGCAGGTAGGTTTTGCTGGTAAAAAGATTCTTGGTTTCTAATGCTCACATTTTATAGATGTTTATCTCTAAAAACTAATACTAAACAATAAACTGGATGATTCTGGCTATTGCTACAAGAAAAAGTATGGGGGCACCTAGGCGGCTCAGTAGGTTGAGCATTTGCCTTCAGCTCATGTCATGATCCCAGGGTCCTGGGATCAAGCCCCTCATCGGGCTCCCTGCTCCGCGGGAAGCCTGCTTCACTCTCTCCCTCTGCTCCTCCTCCCTACTCATGCTCTCTCTCTCTCTCTCTTTTTCTCAAATAAATAAATAAACCTTTTTTTAAAGAAAAAATATGTATTTTGCCTAATTTAATACATTTTAAACAAAATGATGACCAAGACAATTCTGAAGTGTCACCCTAAAAGTGAATGTTGACATTCCAAAAGACCACTAGCATGTCTAGCAAATGAATGTGCTTCATGAATTTGGCTAGTGGTAAGACAGGCACAGTAGTGGACTACATAGACTCAATGATACCCATTCCTGGTACCAAAATCTGCATGAGGGTTCTCCAGAGAAACAGAAACTATATCTATATATACACGTAGATATACATAAGTGTTTGTGTGTGTGTGTGTGTGTGTGTGTGTGTGTGTATTGGGTAGATGTATGCATACATACAAGTGTATAAAGAGAGGTATTATGAAGAAGTGGCTCATGGGATTAGGGTGTCTGTAAACCAGAGGACCAAGAAAGTCTGTAGTGTAATACTAATACAAGTCCAAAGGCCTGAGAACCAGAAGAACCTAAGGTGTAAGTCTAAGTTCCAGGGCAGGAGAAGATCCATGAAAAGTTAGATCAACCAGGCAAAGAGATTAAATTCTCCCTTCCTCTGACTTTTTGTTTTATTCAGGCCCACAACAGATTGGAGGATGCCCACTCACTTCAGAGGGCAATCTGCCTTACTCTGTCTACCACAATACTATTCTCATCTGCAAACATCCTCACAGACACACCCAGAAATAATGTTTAACCAGATACCTGGGCACCCCATGACTGAATCAAGTTGACACAAATAATTAACAATCACGAATATGAAAGTGATATGTTGAGATGACTTTTATTTAAAAAGGATGCAATATCTTTCATCAGATAAGGAATTTACAAACATAAGCAGAGGTATACAATGGACAATTTTGAATTTTTTTTACCATAAATGGTACATCACCTTCCCAGAAGATTTTTCATAGCCTTCCTTTTAACAGCATCAAAACAACAAAGATTATCTACTAATTCCTCTGAGTCTGGGAGTTTGCTTGAAATTAATCCTTCATTGCATGGTCCTCTGCAGCATCACTTTCCACACCTACGGCAATCACTGCTTCTATTCTTCTCCCTTCTTCCTTCAACTTTCTGTGGCTTTATCGTCCATCTTACTTGGTGAGGAATAATAAATTGCATTGCTTTTTACTTAAATATTGACTTGTTTTCTAACGTATATATGTATCTCTCTGTGTGATGATGCTTAATGACACAGTGTGCAAACTGTATGCGTTAAAGTACACAAGCCAAAAGTTTAACAACCCATTTTAACCAGTCATCAGGAAACAAAGTTTTAAGTATTTTATATAATAAATTGCTACACAGGTGCTTTATTGTATTTAATTACATTTTAGGAGGTTAGCTGGGGATTTTAGGCTATAATAAATGTCCCATTTAGAAGAATGGGAATAAACCATCTGATAGCATCTTTTGGCATAATTATTGCTTTTCAGTAATGGATTACTGAAGTTATGTGGGAGATAATTCCATATTTATGCCAGGAAGCTACCTTTATTTTTATTGACACACTAATGGCCTTTTATTACATATAAGAGTTTGAGCAAGCAAACCAAATTATCCCATTCTCATTCTGAAAAGACATGTGCCCCCTTGAAACCTTTCAAGACCCAGATTTTATACGTATATTTTACAGTGGTAGTGGGACATTATTAGTGCACCTTTAATAGGTATTCTACATGTAAAGCATAAAATGGTTCATGTTTAATCCCTGTAATTCAGTAACAATAATAATATAAATATTTGAATTAAAAATTGATCATCACAAAACTAATATATTTTTTAAAGATTTTATTTATTTATTTGACACAGAGAGAGAGAGGGCACAAGCAGGGTGGGAGTGGCTGACAGAGGAAGAGGGAGAAGTAGGCTCTCTCGGGCAGGGATCCCCATGTGGGCCTCGATCCCAGTGGCTGGGATCATGACCTGAGCTGAAGGCAGAAGCTTAACGGACTGAGCCACCCAGGCGCCCCACAAAACTAATATTTTGAATACCACTTACAATTTACCATCCCATTCTCCTATTTTATTACTGATAATAATTACAGTATAACTTCATTTCAGAATTCAAAAAAAAAAATACCTGTCTCTGAAGTGTCTTGCAAATTTTCATTTACATATTTATTCCCCCCTTTCCTTCTGGAACTTGAAAACTAATGCTCTTGCAATATATAACTCATAAGTATTTTTCAGATATTTGCGTTATAAAATGAGACCTCTGAAATGAAGAGTCTCTCTTCAATTCATTCTACATACAATTATCATTTTAATACCTGCAAAAAATTTTTATCATACATTTGCTCTGTTTTCTAAACCCAAGTACCTCCATATGTAAACCAAAATTTCATACTGAATCTTACTCCAGGTTTTCTATCCAAAAAAAATTTCTCTAATGTTGGCTCTATGTCAAACATTATTCTCCAACGTTTGGCTTCTATTTAGAATACAGTTACATTATTCATTCATTCCTGTAATCTATGCATATTTATTTATTAATAATATTTTATTCAAGATTCAAATTGTCTAAAGGTAGCAGAGTAATAATCAACCATTAGCAATATGGAAGGAATATCTATCATTTATATTCTATATAATATATAGATATAGATAAAAGCATCAAAATCACCTCTAGAGAAAAACAAAACAAGACAAAACAATATAAGACAGAACATAAAAGGAAAAAGCCAAACTTGGTCAGCTGCGGTGAGTAGGGATACCCCAGAAAGGGTGTCTAAGGAAGACAGATGGTAGTTTGACTAATATTTGGACTTTTGTTTTGTCAAGTCACATGTGCAAGATGAAGTTGATAGCTGAATTAATAGGACAATTAAAAAGAAGGTACTATTTCAAAGACCCAGTGTAGGAAGGGAAAATTAAAACATGTGAAAGATAAAGTTGATAGCTGAATTAATAGGACAATTAAAAAGAAGGTATTATTTCAAAGACCCAGTGTAGGAAGGGAAAATGTCTGAGCTGTCTGTAGGAGCAGGGTAAGGGAATTGACTGGGTATTGTGTTTTGTATATCCTGCTTCATATAACTGTGACACCTTTATTAAAATATCCATTTGGTGGTTATTCTTTGCAGTCTGAATCTTTGTTTCTTTCATTTTTGTTTTGTACTTTTTAGATGTGGGTCAAAGTGTCAAGCCCTGTTTCAAGGGGGTTGCAATGCAAATACTGCCCCAAGTATTGAGTCAATTTTTTGTTTATAGTCCTATTGAAAGATGTGAAATGCCAGGGCAGAGAATATAATAAGTGTTGAAGTATAATGGTAATGTTCAGCAAAAGAGAGATGCAAGAAGTATCCACTGAACATAATGGAAAGGAAGTTTTCATTATCAAAAAGTTCTTTTGAAAATTTAATTTTAAAATATTACACCGCCTTTTTTTTTATTGTGTCAATTTCTTTTGGTGTATGTCATCATTTCAAATGTATGTATTTACAAATATTTTACATACTGTTTTGTCACGTAGCTGGTCTTCTCTTCTTATTGTTTTTCTGCTATCTAATAATTATTAAGAATCGTCTTCTCATGTATTTTTGTGAAGAAATCTCTAGGAACAGGTATAATGATATGCTTATATAACATGGTTTGGGGGTTCCTAGAGTTTTGAAAGTCTTGGAACCTAGATTATTCTGACTAAGACTACCTTAATATTCCCCTTAGACAGGTTTCTTCCTGACTATAGTCTCCTGGCCTCCCTTAGACTATTTACTTTAGAAAAATTGTATAAAGTCTTTCTCTGCCTCTTCAAGATATAAATATTCTCCAAAACTTTTGCAAGTTCCATGACCCAGAAATATCTTTATCCAGGACCCAAGAGCCATATCTTTGAAATGTAACCACAGGAAAGAGAGTACTGTTACTTCCCTGTCTTTTTGGGAGGGTAGGAGCCCAAATTCAGTAAGTTCCAGTTAGCAAACGAAGATGGCTATTCACATTGTTCAGTCTTCCCACTGAAGTCCTCCAGTACTTTGACACTAGCTCATCCCAGTGCTTAAAATCTCTTCTGTAGCATTGAGTTCAATCTTTCTCCCCTATTGCAATAGTCTTGAGTAAGTCCTTCCTTGCCTGTTTAACTTGTCCATTTTTTCTTTGACAATGTTGACTTTGTGAGTTATAAGAATTATAAAAGTTTAGGCACAAACCTGCTTAAGCTATAGTTAGGGATTTTCGGATTCTGGGTGTCAGGGGAGGACTGTTCTTCCAGTTAAAGACTATTGCCAATAGGTAGATTTTTCTTATTTATCTTTTCAGTGAGTATCACTTCTTGAGGATGTTAGCTTTATTAAGGAGTATCATAACACAAAAATGTAAGGGTTTTCTATTTTCGCTGCCACTGTATTTGTCACCTCTGACTGTTCTCAGCCAGGTTTTCATTTTCTATCTCTCATCTGCTTTTCAGTTAAAATATATTTTAAATCCACAGCTAATCTTAAATGAAAATCTCCTAATAATATCTATGTGTATGCCTGAGGCTGATTTATTTAGAACAAATTGTTACATATGTCTCCATTTCAGATAGAAAAATTATGAAAACTGTATATCTCTTCATAAATTCAGAAAATTTACAAATATATATGTTTTAAAATCAGATTTTTATAAAGATTTGTTTACTTATTTGATGGAGGAGACAGAGGGAGGGAGAGAGAAACCCAAGCAGACTCTGCACCCAGTGCAGAGCCCAATATGGGGCTCGATCTCATGACCCTGAGATCACAACCCAAGCCAAAACCAAGAGTCAGATGCCTAACTGAATGTACCACCCAGGCGCCCCTTAAAGTCAGATTTAATAAAGTATAATTTAAATACAGAAAAAATTCACTTTTTTTAGTTGCACAGTTCTATGAGTCATAACAAATGTATACAGTCACATGCCCAACCAGAATAATCAAGAATTAGAATATTAACCATCATGGCAAAAACTTTTCCGTCTGCTTCTTTATACTCCATTTGTTTCTCCCACACCAGCTTGTGAATTCTACAGATTTGTTTTCTCCCCCTAATTTTGTCTTTTTCTTAAATGTCATAAAAATAGAACATATACTGCATATACTGTGTAGACTTGGCATTTGGCTTTTGATTCTGGCTTGAATTTGAGATTCATCCACCTTATTGAGTCTATCAGTAGTTAGTTCTTTTTTATTGCTGAGTAGTATTCCACTGCACGGATATACAAGAATTTGTTGACCATTCACCAGTTGATAGGTCTTTGGGTTGTTTTTAGTTTTTGGTGATTACAGATAAACTATTATAAACATTCACATAGAGGTCTCTGTATTGAGCAAATAATAATATAAATAATAATTACAATTAAATGTGCCCTATTTTATGTTGTTAAAACATAAAAATGCAAATAAAGTTTCAAAAGAAAGGCAAATAATGGTTTTTCAGTCTTAAGTCTAATGGCTTAATCTTAGATTTCTCATGTTCAAGTTAAACACATTTGGATAATTCTTTAAATTTTAAGAACCTCAGTCTTCTAATTTTTTGAAACTGTATTAAAACAAACTATTTCTAAGAGATGTTGAGGAAACCAAATGAGGTCATGTTTATAAATATACTTTGTAAAATCTCTTGTTCAGGCAACACAGATATTTTCTGGGTTAGGAGTAACCATGTACAAGTCCATAACATAATCATCTGGAAAGTTAATCCAGAAGGTTTATCTCAGATTTTAGGCAGATAAACACCTAAACCATCATGTAGATTGATAGCCCTTAAACATTTTGCCTAGACTGTAAGAATGAATCCTTTGTTTGCAGTGTCAACACTACATTAATATGTCATATATCACAATAACACAGGCTTTCAATGGAACTACCACATCATAATGACTAGTAGAATAAGTTAGAAACAACTGTATTTATTAAATGTTGAGCCAGGTTACCATGGCTGGCTTTTAAGATTTTCTAAACTTTAGATTGGAGCTAAGTCTGTGACCTCATCATATTTGATGCTAGTTGGTCCACATTACAGATTTTTGTTTTTAAGTTTACTTTGGCTTTGCTGAAATATCATGCTAAACCAGATGGCAGGAGAAAGGAAATTATTTTCACAAATAATAATTCTTAGAATATCAGTGTAAACTGTCTAGTTAATGACCAGGGATTAAGCCAAACCAGCCAGGCACAAGGTCATTCATATTCTTTCCAGGTCAACTTGTTTTGGTTGACTAGTTTAAACACAATTCTATGGAGAAAAAGTCCTATGAAAGTGAACAGAAAATAAACTAGTAACTAAAGGGCAATCAATCTGCAAGTATAGCCACTATCCAGATTGAATCTCTTTTCTGCAAATTTTCTAAAGATGCTGTTAACACACCAAAAAAGAACAAAGTCTACATGGTTAAAATAATGGATAGAACAGAATTTAATCAACTGCTGCCAAATGGGCTTTTTAAAAATGGCTTTTACTTTGCTCCCAGAAAATTGGAATTCAAATATAGTATTTAGAATCTTTTTTTTAAAAGATTTTATTTATTTATTTGACAGAGAGAGAGATAGCGAGAGAGGGAACACAAGCAGGGGGGGTGGGAGAGAGAGAAGCAGGCTTCCCGCCGAGCACGGAGCCTGATGCGGGGCTTGATCCCAGGACCCTGGGACCATGACCTGAGCCAAAGGCAGATGCTTAATGACTGAGCCACCTATTTCTACTGTGATGAAGACTGTGAAAATAGCAGCAGGTAGACATTAAATGAGAGAAAACTTGGCTTTTGGGAAGTAGTGCCATGGTCTTAATCATACTTGTAGTAGATGCTCAAGAGTATATTGAGTGTGTGGATCCTTATCTTTTGACCACAGAAAATCTCTGCCAAGTAGCCTTCTGCCAGTCCTAACATAGAAAAATCATTAGATGCTAATAGGGATCTCACTTTTAATCTATGAAAAATCTTTTTTTGCCAAACAAATGTTTAAATGGAATGTCAGTCTTGAGTATTGCAAGAGGCCCATTGATAGATATTTTATCTAACCTTCTTATGTTTCTGGGAGTAGAATGTGCATGCAAATTAACTTAGTTATTTTAATTCCTACTGGTTTGATAGATTTAATTGATGTGGACAATTTTTTCTTGCTGTGTTATTGATAATTGCCCTTTTATTACCATCTGGTATCTGTTTGCTTTTTTTTAGGCCATTGTGCCTAAAAAATATAATTAGATCTGCTCCAGATTGTTCATGGGTAACAAAATAGTTTTTCAATAGTAATGCAACAAAATCTTTTGTGGTTTTAGAATACAATGCAGTTTTCAGCAAATGTTTGGAGTTTTTGTAAAATTTTGAAAATTAGCTTAGCAATATATTAGAATAACTTCAGGGGAACTATAACTAATCTACAGATTTTAGAGATATGGTTTAACTTTAACTTTTTATTTTTCTTCCAAATTATAACAGATTACAAGTACTTTTATATTACCTGAATTGTTGGTTTATTCTCCCCTACCTTTAAGACCATATGATTTTAGATCCTCTCTGCACAATTTGACATAAAAACAATGGCTATAACCTTTCCAGATTGCAGGCCAAATCCTTATTTCTTATGAAATAATTATTATCTAATTTATAAATTTCAAAATGTAAAACAATCCATAACATATTATTTTTCCCTCACTTATTAAATGTGCATTTGGAAAAATAAATTTGAAATGATAATTAGATGTTTTTAAAAATATATTTCATATGTATATTGATATTCATTGATTGGTTTTAGAAACAATAATGGGAAAAAATGAAGCAATTAAGAAATGGAAGTACTAGATCTTAACACATAATAATAAAATAAAAAAATATTTGGGTAATGATATTGCAAATAACAAGATACATCTTTTTTTTTAAGATTCTATTTATTTGAGAGAGAGAATGAGAGAGAGCACGAGAGGGAAGAGGGTCAGAGGGAGAAGCAGACTCCCCGCTGGGCAGGGAGCCCGATGTGGGACTCGATCCCGGGACTCCAGGATCATGACCGGAGCCGAAGGCAGTCGCTTAACCAGCTGAGCCACTCAGGCGCCCAAGATACATCTTTTTTTTAAATAACAGAATTGATAATACATTAGGCTCTATGTAATTCAGATATTTTGACTAAATGAGGTGCTTGTTAAATACGGAAAGGAAGAACACAGTGGATAGAGCGGACTTAAATGAAAAGAAAAAAGGCAAACACACATGCAAGAAGATACACTCGGTTTACAAGGGCTGTAAGGACTAGAATAAGGATTATACCTTTTAATGGGCTAAAACCATGCAGTAGCAGGGTGTGGTATTTGTACGTCACAGAAGATTGAAATTTTTTAAAAGATGTTCTGGTAAATAGGTATCTTATTAAAACAGATATCTGATGAACTGGAGTATGGCTAGAATTCCAAATGACTATAAGAAATTATATAGTAAAAAAATGGCCAATCTTCAAATTACATACATATGGCTGGCGATGATTTATAATGTTCCCATGATTTTCCTCTAAGACAAAGGAAAAATAAGTAATAAAATCAATTTTTATTTATTAGGGTCTCTAGAAATCAAGTTTACATAAGAACTAGAAGAATTGAAAAGGACATATCACATACTAAATATTCCATTTGAAATTAAGAAATAACTGACTTTTGGCGCCTGGGTAGCTCAGTTGGTTAAGCGACCGCCTTTGGCTCAGGTCATGATCCTGGAGTCCCTGGATCGAGTCCCACATCGGGCTCCCTGCTTGGTGGGGAGTCTGTTTTGCCCTCTGACCCTCCCCATCTCATGTGCTCTCTCTCTCTCTAATTCTCTCTCTCTGAAATAAATAAATAAAATCTTAAAAAAAAAGAAATAACTGACTTTTATTTTGATCTAAGAAAAATGAAAAATTTCTTTGCTTGGTAGTAAGCTTCCTTTTTTAACTTTTCTAATTTAAATTAATTTCTTTAAAAAAATTTTAAATTAGAAAGAAATCTAATATTATAAATATAATTTAAACAATATATAAATAGTTAAAAACAAAACAAAATAAAACTCCAACATCATTGAATCCCCAGTGCTTATTCCAACACCTCAGGTATAATACTGGCAGAATTTGATGTATAGCTTTCCAAATCTTTTTCATTATACATATATATATATTTTAAAGATTCTATTTATTTATTAGAGAGAGAGAACACACATAAGCAGAGGGAGTGGCAGGCAGAAGGAGAAGCAGGCTCCCCACTGAGCAAGAAGCCCAATGTGGGACTTGATCCCAGGACCCTGGGATCATGACCTGAGCTAAAAGCAGACGCTTAACCGACTGAGCCACCCAGACATCCCATCTTTTTCAGTATATATTGAACATCATGTTCAATATAAGTATTTCTATGCACACACACACACACACACACACACACACACACACATATATAGGGTGCAAAAATACTTATTAAATTTTATGTTAAAAGTAATCATTTTTCTATTCTTGAAATCAAACTTCTCAGAAATAACTTCTTATAATACATCCCTATATAATGTACATATAATATACATACATATATATATGTGTATATATATATATATATATATACACACACACACACTTGGATTAAAGAACACAAATGCATTGAATATCTATGTACTCAACACCCAGCTTAAGCAGCTGAACATATCTACGTTTATCTGCCTAATCTTAACACTAGAAGAAAACTTTCCTATATTTTTCCTTTAATTCTTTGCTTATACAATAGTTTAACAGATATGCACATTGCCTTCAAACATAAATGAAACTGAACTATACGCATTTTTCTCTGTGTTATTATTTCCACGATAGTATATGTAGGTTTTATTCATGCTGATTTAAATAAATTATATTAATTATTTTTTTAATAAATTAGTTGTAAAATTTCCCTTGTCCTATGACATGGCAAAATTTGGGGGCAACATTTTTCTTTTGAAGCAAACATTGTAGCTCCATCCTTTAAAAAAATTCTAAAAATGTAGGACTTTGGCAGAAGGGGATAGAGGTATGTTTTTTATTACTATTATTTTTATCAGCCACTAGTCAAATTACATCTTCCATTTCTTCTTTCACTTTGCATTTTACATTTTTTTCAAGGCATTATTTTATAATTTGTTACACTGAAAATGTAATGACATGTAATTTTTTTTTAAGATTATTTATTTATTTATTTGAGAGAGAGAGAGAATGAGAGATAGAAAGCATGAGAGGGAAGAGAGTCAGAGGGAGAAGCAGACTCCCTGCTGAGCAGGAAGCCCGATGTGGGACTCGATCCCGGGACTCCAGGATCATGACCTGAGCCGAAGGCAGTCGCTTAACCAACTGAGCCACCCAGGCGCCCATAATGACATGTAATTCTATAGTATTTTATTTTTTAAAAACTCTTTTGTCTAAAATTATTCCAATATTTAATTTTAATTTTATTTGTGTCCTATATTTTTCTTAATTAGTTTTAAAAATAATTTCTGTAATAATCAGTGCTTATGATATTATGCATATGTTACAATATATGTAAAATTTAATCATACATCTAAAACTACATCAAAAACTAATGATGTATGGTGATTAACATAACATAATAATAAAAAAACTAAATAATAAGGTGCTATTGTATAGCATAAAACTGTACTTTGTGAACAAAAATAGAACTTTAAATATGGGAAAAAGGCAGGAACATGAGTAAATATATCATAATTTTTAATGTGTACTTATTATACCATGTTTCCAATTTTGAACTGAAATCATTCAAATTATGAGTTATAGTATATTAATGGGGACTTAAGTTTAAGATAGGAGTATACATAGTTATCTAACATTCTAATCTACTCCTAAATTAATAATTTAATGGTATCCAGTTGATATTCTTGATTTTCTTTTTGTATTTCTTTCTATGGCTCTCCTAAGCCAATTCTTCTATTTCTCAAATCTCAAGTCTTTTCATTTCTTGGATAAGGTTTTCACTGTATGAAAGTATCAGAAGTATTTGTCTATGTAATCCCTTAACCATAACTGACTGATATTTTGGCTGAGCACTCCCTATCTTGAATATTATGATCTATGTTTAAATTTGAGTCAAGCACTTATCATAATTGGGATGAAAGGTTTGAGAGTTAAATTAGCATATGTGTTAGAACAGATTGTTGTTGGTTTTAAAATTTCACATTAAAAACTCTGGAAAGAATGAGATTTCCAATTACAGAAAGATAGAATAGACATGCTTTCCCCATCCTCTCATCATGTACGAGAAAAAAAAAATATATATATATGCATGTATAAAGAAAACATAAGAAGATTCAAAAACAAGGAAAGAAGGTACACTAGCTAGGGATATGAGGACCTAAGGAACAGAACAGTGATGAGTCCCCCAGGTTTTCTTTTTGCCTCATGTTTCTCAAGCTTGGAGCTGAAGAAGCTGACAAACAGGAAACACCAACAGATACAAAAAAAGAACCCCCCCCCCTCCCCGCAAAGCCTGCTCAGGTTAAAGAAGAGAAAGGGACTTTCTAAATTAAAGAACATCTAACATTAACCTATAGCGAACATCTCATTTATTGCTGATAGACTGAACGCTTTCTCCCTAAGTTTGGGAACAAGGCAAGGATGCTCACTCTCACCCCTCTTACTCAACATACTACTAAAAGTTCCAGCTAATGCAATGATGCTAAGCAAGAAATAAAAAGGCTTATAGATCAGAAATTAAAAAAAGAAATAAAATTGCCCCTTAGTTGTAGAATGACATTATTGTTGCTATTGTCAATTCCAAGGTATCTGCAAAAAGCAAAACTGGAATTAATAAGTAATTTAGGCAAGTTGTGAGATAAAAATATACATACCATTTATAGATAGTAGGAAAAAACCCATGAAGACCAAAATTGAAGATATAATACTATTTACAATCTCTAAAAAAGTTGAATACTTTGGTGGAAATCTAATGAAGTGTGTACAGAACTTCTGTCCTAAAAAATACAAAATACTGATGATCAGAAGCTTAACAATAACATAAACAGTCTAATAACATATGTTTTGTGTGTTATGTGTATTATATACAGTATTCTTACAATAAAGTAAGCTAAGGAAAAGAAATGTTATTAAAATAATAAAGAAGAGAAAGTACATTTATAGTATTGTACCATGTTTATTGAAAAAAAGATCTGCATATAAGTGGACCCACACATTTCAAACTCATATTGTTCAAGTTTCAACTGCCTTTAACCAGAAGTTATTACAAAATAAAATCTTCTTCTTTTTTCATAAGTCTGCAGAGTATCATAATTTTATTCAACAATTCTAAGAATGGGCATTTGGTTGTTTCCAATGTTTTATAATTACAAATGATGTTGTAATGAATTATGTGGTGCATAGGCACTTTTATATTGTTACATATATACATTTAGGGTGAATTCCCAAAAGTGGGATGCCTGAGTCAAAAGGTAAATGCATATGTAATTTTGTTACATATTTCCAAATTCCTTTCTGAAACAGTTGCACCAGTTTGCATGCCTACCAGCAGTATTTGAGAGTCCCTGTTTGCCCAAAGACTCCCAAAATAATGTGTTATAAAACTTTTTAAATTTTTGCCAATCTTTTAAGGGAGATGTTGTGTCTCACTACATTATACATTTGTATTTTTCTAACTGCAAGTGAGACTGAACATCTTTTAATATGTTTGAGGGACATTTTAACACCTTTTTATATAATTATAAATGAGGTTTTGGATCATTTTCACTATATATGTACATATGTAGAATATATATATTGCATACGTATAAATATGTTCATGTATACTGTATATATTGCATATATATTTATTAATGAATATTATATATATAAATATTTCTCCCAATTTGTTGTTCGTGTTTATGCACTGCACATTAACTTTTGGGTTGCATATTTTTAAAAACTTTAATCAACTCTATCAACTTTATTAATGAATATTTATATATAAATGAGTATTAATATTATTAATGAATATTTATATATAAATATTTATATTTATATATAATGAATTTTTATTAATGAATATTTATATATAAATATTAATGAATATTTATATATAAATATTTCTCCCAATTTGTTGTTCGTGTTTATGCACTGCACATTAACTTTTGGGTTGCATATTTTTAAATACTTTAATCAACTCTATCAACTTTCCAAATTTATCTATTTTGTCAAAAAAAGTTTAATTGCATGGAAGGAATAGGCATGTGAAGGCCAATTAAAAAACTGGGTAGAAGGGAGGAAGATTTTCCTACATGTAAGAATGTCTGGCACCTGCCACACCACATACCAAGACTAGACTAAAAGTTTTCAATTGAAAAGAGCAAAAATACAGTCAACAAAACCAAAAGACAACCAACAGAATGGAAGAAGATATTTGCAAATGACATATCAGATAAAGAGCTAGTATCCAAAATCTATAAAGAACTCTTATCAAACTCAACACCCAAAGAACAAATAATCCAATCAAGAAATGGGCAGAAGATATGAACGGACATTTCTGCAAAGAAGGCATCCAAATGGCCAACAGACACATGAAAAAGTGCTCAACATCACTCAGCATCAGGAAATACAAATCAAAACCACTTCAAACCAGTCAGAATGGCTAAAATTAACAAGTCAGGAAACAACAGATGAGGTTGGTGAAGATGCAGAGAAAGGGGAACCCTCCTACATGGTTGGTGGGAATGCAAGCTGTTGCAGCCACTCCAGAAAACAGTATGGAGGTTCCTCAAACAGTTGAAAATAGAGCTACCCTATGACTCAGCAATTGCACCCCTGGGTATTTACCCCAAAGATACAAATGGAGTGATCCTAAGGGCATGTGCACCCCAAAGTTTATAGCAGCAATGTCCACAATAGCCAAACTATGGAAAGAGCCCAGATGTCCATTGACAGATGAATGAATAAAGATGTGGTATATATATATATATACACACACACACACACACACACACACACACACTAACACACACACACACTAACACACACACACACACTAGAATATTATGCAGCCATCAAAAAATGAAATCTTGCCATTTGCAACAATGTGGATGGAAATAGAGGGTATTATGCTGAGTGAAATAAGTCAATCAGAGAAAGACAATTATCATATGATCTCACTGAAATGCAGAATTTAAGAAACAAGACAGAGGATCATAGGGGAAGAGAGACAAATATAAAACAAGACGAAACCAGAGAGGAAGTCAAAACATAAGAGACTCTTAATCTCAGGAAACAAACTGAGGGTTGCTGGATGGGAGTGGGTGAGGGGATAGGGTGACTGGTGACTCAGTGATGGACACTGGGGAGGGTACGTGTTGTGGTGAGCGCTGTGCGTTGTGTAAGACTGGAGAATCACAGACCTGTATCCCTGAAACAAATAATACATTATATGTTAGTAATAAAAAAAGAAAAGGGCAAAAATATTGATACCTCTCTCATATGGCAGTTGATTGAATTATTTATTTTTTTTAAGATTTTATTTATTTATTTGAAAGAGAGGATGAGAGAGAGAGAGCACATGGGGGGGGTCAGAGGGAGAAGCAGGCTCCTCGCTGAGCAGGGAGCCCGATGCGGGACTCGATCCTGGGACTCCAGGATCATGACCTGAGCCGAAGGCAGTCGCTTAACCAACTGAGCCACCCAGGTGCCTGATTGAATTAAATTAGTTAAAATATTAAGGCAGATATTCATAAAGGAACATTATAAGCACTGAATTGGGGTTAGCTGTTTTTATTCACATTGCTCTCCAATAATTGTAGCAACCAAATGAACCCAAATATTTTTTAATCCTTACTGAATGTCACTTAACCACACTCAAAAGCAGAACCTTCCAGTCAATGAGGCCAACCCTTTTTATCCAATGTTTACAGCAGAATTTCTATTGCCTCATCATTAAATATGTTTAGGTAAGTGAAAGTCATAGATACTTGAGGAGACCTCACAATGTGAAAAAAAAGATCAAAATATAAAAACAGGAAAGGTGATCACACAGGAAACCTAAAACTAAAACAACAACAACTAGAACAAAAAGAAAAAAAAAAAAAAACAAGGAAATATCAGATAATTATTTAGGGTAGATCATGTTAATTAAAGATGCATAGAGTAAAATCTTAGAAAACCACAAAAAATAAAAATTAAAGTGTTATATTAACTAACTCAATATAGGAGAACTACATAGTGAAAAATGAGCAATTAATTAAAAAGGCAAGAAATAGGGAAAAAAAACATGAAACTAAAATAAATAACGTAATGGTAGTCTTAAAATCAAACACATTGTTAATGACATTGACAGCAAATGGATTAAATACTATAATTAAAATAATCAAATACTAAAATATTGGCAAACTAAATATTGCCTAAGGATATCCTTATAAAACACAACTATACAGAATAATTAAAAGTACAAAGATGGAAAATGATATGCCATACAGACCTAATGGTGAGAAACTGAATTAATTCTATTAATATGAGACAAGAAAAACTCCAGGAACGAGAATAATATCAGGAGTTAACTCTCAAAAGAAATGTTTAGAAATGTATCATGTAGGACACGAAAGTTTGGGAAGTGGTAAGGCAGAGTTCTATTTCTTTATTATGAACTTTTCTTAATCTTTGATTCTTTCTTTTTAAAAAAATAAAGATTTTATTTATTTGAGAGAGAGAGAGAGAGAGAGACTGGGGGGAGGAGCAGAGGGAGAAGCATACTCCCTGCTGAGCAGGAAGCCCAATGTAGGCTAGATCCTAGGACCCTGGGATCATGACCTGAGCCAAAGACAGACCTTTAACCGACTCAGCAACCCAGGCACCCCAATCTTTGATTCTTTCTGATTGTGTATATGCTTTACATTAATAAAATAAAGAAACAAATGCACAAATTAGAGTATATAGGAAATTTCCAGAATAAGTATAATTTTTAGAGATCTCAAGTCAATTCACTGAAGAAATTGTTGAGCTAAAACTTAGATTTAGTGATGAGAGAGAAATTTATTTT
Organism: Eumetopias jubatus; assembly: GCF_037043125.1. Classification (NCBI taxonomy): domain Eukaryota; kingdom Metazoa; phylum Chordata; class Mammalia; order Carnivora; family Otariidae; genus Eumetopias; species Eumetopias jubatus. The sequence continues at coordinate 58,057,853 of NW_028274812.1, read as the reverse complement.
TATTTGTATTAGTCTTTGCATAATATCTATTTTTAAAGCCTATATACATAGTATTGATAATTAAAAATTGTTAAAACTATTTTCTTTCGGGTAGAGATAGGCTAAAAAACTACTGGAAAATACTGCAAGAAGACGTCTGCAATAGCCATCATTATTTTAGAGATATATGGTTTAATCATACAGTCATGGAAAACTTCCTAGATGTGGATTTCTGCTGTAAACATAATTCTAAGAATTTAAAGTTTATTCAAAATATTGCTCAAATTGATTTGTCTGCAATTGAATATATAATTTACAGATTTTTTTGAAATGGAAATAATCTTTAGAATATTACCCCAACTTGGAGAGCACAATGTCTTACTCAGTAGCTTTCAACAAATGTTTGTTGGATTACTTAGTGACTGGAAATGTAGTAAGTCAATCATGTTACTATATGCAAAGGTAAATTTTTTTATACATCTTCAAATTTTATTTTATAGAATTTATTATAAATATTGAGGAAAGAGCAAAATAGATATTGCAGGGATAATTCTGGATTTCCTTTTTCTGTTTTTAGATTTATAGCTAAATTAAATAGCTGCAATCTCTTCAATATGAAAATACATCTGGTGGGTCTTCTGTTCAACCCTTCTGTGAGTGAGCCTTAGATGAAAACAGGTACAGCCCATTTGCTCATTCTAGTAACAATTTGGTCAATAAACACTCAGCACTTGGTTAGCTATTATTTGCTATAAAAAACAAATGGTTTAGTAGGATTCCAATAGAAGATTTTAATCAAGCAGTGTTATCATGTGAAACTTGTAGAAAAAATTTCATTATGACACTGGTAATATATTAAATGATAGAAACCTTCATTAATCATCTGCTAACTTCATTAAACATCTGTTATTTTCCTTTAAATCATGAGATAAACTATCAAAAATGTGTGATTTTTTTCTTCTGGGGAAATTTGGGGATAATTATTTTTAAATCCTTAACGGTATTTTCCAGATTTTTTTCAGCTTGATAGACATTTCTATTCTAAACTACAATATATTTCTTTCCTATATTAATGAAAGCTGATAGTTAATTTTCTCATTTTTCTTCCATGAATTTCTATAATGCCTTACAATATATTTCTTATATTAATCCTCCAAATAATTTAAAGTCCTTAATGGCTTTATTTTTGTTTTTTGAATGATTCTAACCCAAATTTCTGGTATCTTCTCTAACCATATATTCCCTATCTTCTATATTTTTCTGATGCAATTAAAATTGGAAAATCAATAATGGTTGACTTTATAACGTACATTCTTTCTCTCTCTAAAGCCATCCTAAACACTATGTGCTTTAATTAGATATAGTAAAAGCAGCATCTACTTTTGAACTTGGTTCTAGCTTCTACCTGGGAAAAAAAAAAATCCCATCCTTTGGCAGTTCACATTACACCAGGATATAGTCAAGGGACTATAACAAAACCATCACATATGGTGAACAGACTGTAAATGGAACAGGTATCCAATCTCTTCCAACTTATATGAGCTACTATTTATATTGATCATATTCCTGAGGTTGTTGGTAGTATTCAGAAGGTCAGGATTCTAAAGATCAGTTAACTTTGAGGAGCTAACCCTTGAGAAGTTCATTCCCACATCTGGGTCTTTAACATTATATGTTCAGAGAATTAGTGAGGCTAGCCCTAGCTTTAACCTGTTATTGTGTTTTTATCATTTAAAACGCTCCAGGAAATGGGCACAGCAGCACCCCTGAGAAATAGCTAACATCCTCCACTGCTTAGAAAAAGCAATGTGGAAGTATTTGGAACTAAAAGAAAAATCTGTAACTATCAAATTGCAAAAGGGAAAATCCCTCTTAAAAATGTAACAGCTTTCCTTAACACTTAGTCCTGGTTTGGAGCCAAATAATTTGAACTGTATTTTAGAAAGACTTATCAAAATAAGCATTCCAATATATTCATGCATGCATACTAACAGTAATCAGTTGGTTCCAGATGAGTTCATGTTTGTTTGTTTTTTTTCTTTAATTGACACTAGAAGAAAATCTGTCTAAATATACATGGTGACGGACTTGTTGACCACCAGCCAAGTTAAAAGCTTTTAGGGTCGGTTGAAAAATTCTTATGTTAATATAAATGAAAAACAAATCTCATAATTTGAAGGGATTAGTTCTCAGCTAGTTGCATAAGAATTTGACAAAAACATTCACTGAAAATATCTGGAATTTGATGTGTCTTGAACAAAGCAGACTTTTCTTAACTTCAGTGTGCATTCTCTCTGTTTCCTTCTACCCTGTTATGCAAAATATTGGATAAAATAGAGAAGAGGGAGTCATCAAGAAGCCTTGCAAACTGATGTATACTCCTATTCCTTCTTATTTCATATATGAATGCATAATGTTCATAAACTTTCTGTTGTTTTATTTCCTTTCTTCCCTGAAGGTGTGGTACCCAAGTGATAGTCTCCTCGAAGTGTTCTTTTCATAGGCATGGTCAGCAGCTGTCCATTCACAGTATTGGAAAGATCTCTCTAGACCCACAGCAGTAAAATCTCTGTCCTCACCTCTAATGATGATTTATTTTCCCTTATTGAAGCAACAATGTTATTTAAGATGAAAACATTAAAAAATAAAAGATATATTTTCTCTCTTTACTCCCTACTCTTCTCTTGGTTCAAGTCATTATCATCTTTCTTCCTTTGACCATTACAGGCATATTTGTTAAGTGGTCCTAGTTATTGCATCATATCTGCTTCATTCATTCTTCCTGCCTATATGCTCAACAACATCTTTCTAAAACAAAATGTAGTATATGTTTCTTTTCTATTTAAGGGTTCTTTCATTTTCCAACTTCCTCTAGAGCAAAGCCCAAAATTTTGATTTAATATAGAAGACCTTGCAAAGATTAGTTCTCACTTATTTGTTCATATTCACTATACTGTCTTCTCTTAAAATATACATTTATAATAACCACACCACTTGGAAATAGTTTCCATGTCATTCGATCTAAATCACAGTTCTGTCCTCTTGGACAAGATTGCTTATTTTGTTGAAATATCTTTTCCTTTCATTTTGCCTGGTTAATTATTGTACATTCATTTAAAATCTATTCAATTAGTAGCTCCTTTGTGAAGCAATGAGGTTTTCTGTAGATAACTAGTCTCTGTGCACTCATAGGCACTCCATATGTTATTTCTTTATACATACCTACCCAGAGGCATTAGAATTTTTTAAGCCTTATTTTTCTCTATGAAACTTTGAAGTTCTCAAGAACAAGAACTATACCTTATTCTTCTTTGTATATATAGTGCCTAATATATCACCTGTGGTATGTGGTAGATTCTCAGTGTGGTATATGGTAGATTTCCTCTTACATATAAAGGTTGGCACAGCCTTAAAACATTTTGAAACTGTTGATCCAGATCTTTTATGATGAGGGAAACGTGAAGCCATTGGATACTCAATAGTGGCAGTGTAGGCTTAGAAAGAGGAGGAATGGAAAGAGGTAGCATACTAGGGGGCACCCAAAAGAGCACATGGGCTTTTTTTCTCTATTTGAAAATTTGCTTTAGTGACTTTCACAAGAGAATAGTTAATTACTTGAGACCTATTCTGACAGAGAGTGAGGTAAAAAATGTGAAACCCCTTATTCTTCTGTGTGTGGCATTTTAAACCAAAGGGAATAAAAAATTATTATTTTCCTAAACAGGACTGAGTTAAATATGGAAGAATTGATGTCAAACATTGAGAACACAATGTGTGTGTGTGTGTGTGTGTGTGTATTGCAATATTTTTGGCATTAGATAGTGTGAGAAAATAACACATAAAGTAACTAGATGGTTAAGGAAACATTCCAATAAATATTTATTTCATCAGATCTTCTTAGTTAAGAATCAAATAGCAGTAATTAACAGCAGTAATTAAAATGTTATACAAAATTATAACGTTCCCGATAACCTCAGAAATAAGAACATAAAGGCCTATCTAATATATATTTAAATACTTTTGGATGCTTATATACTTGATTCAATATTTCTGCTGCTAGGCATTTATTCTGATGGACAATTAAAACGTTCACAAAGTTTTACATAGAATAATTTATTTGAAGCATTATTTATAAAACTCTTCAGATAGAATATTAAACCTAATAATGGAAGATTAATTAAATGAAATATGTATTATTTAGCACAATTGGTTATTTTATAGCCATTAAAATTCATATTTTATAAGAACATTCGATGATATGGAGAATATACATGTTATTTTTATAGCATATAAATTCTAAATCAGAGACGAGAAAACGTCAACTAAACACAGGTCTGCCAGCTCAAACCTCATAAAATGAGAAAGCATATTCTTTATAAATGTTAAGTCAATAACAGGTTTGGAGAACAGCATAATGTACACTAACTGTCCAGAGAATTGGGAAAACCCTTGAAAAACCAAAAAAAAAAAATGGGTAAGAGAAAAACCATGAATAAATAGCTGAAAGAAACCACACAACAATATGCACACAGAACATCATTACAGAACACTAGTATGGGATTGGAGGTAGTCAAGACTAGTGTTGAGCCAGTGATTAACTCAAAATCAACTCAAGAGTAAAATATAAAAAGTGGAAGTAATCTCTTGGGGAAAAAAATGTGTGTTTTATAGTAGCATTAGCCGAACAAGTACCACTCCACCTCATAGACACAGAGAGAAAGCCCTGTGCAATGAACAAGAAAAAGTGGTTTTTGTTCACAAGCTACAGCATTGAATATGGATTTGGGAGATTGAATGTATCCAAAATGTCCATCACTGAGTTACTGACTTCAGGGTCTAGAAAGTACAGGGAAGAACTTAGCAAAAATTAATCCTTTAAACTTTTGAAATAGAACTCAATTCATTTAACTAAACAATGATATCTATAAATTCTGGCAGATGTAATAGTAAGAAACCACAAAAAAAAAGGCGCTGGGAAAAAAAGCACAAAACAAATACAAGAGCTAGAAATATAGGAGAGATTAAAAACTTAAAAATTACTAAGTTCACTTATTCAGATAATTTTGCAATCATGTTGAAATGGTTGTTCCTTAATGCTTCATGGTTCATTTTTTTATTTTAAGTGTTTGTGTTATTGATTAAATATTTGTGTTGCCCCAAAATTCATGTGTTGAAATCCTATCAATGTGATAGCATAAGGAAGCAAGGCCTTTGGGCAGTACTGTGGTTGTGAGAGTAGAGCCCTCTCCCCTTCTACCATGTGAGCACACTTTGAGAAGATGGCCACCTATGAACCAGGAAACTGGCTCTGACCAAAATGGAATCTGCTATACCTTGTCTACTTTTATAGATTTTCTATTTATTTATTTATTTTTATTTTTTTTTAAAGATTTTATTTATTTGAGAGAGAGAGCATGAGAGAGAGCATGAGAGGGAGCATGAGAGGGAGCATGAGAGGGAAGAGGGTCAGAGGGAGAAGCAGACTCCCTGCTGAGCAGGGAGCCTGATGCGGGACTCGATCCCGGGACTCCAGGATCATGACCTGAGCCGAAGGCAGTTGCTTAACCAACTGAGCCACCCAGGCGCCCTATAGATTTTCTATTTCATTCTGGTTTCACATAAAAAAATTTTGTGTGTAAATAATAGAGTAAGTCATGTGTATGTGTTAGTTACTGGTAGTAGATTAATAATAATAATAAATGTATTTTGCATTTCTGTGTAAAAAAGGTTGGGTAACTATAGTAGATATTTTAGTTTTTAAAAATTCAATTTTGATTCTATTAAATTCACCAGTTAAATGTCCATTAAGTCCTTGAGTATCCCCACTGAAGAGCTATAATTTTATTAAAAAGAAGAAAATTGTAGACAAATATCTAATCATGATTTCATGAGAAAAATGTACATTATCGGATGAGTAGATATTAGAGGAAGCTGATGTATTTAGGTTTTAAAATTTCTCATCACAAGTAGAATTTTTTTTCTTTTCTTTTTCTTGTATCTATATGAGATGATGGATGTTAACAAAGTGTATTGTGGCAATAATTTCACAGTATATGTAAATCAAACCATTATGCTATATACCTTAAACAGTGATATATGTCAATTACTTCTCAATGAAACTGGGGAAAAAGTTTCAAAAGGGCATTAATAATTTTAATACATAATATTGTATTGTAATTAATGGTACTATTATTTGTTTCTAAATTTACATAAATGATCTTTACCCTGCTTACCCTTTTGCAACTTCTCTTTTTTACCCAAGATTTTTGTGATTTCTCTGTATTTGTGAATATAAAATGGACCAATTTATTTCTAATTGTTTTTATCGGCCTTTGTGTTATATCACATTTTAAATATCCTTTTTTTTTTTCAATTCTTTTACTGCAGCAAACAATTTTGCAATGGACATTCTTGTTCCTGTCTTTGTGCATACATGTGAGGGCTCTATGGCAGTGTTTTGATTGGTTGATTGATGATTGATTGTTGTTGTTGTTGTTGTCTTGACACAAACACAAAAAATAAACTTGATATATTTATATCATATTTGTAAATTGTGTTTGGAAGTTCTTCTCTGAGATTCACATCCTCAGAAGTGGGATATCTGAGCCCTAGACACTAGTCACCCCATGGTTATAATAATCTACATATCATTCCTAGATATTTTCTGAACATTTTATATTACCCAACATTTATATTATTGGGTGTGAAAGAATAAATGATACTGTAATTTTTACAACTCTGGTTAATAGGGTCTTAAATATTTTCCAGATGTATTTTCTAACCTGGCTTATTTAGTTAATATTATTTACCTTAGTGGTATAGGTTATAGTTTTATTTTTTTTAAAGATTTTATTTATTTATTTGACAGAGAGAGAATGAGAGATAGAGAGCACAAGAGGGAAGAGGGTCAGAGGGAGAAGCAGACTCCCTGCTGAGCAGGGAGCCCGATGCGGGACTCGATCCTGGGACTCCAGGATCATGACCTGAGCCGAAGGCAGTTGCTTAACCAACTGAGCCACCGAGGCGCCCTAGGTTATAGTTTTAATGTAGCTAAATGTGCTAGAATTATTACTTATATTTTGTGCTTCTTATATCATTTCAAGAGGGCTCTCCCACTTGAATGTGATGATAAATATACTGTCATATTTTATTTGGTATGATGGGCATGGATTTTTGATTACCACATACTTAGGAGTGAATTACTTGGTTATAGGTTATGGTAGATTGTATTTTCAAACCATGACATTGACAATCCCCCTTCAGAAGCAGAGGCTTTATTCTCTTCTTGAGTATGAACAGACTTTTGAAATTTTCTCAACCAATAGAATGTGTTAGAAATTATGCGGTGTGACTTCTGAGGTTAGATCATAAAAGGCAATATGATATCTACCTAGTTCTTTCTTCTGGACCATGCATGTGAGGACTCTGAACTGATGTGTAAGAGGTCTGCTTACTCTACAGTTACCATGTTAAAGAGATTATGGTTACCTTAAGATAAAGAGAAATGCTTCATTTTCTAGTTCTTAGCACTTGCAGTCCATGCACAAAACATTTGAGTGAAGAAAACCTTGAGATGATCCTGACGCTGTATGTCTGCAAAATCGTGCCAAATCACACTTGAATCCCTTGCCCCACAAAAACACAAAAGAAAATAAATGAGTATTGTTTTAAGCCACAGAGTTTGGGGAGACATACCATGCAATAATAGATAATATACAAAGTATGTATGTGTGTATTATTTGATAAAGTCAGACTGTTTTCCAAAAAATGCTTACAACTATATGCCCCAACCAGAACTGTTAAAGGTTCTGTTTCTCTACATCTTCACTAACACTTTTTTTCAAATGTATTTATTTAAATAAGTAATCTCTATACTCAATGTGGGGTTCAAACTCATGACCACGATATCAAGAGTTGCACGCTCTTCCAACTGAGCCAGCCAGTCACCCTTCACCAACACTTTTAATTTTAGCCATCTTTGTGTATATACCCATGTGTAATTGTCGACTTACTTTGGATAACTTTAATCATTATTGAGGCTATGCCTTTCACTGTATGTGTGGTAGGCACTGTCACTGACCTTGCATCACTTTATTCCGTAGATTTCTATTATTTTATTATATAGTCAATAATTATTAAAAGATTTTTCAGCACTTCATTTTTTCCATTTTTATTTATTTGTTTGTTTGTTTATTTATTATTTGAGTATAGTTGACACATAATGTTACATTACTTTCAGGTGTACAACATAACAATTCAACTTCTCTGTACATTATGCTACGCTACCCATAAGTGTAGCTACCATCTGTCACTATACAATGCTATTACAGTATCCCTGACTCTCTTCCCTATGTTGTGACTTTAACTCCCATGACTTACTCATTCGATACCTGGAAGTCTATATCTCTCATCCCCTGTCACCCATCAGCACTCTAAATATATTATTTTTTTCACCTATTACATTTATTAAGGACACAGCATTCAGTTTTATTGTGTTTCAGTGAATGTAATGTGTCTTTTATTTTCCATCTGCTTTTTGGTTAATGTATTTAAATTTATGAAATAGCATATAAAGTATAACATTTGAGAAGAACTAGAAAGATTTAGTCTAATAAATTCTGAATAATATATGTATCAAGCTCAATAGTATATGTGGTTTATTCTTTCCTAAACCTGTATTATCCTTTCTTTAATCAATATGCTCTTTTTAATTTTTACATAATTTTTGGTTTATAGAAAGGTTGTAAACATAACACACAGTCATTATTGCCTTTCATCCAGCTTTTCCTTATAATAACACCTTACATAACATAGGCCATTTATAAAAACACTCTCAGTTGGCTTGGAATTGTTACTAAGTTCATTCTCAAGGGGTCCCAGCTTGTCATCTTCCCTTCCAGATTGTCTGCCCTGTGGGCTTTGGGCTTGCTTAACCAGGCCCACAATTGCTGTGAAAGACAATTCTCTATAATAAATATCTCTCTTTGTCCATCTTCCTGATTCTTTCTCTCTCTTCTATTTTTTGTATGTATGTATACGTACATACATGTATGTGATAGATAGAGGATGATAGATGATACATAAATAGATAGATAGAAGGTAGATGGATAGATGATAGATAAAAGCCACAATGGGAACTGCGTGGTAGTGAGATGATGGCCCTCAAAAGATGTCTACATTTAAATCACCAAAACGTATGACTGTGTTATTTTTTTAAAGATTTTATTTATTTATTTGACAGAGAGAGACACAGCGAGAGAGGCAACACAAGCAGAGGGACTGGTAGAGGGAGAAGCAGGCTTCCCATGGAGCAAGGAGCCCAACGTGGGGCTTGATCCCAGGACCCTGGGATTATGACTTGAGCTGAAGGCAGACACTTAACGACTGAGCCACCCAGGCGCCCTGACGTATGACTGTGTTATGTTACACGGCAAAGGGGAGTAATATTTGCAGAAGAAATTAAGGTTGTTAATTAGCTGACCTTGCATAAACAAGTTATCCTGGATTATCTGGTAGGCCCAATGCAATCACGGGGACTTTAATAAAAATTTTGAGATGTATAAGACTCAACTGTCCATTGCTAGCTATGAAGATAGAAGAGGGCTAGGAGCCAAGAAATGCAAGGAACCTCTAGAAGCTGAAACACACACACACACACACACACACACACACACACACACACACAAATGGATTTTCACCTACAGCCTCCAGAAGAGAAGAGTCCAAACCACACCTTGATTTTAGCTCAGTTGACCCATTTTGAACTTTACCTCCAGAACTGAAAGATAACAGATTTGTTTTTAAGCCACTGAGTTTGTGGTAAGTTTTTATAGCAGCAATAGAAAACTAATACAAACCACAATTTAAAAAAGAGATTATAATATTAGAGGGTTTATACATCTAGGATAATTAACATTTATAAATCTCTCTGCATAATTCATCACATAAGTGAACCAAATTATAAAAATTACATATCAATTCATTAAATACAGATAAAATACGTTTTATATTCAAAATACATTAATGATAAAGTTATTTTCAGCAAGAATTCAAGAAATTGTGTCCTATTTGATAAAACCTATTCAACCAAAACCCAGGAATTCACAACATAATTAATGGAATATCTTGGATGCATTTTCTTTAAAATCAGGAGTAAAAAAAAATACCTACTACCATCACTATTGTGTAATATTTACTAGATCAACCAAGAAAGCATGATCTGAGATGTAAAATCAATTATGCTAATCTGGGATTATTCCACACTATATTATTTTTTGAGAAGGACAGTTTAAAATGTTCCATTTTAGTCAGTTTTAATATTTTAGGCCTATTTTATACATTATGGTTATTTTCAAAATGACAGATTCTTTTTTTAAAATATTTTATTTATTTATTTGAGAGAGAGAATGAGATAGAGCATGAGAGGGGGGAGGGTCAGAGGGAGAAAGCAGACTGCCCGCTCAGCAGGGAGACTGATGCGAGACTTGATCCCGGGACTCCAGGAACATGACCTGAGCCGAAGGCAGTCGCTTGACCAACTGAGCCACCCAGCACCCCAAAATGACAGATTCTTAATGGAACTATATTTTAAATTAACTTATGAGGTTTTTCAAAGGATACACAAATAGTGATTCCAAGCGGCACATGCATCCTGATGTTAATAGCAGCATTATCAACGATAGCCAAATTATGGAAAGAGCCCAAATGTCTACTGACTGATGAATGGATAAAGAAGAGGTGCTATGCATATACAGTGGAATATCACTCAGTCATCAGAAAGAATGAAATCTTGCCATTTGCAACAATGTGGATGGAGCTAGAGTGTATATGCTAAGCGAAATAAGTCAGTCAAAGAAAGACAAATACCATATGATTTCACTCATATGTGAAATCTAAGAAACAGAACAGATGAGACTAAGGGAAGGGGGGAAAAAAGAGGGAAGCAGACCATAAGAGACTCTTAACTATAGAGAACAAACTGAGGGTTGCTGGAAAGGAGATGGGCAGGGGGATGGGCTAGACGGCTTCTGGGAACCACACTTCATATAGAGGAATTCCTGTGTGCTGCATCCCTTACCCTCATCTGTAAGGTAATAAATAACTTTATTATTCCCACTTTCGCAAATCAAAAAAAAAAAAAAAGAGGTGTAGTTCCTCAGTTTGTGTTTGCCAACTTTGGCAAGTAAAATTTATAGTTCATAGCTCTGCTGGCTATTTCCAAACCTGAATCAAGATACCTTCTGTGCCTTGATACTTTTCTGTTTCCTCCCAAAGGCGCTGCTCCGTGATTTGCACTGCTTTTTTGAGCTTTCAACCTATGTCACAGTGTTTGGTTTTAACTATTTGCTTGCTTCACTGAACATGGAGCTGTGATTCTTAAATTTTCCTATAACTTTAGGATTATTTCCAAGAATGTAACTTTGGAATTTTCACTTTCTGGTATCATTTCTGATCTGAAAGCCTGTGCATTGATTTTAGATTTTCTTCATATAGAGTAAAATAAAGTCTCTTTCATCTGAAAACTGTGTTTCATAATTTTAAATTATAAATACATAGAAAATGATAATTTTGAAAAGCATCAAGTTTTGATTTGATCAAAATATATGACTATAATTGTTCATTTTGAAGTTTACTCTAAAGAATAATGAAATAGAAATTTTAGATTAGGAAATGGATTTATTGTTACCTGATTGAATAAGTGAAAGAGTGAAAAGAGCATTAATATTTTATTTTATTTATTTATTTTTTATTTATTTATTAGAGAAAGAGAGAATGGTAGAGAGAGAGCATGAGAGGGAAGGAGGTCAGAGGGAGAGGCAGACTCCCTGCTAAGCAGGGAGCCCGATGCGGGACTCGATCCTGGGACTCCAGGATCATGACCTGAGCCGAAGGCAGTCGCTTAACCAACTGAGCCACCCAGGCACCCAAGAGCATTAATATTTTAAATTAAAAATAAAACAAAAAACGATACTGTAGGGTTACTAGACTTTCCATTTTAGAAAACATGCATGGAACCAAGCTAAAATCATTTTCCAGATGGTATAATATAAGCAAGTGTCATTAGTTTGGGATGGCCGGGTGATATGTATATATTAGTAAGTGAACAGTTAAGTTGACACTAGTAAGTTATTGTCTCATTTATGATGTAGAATTTCAACTGTGACTAGACCTAAATCATAAGCAATAGCAATAAAATGTTCGAAGAAGAAAATCATGTATTCTAGATTAGTGGTTGAATTAGTACTCCCTTGAGGAATAGGCAGGCTTTGGTATAATCCCAAGAAAGAAGACAGTGAATGTGTTACTCAGATTTAAGTGAGATAATGTAGGGTTATTGGCCTGTAATTTTCCTTTTTAGTGGGATCTTTGTCTGGTTTTGGAATCAAGGTCATGCTGGCCTCATAGAATGAGTTTAGAAGTTTTCCTTCCATTTTTATTTTTTGGAACAGTTTGAGAGAATAGGTATTAATTCCTTTTTAAATGTCTGGTAGAATTCTCCTAGGAAGCCATCTGGCCCTGGACTTTTGTTTGTTGGGAGATTTTTTATTATTGATTCAATTTCTTTGCTAGTTATGGGTCTATTCAAATTTTCTGTTTCTTCCTGTTTCAGTTTTGGTAGTCTGTATGTTTCTAGGAATTTATCCATTTCTTCCAGATTGTCCCATTTGTTGGTATATAATTTTTCATAATGTTTTCTTGTAATTGTATTTCTGTGGGTGTTGGTTGTGATTTCTCCTCTTTCATTCAAAATTTTATTTATTTGGGTCCTTTCTCTTTTTTTTTTTTTATAAGTCTGGCTAAGGGGTTATCAATTTTATTAATTTTTTCAAAGAACCAGGTCTGAGTTTCCCTGATCTATTCTACTGGGTTTTTTACTGATATATCATTTATTTCTGCTCTAATCTTTATTATTTCCCTTTTTCTCCTGGCTATAGGCTTTATTTGCTTTTCCTTTCCTAGCTCCTTTAGGTGTAAGGTTAGATTGTATATTGGAGACTTTTTTCCCTTCTTGAGGTAAGATTTTATTGCAATATACTTCCCTCTTAGGACTGCCTTTGCTGCATCCCAGAGGTTTTGGACTGTTGTGTTTTCATTTTCATTTGTTTCTGTGTGTGTGTGTGTGTGTGTGTGTGTGTGTGTTTCTTCTTTGATTTCCTGGTCAACCCATTCATTCTTTAGTAGGATGTGTCATGTATTTGTGGTCTTTCCATATTTTTTTCTTGTGGTTGACTTTAACTTTCATAGCATTGTGGTCTACAAATATGCATGGTATGATCTCAATCTTTTTTGTACTTATTGAGGCCTGATTTGTGACCTAATATGTGATCTATTCTAGAGAATGTTCCATGTGCACTAGAAAAGAAGGTGTATTCTGCTGCTTTAAGATGAAATGTTCTGAATATATCTATGAAGTTCATCTGGTCCAGTGTGTCATTCAATACCATTGTTCCTTGTTGATTTTTGCTTAGATGATCTCATCCATTGCTGTCAGTGGGTGTTAATGTCCCCTACTATTATTATATTATTATCATTGAGTTTCTTTGTGTTTGTTATTAATTGATTTATATATTTGGGTGCTACCAAGTTGGGGACAAAAATATTTACAATTAGATCTTCTTGCTGGATAGACCTCTTTATTATGATATGGTGCCCTTCTTCATCTCCTTTTTGGCTTAAAATTTTTGGCTTAAAATCTGGTTTGTTTTGTGGTACCTGGGTTGCTCAGTTGGTTAAGCATCTGACTCTTGATTTTGGCTTAGGTCATGTTCTCAGAGTTATGAGATTGAGACTGCATTGGGCTCTGTGCTGAGTGTGGAGCCCGCTTAAGATTCTCTCTCTTCCTTTCCGTCTGTCTCCCCTCACCCCTAAACAATAATCTAGTTTGTCTGATATAAGTATGTCTACTCTGGCTTTCTTTTGATGTCCATAAGCATGATAGATGGTTCTCCATTCCCTCACTTTCAATCTGGAGGGATCTTTAGGTCTAAAATGAGAATCTCTTGTAGGGAGCGTACAGATGGGTCTTTTTTTTTTAATCCATTCTGATACCCTGTCTTCTGATTGGAACATTTACATTAGATTTACATTCAGAGTGATTATTGATAGATATGAATTTAATGCCATTGTATTTCCTGTAAAGTATTGTTTCTGGAGATTTTCTCTGTTTCTTTCTAGTCTTTGTTGCTTTTGGTATTTCTTTCTCACTCAAAGAGTCCCCTTTAATATTTCCTTCAGGGCTGGCTTAGTGCTCAGAAACTCCTTCAGTTTTTGTCTAGGAAACTCTTTATCTCTCTCCTTCCATTATGAATGACAGCCTTACTGGGTAAATATTTTTGGCTGCATAATTTTCCCATTCAGCACGTTGAATACATTATGCCAAAGAGGTAAAAGATCTGTACTGTGCAAGCTATAGAACACTTAGGCAAGAAATTGAAGAGACACAAAGAAATGGAAAAACATTCCATGCTCATGGACTGGAAGAACAAATATTGTTAAAATGTCTATAATACCCAAAGCAAAAGATCAACAAGGAAATAAAGACTTTAAATGACACACTGGACCAAATGGACTTCACAGACATATTCAGAACATTCCATCCCAAAGCAACGGAATACACATTCTTTTCTAGTGCCCATGGAACATTCTCCAGAATAGATCACAACCTAGGTCACAAATCAGATCTCAACTGGTACCAAAAGATTGGGAATAGTCCCTGAATATTTTCAGACCACAATGCTTTGAAACTAGAACTCAATCACAAGAGGAAAGTCGGAAAGAACTCAAATACATGGAGGCTAAAGAGCATCCTACTAAAGAATGAATGAGTCAACCAGGAAATTAAAGAAGAATTAAAAAAATTCATGGAAACCAATGAAAATGGAAACACAACTGTTCAAAATCTTTGGGATGCAGCAAAGGCAGTCCTGAGAAGAAAGTATATAGCAATACAAGCCTTTCTCAAGAAACAAGAAAGGTCTCAAATACACAAGCTAACCCTACCCCTAAAGGAGCTAGAGAAAGAACAGCAAATAAAGCCTAAACCCAGCAGGAGAAGAGAAATAATAAAGATCAGAGCAGAAATCAATGAAACAGAAACCAAAAGAACAGTAGAACAGATCAACGGAACTAGGAGCTGGTTCTTTGAAAGAATTAACAAGATTGATAAACCCCTGGCCAGACTTATCAAAAAGAAAAGAGAAATGACCCAAATCAACAAAATCATGAATGAAAGAGGAGAGATCACAACCAACACCAAACAAATACAAACAATTATAAGAACATATTCTGAGCAACTCTATGCCAGCAAATTAGATAACCTGGAAGAAATAGGTGCATTCCTAGAGATGTATCAACTACCAAACTTGAACCAGGAAGAAATAGAAAACCTGAACAGACCTATAACCACTAAGGAAATTGAAGCAGTCATCAAAAATCTCCCAACAAAAAAAAGCCCAGGGCCAGATGACTTCCCAGGGGAATTCTACCAGACATTTAAAGAAGAATTAATACCTATTCTCCTGAAACTGTTCCAAAAAATAGAAAGGGAAGGAAAACTTCCAAACTCATTTTATGAGGCCACCATTACCTTGATCCCAAAACCAGACAAAGACCCCATCAAAACGGAGAACTACAGACCAATATCCTTGATGAACATGGATGCAAAAATTCTCACCAAAATACTAGCCAATAGGGTCCAACAGTACATTAAAAGGATTATTCACCATGACCAAGTGGGAATTATCCCTGGGCTGCAAGGCTGGTTCAACATCTGCAAATCAATCACCGTGATACAATACATTAACAAAGAAAGAACAAGAATCATATGATCCTCTCAATAGATGCAGAAAAAGCATTTGACAAAGTACAGCATCTTTCTTGATCAAAACTCTTCAGAGTATAGGGATAGAGGGTACATACCTCAATATCATAAAAGCCATCTATGAAAAACCTACAGCCAATATCACTCTCAATGGGAAAAACTGAGAGCTTTTCCACTAAGGTCAGGAACACGGCAGGGATGTCCACTATCACCACTGCTATTCAACATAGTAATAGAAGTCCAGCCACAGCAATCAGACAACAAAAAGAAATCAAAGGCATCTGAATCGGCGAAGAGGAAGTCAAACTCTCACTCTTTGCAGATGATATGATACTGTATGTGGAAAACCCAAATACTCCACCCCAAAACTGCTAGAACTCATACAGGAATTCAGTAAAGTAGCAGGATATGAAATCAATGCACAGAAATCAGTGGCATTCTTATACACCAACAACAAGACAGAAGAAAGAGAAATTAAGGAGTCGATCCCATTTACAATTGCACTCAAAACCATAAGATACGTAGGAATAAATTCAACCAAAGAGGCAAAGGATCTGTACTCAGAAAACTAGAAAATACTCATGAAAGAAATTGAAGAAGACACAACGAAATGGAAAAATGTTCCATGCTCGTGGATTGGAAGATCAAACATTGTGAAGATGTCAATGCTACCTAGAGCAATCTACACATTCAATGCAATCCCCATCAAAATACCATCCACTTTTTTCAAAGAAATGGAACAAATAATCCTAAAATGTGTATGGAACCAGAAGAGACCCCGAATAGCCAGAGGAATGTTGAAAAAGAAAAGCAAAGCTGGCGGCATCACAATTCCAGACTTCCAGCTCTATTACAAAGCTGTCCTCATCAAGACAGTATGGTACTGGCAGAAAAACAGACACATAGATCAATGGAACAGAATCGAGAGCCCAGAAATGGACCCTCAACTCTATGGTCAACTCACCTTTGACAAAGCAGGAAAGAATGTCCAATGGAAAAAAGACAGTCTCTTCAACAAATGGTGTTGGGAAAATTGGACAGCCACATGCAGAAGAATGAAACTGGACCATTTCCTTACACCACACACAAAAATAGACTCCAAATGGTTGAAAGACCTAAATGTGAGACAGGAGTCCATCAACATCCTAAAGAGAACACAGGTAGCAACCTCTTCGACCTCAGCCGCAGCAACTTCTTCCTAGAAACATCGCCAAAAGCAAGGGAAGCAAGGGCAAAAATGAACTATTGGGATTTCATCAAGATAAAAAGCTTTTGCACAGCAAAAGAAACAGTCCACAAAACCAAAAGACAACCGACAGAATCGGAGAAAATATTTGCAAATGACATATCAGATAAAATGATAGTATCCAAAATGTATAAAGAACCTATCAAACTCAACACCCAAAGAACAAATGATCCAATCAAGAAATGGGCAGAAGACATGAGCAGACATTTTTCCAAAGAAGACATCCATATGGCCAACAGACACATGAAAAAGTGCTCAACATCGCTCGGCATCAGGGAAATCCAAATCAAAACCTCCATGAGATACCACCTCACACCAGTCAGAATGGCTAAAATTAACAAGTCAGGAAACGACAGATGTTGGCGGGGATGTGGAGAAAGGGAAACCCTCCTACACTGTAGGTGGGAATGCAAGCTGGTGCAGCCACTCTGGAAAACAGTATGGAGGTTCCTCAAACAGTTGAAAATAGAGCTACCATAGGATCCAGCAATTGCACTACTGGGTATTTACTACAAAGATGCAAATGTAGGGATCCGAAGGGGTATGTGTACCCCAATGTTTATAGCAGCAATGTCCACAAGAGCCAAACTGTGGAAAGAGCCAAGATGTCCATCGACAGATGAATGGATAAAGAGGTGGTATATATACGCAATGGAATATTATGCAGCCATCAAAAGGAATGAGATCTTGCCATTTGCAACGACGTGGATGGAACTGGAGGGTGTTATGCTTAGTGAAATAAGTCAATCAGAGAAAGACATGTATCATATGACCTCACTGATATGAGGAATTCTTAATCTCAGGAAACAAACTGAGGGTTGCTGAGTGTGGGGAGTGGGAGAGATGGGGTGGCTGGGTGATAGACACTGGGGAGGGTATGTGCTATGGTGAGCGCTGTGAATTGTGCAAGAGTGTTGAATCACAGATCTGTACTTCTGAAACAAATAATGGAAGATATGTTAAGAAAAAAGAAAAAGAATAAGATAGCAGGAGGGGAAGAATGAAGGGGAGTAAGTCGGAGGGGGAGACGAACCATGAGAGACGATGGACTCTGAAAAACAAACTGAGGGTTCTAGAGGGGAGGGGTGGGGGGAAGGGTTAGCCTGGTGATGGGTATTAAGGAGGGCACGTTCTGCGTGGAGCACTGTGTGTTATGCACAAACAATGAATCATGGAACACTACATCAGGAACTAATGATGTAATGTATGGTGATTAACATAACAATAAAAAATTTAAAAAAAAATCTAGAGGAGAACAGAGGCAGTAACCTCTTTGACCTTGGTGTAGCGAGTTCTTACTAAGACATGTTTCCAGAGGCAAGGAAACAAAACCAAAAATTAACTATTGGGACTTCATCCAAATAAAAAGCTTCCACACAATGAAGGAAACAGTCAATGAAACTAAAGGCAGCCTACAGAATTGGAGAAGCTATTTGCAAATGACATTTCTCACAAAAAGTTAGTATCCAAAATCTAAAAAGAATTTACCAAACTCAACACACAGAAAACCAAATAATCCAGTTAAGAAATGGGCAGAAGACATGGATAGATATTTTTCCAAAGACACCCAGATGGCTAACAGACACATGAAAAGATGCTCAGCATCACTCATCATCAGGGAAATACAAATCAAAACCATGAGGAGATACCACCACATACCTGTCAGAATGGCTAAAATAACAACACAGGAAACAACAGATGCTGGTGAGGATGCAGAGAAAAGGGAAAACTCTTACACTGTTGGTGGGAATGCAAACTGGTGCAGCCACTATAGAAAACATTATGGAGGTTCCTCAAAAAGTTAATAGTAGAACTACCATGCAATCCAACAATTGTACTACTAGCTATTTACCCAAAATATACAAACATAGTGATTCAAAGGGACAGATGCACTGCTCAAGTTTATAGCAGCATTATCAGCAATAGCCAAATTATGGAAAGAGCCCAAATGTCCACTGACTGATGAATGGATAAAGAAGAGGTGGTATGCATATACAGTGGAATATCACTCAGCCATCAAAAAGAGTGAAATCTTGCCATTTGTAATAATGTGGGTGGAGCTAGAGTGTATTATGCTAAGTGAAATAAGTCAGTTAGAGAAAGACAAATACCATATGATTTCATTCATATGTGGAATTTAAGAAACAGAACAGATGAGCCTAAGGGAAGGAGAGAAAAAAGAGAGGGAAGCAAACCATAAGAGACTCTTAACTATAGAGAACAAACTGAGGGTTGCTGGAGGGAGGTGGGCAGGGGCATGGGCTAGATGGGTGATGGGTATTAAGGAGGGGAGTAGTTATCATGAGCCCTGGGTGTTATATGTAAGTGATGAATCACTAAATTCTACTCCTGAAAGCAATATTACGCTATATTAACTACCTAGAATTTAAATAAAATTTTGAAAAAATGAGATAATGTAAATAAAAAATGTATTTTCATCATACATTCAGATAAGTAACTTTTACTAAAGTAATGACGTATATAGCCATTATTCTTAACTCTATCACACTGGTTTTTCCTCCATTTATGAATATTTCTCCCTTACGACAGCTTAACAGAAAATAACAAAAAAGTGAATTAACTTGAATCTGCTAACATTTAAAATAGTAAGTCTTTACAGTATTTAGCATTTTAATCAGTAATAACAACAAATTATTTGTGACATGGCTCATAATTTATCATAACACATAAATATGTTTGTATGTTGTGGGAAAAGTATTAAAGATCTTTCAAATTCTAGGCATCAGAATATTAATTTCAATAGTTATATACAGAGTCATTTCTGGCCAAGTAGTTATCTCTATCAGTAGTTGTAATAATTATTAGGATGCATATATATTATAATATTATAAATACTATTAAGTATACACACATCATGAATGAATGACATTTATTTTCCATTCTATAACTGGTGAAAACCCTAAAACCATTTGACTAAAATAATATTTTCTATTCTGACATAGTCTGTTTTCATTTTACAAGTCTCCCTCGTATGTTTTGTTCCTATTCCATATCTTGTGACAGAGACCTTATTAGTCTAGAAGGATAGCCCTGGCTGGTCTTAAATTAACACTGGTTATCAACTTGCTAGGATCTATTTGCATGACTGATTTGCATAAAATGAAGAAGTCTTCCAGGAAAAAGTATATTGTACATGTTCTGAGAGTGAAAGACAAGAAAGAAACAAATATGCAAAGATTATCCTGACATCATGGACCTATAAGTTTTGAGTTTGACAGAAGAGAAACACGTCTTTGTGTTAAATACAGGGTGGCCCCAGGGTTCTGAATACAGAAAGAAATGAAACATTATTTTTGATTCTTTAAATCTTTTGCAGGTTGGTCTTGAAAGGTGGCACTCTGGGCAACATAGCTCCTTTAGAGGAAGTAATGACAGAGTAGCAGTGGAAACTTTGGTGTTCAGGATATTACATAAATGACCATCAGAAAATTGGCAGCCAAACAGCAGTGGCCACCTGTTTCTGATTTAGGATACAAATACTAATATGAAATCATTACCACCCACAGACTCATAATGACTGAGGAAATTTAAGTTACATTATTTTTTAAATTCATTCTTTGCTTTCAATTGCTCTAATTTCACATTAAATACCCCTTTTACTGCCAAGTTTTATAAACAATGTTTTTAAGTTTGTTTATTTTCTTCCATTACTTGAATCAAATATTTGCTACTAATTATACATTTATAGAAAGACCTCTCTCGGTTTGCATAAGGCTACATATGTGCTTTATTACTCTCTGATAGATTATAAAAAAGCAATAATATGTCCTTCGGAAAAGAAGAGATAGATACTAACGTCTCCCTTTTCTCTTCCCTGTGTATGAAGAAAGGTTATAGCCCGGCTTCCTCTGCTGAGTCATCTATATCTGTATCTATATCGAGCAACATCATCTAGCTATTATAAAATTAATGCTGGTCAATATTCATTTACAGAAGTGATATGTACAAATTTCAGGACTAACCTCTAAGATTATCTGTTGGATTTTGCTTTGCCACTCCTGTCCATGCAGGTGAAAGAAAACTCCTAGATGTCAGAACTAAAACAGAGTTTAGAATAAAAAACCTCAGGGGAGACATCGAGCTTTGTTTGTTTGTTTTTGATGTTATATGAATGAGAAATAAACTTTTATTATGTTTTGTCACTGATAATTTACAGGTTTTGGTCACATTAGCTAGCATTATTTCTTCTAATACATGTTATTTTGTGTGATTTCCATTCTCAAGACTTTTTAAAAGTTATTTTAATAAAGTTAAGCATTCACCTACTGTATTATCCAGCAATTTCATTCCTAAAAAAATGAAGTCCACACAAAAACTTGTAATGAATATTTATAATTGTTTTATTCATAATATTTAGAAAGTGATGAAGGAAGGTCTTAAACAAAAGATTAGAGGAACAAGAGTTTATCGATTTTGGAGTAATTTCCTGGGTCGCAGAATTTAACATTACAATAAGGACCTTTTGATGTGATGTGAACTCATTACTAAGGTAGCTCTGAGATGCATAAAATAGTGATTGCCACACTTTGTGTGGTGAATTACTGTAGCAGTCAGTGGAAGAAGGGATTAAAGGTGCAGGGTGGTCAAGATAGAGTGATAGTCTATGTAAGATTGGGAGACTCACAAGATGACTTCATTCCACAAAACTACCAAAAGTACACAATTTATGAAGGCCATAAGAAATACACTAAGAAGAGCACAAGCATTACTAAGAATTTCAGTGGTATCTTACCTGTATAGATCACGGCCAGAGGTAGGAGACATCATTGCATAACTAGGCTCATAGACAACAGTGGGTCTAAAAGGACACTGAAACTATGAAAGTCAGATGGTGGCACCTAACTGACTGAATAAATGAAAATATAAAAATAAAATTATGATAATCAAGGGTGAGATCAGATGAGCAGTTGGCAAAGGGTAGGGGGAAGGTGCTACATATGTATAGAGAGTCCTAATTAGCATTCTTATAAGCAAATCAGATGGACCTGCAAGGAGACTACTCAATTTGTATCATCAAAACAAATCAATGATGAAGGCTCAGTAGAATGAGAGCAGTGCTCCAATAAAAAAAGTTACAATCCCTCGCCCAGTTAAACCTGAATGTTTCAAAATCTGAAACAAAATGATTTATTAAAAAGCCTCATCTCCAAGAGGAAGAAGTTTGTAATTCTACAAGTCAACATGTTAATGTTCACTTAGTCCTTCTCTGAAGGCATCTACAGTCATTTACTTAGGTAACAGTATACTAGGGAAAGGGGGTAATCCAACTATTTTAAGGACTTACGGATAAAGAGTCCATATCAGCATTGATGCCCAAAGACTCAAAACGTCATTATGGTTAACATCTCAGAATAAGTTTAGGGGTGAGAGGGAAAAAAGTTCTGGCCAGGATCTGGCATCACAGTGATTCCATTGGATATTCCCTCAAATGTAAAATTAGAATAAACAGATACTCGGTAACTGGTAAAAACCTTATACTGAGTCCTTTGTTTTTAAAATGAATCATTTCACTTGGATGATTAGACCATCTTTAAATTAGGTTATTCTCTTTATTTGCTATTGCATTTTAGATCTTTATATATTTTAGAGATTAACCTCTTATCAGATATATGTTTTGCAAATTTTTCTTTGATTTCATAGGTTGACTTTTCACTCTTGATTATGATTATTTTGATTATTTTCTTTTTAGTTTGAGGTAGTCCCACTTTTAAATTTTTGTTGCTTATGCTTTTGGTGTTATATCCATGAAATTATTGTCGAAACCAGTATTATGAAATTTTTACCTTGTGTGTTCTTCTAAAGTTTTACAGTTTTAGGTCTTACACTTAAGTTTTTAAACCATTTTGAGTTATTTTTGTGTATGGTGTAAGATGACAGTCCAATTTTATTTTGTTGCACCATAGTTTTCAAAAGACTTATGAATGGCCAACAGGTATATGAAAGTTGCTCAACATCACTAAGAACCAGAGAAATGCAATTTAAAACCACAGTTAGTTATTACCACACACCTGTCAGGATTACTGCTATTAAAAAAGATAAAAGACAACAAAGGTTGACCAGGAGGTGGAGAAATAGGAACCCTTCCACAATGGTAGTACGAATACAAAATGGTGCAGCTGCTATGCACAACAGTATGGGGAGTCCTCAAAAAATTAAGAATAGAATTACTATATGATTCAGGATCCCACTTCTGGATATTTATCCAAAAGAATTGAAATCAAGATCTCAAAAAGATGTATTAGCACTCTCATGTTCATTGCAGCAATATCTGCAATAGCTAAGATGTAGAAACAATATAAGTGTCCACTGACAGACAAATGCATAAAGGAAATGTGGTATATACATACAAATACTGTTCAGCCCTACAGAAGAAAAATCTATAGTATATAAAAACATGGTGAATCTTAAAGACATTATGCTAAGTAAAATAAATAAATTATAAAAAGATATACTGCACAATGTTATTTAAATGGGGTATCTAAAATAGTCAATCTCATAGAAGTAGAGACTAGAATGGTGGTTGCCAGAAGCTGGGGGAAGGAGGAAATGGGGAGTTACTAATCAAAAGGACAAAAGTTTCATTTAAGCAAGATGAATAAGCTCTAGAAATCTGTTATACATTATACCTATACTCAACAATGAGTTGGAAACAGATTTAAGAGGGTAGATCTCATGTTAAATGTTCTTACCACAACAAAATACAAATTTTTAAAAATAGTCACATTTGGTATTTCCAAGTGAAAGTTTGTGACACTTTTCAACCCTCCCGTAGCCAAGAGTAAATAAACTGTATTGTATCCCTAAGGTTTCACCAATTTTAAAGATCTAAACGATACATGGTGGTGACCCCTGTCATATGCCAATTTTATTCACCAGCCTCACTTCTGCAAAAACCAAAAATATTCTGGTGAATGAAAGTAGGTCACCCCAAACTCAACCAAACCAAACCAAACCAAACCAAACCAAACAAACAAAACCCAGAGAGTAGCCGCCATGATGTCTCTACTAAAGCAAAGTCTCATACATTTTGTGTTGCACCATTGATTTGATGAATGGATTCTTTTTTCTTTTTTTTTCTAAAGGTTTTATTTATTTATTTGAGAGAGAGAGAGAGAACGAGCAAGGGGTAGGGGCAGAGGGAGAGGGAGAAGCAGACTTCCCGATGAGCAGGGATCCCATCACGGGATTGGATCCCAGGACCCTGGGATCATGGCCTGGCCTGAAGACAGACTCTTTATATTTTATTTTATTTTATTTTTTATTAACATATAATGTATTATTTGTTTCACGGGTACAGGTCTTAACTGACTGAGCCACCCAGGCACCCTGGATTCTTCTTTCTATTACTGCTCAGAACCAGTGCTAATTACATGGAAGGGACAATAGATATTTATAGTCTTACTCATGTGTTTTGGTGACTCTTTCACTTTCTTTCATAAATAGCCTAAAGAGATATGGGTCATCTGGATATTCCAAAGAACATCACCTTGATCTGTTACATTGATGGTATCCTGTTAATTGTGCCAGAAGAAGAAGAAGAAGAAGAAGAAGAAGAAGAAGAAGAAGAAGAAGAAGAAGAAGAGGAAGAAGAAGAAGAGGATGTTACATTTCAGGCCTTGGTATGCACATGTACTCCAGATGGTGGGATACAGACAATAAGATTCAGGAGCTTGACATTTCTGTAAAATGTTTAGGGTTTGAATGGGTATGGGCATGGCAAGACAAACTAATGAAAGGATAAAATACGTTATTGCATCTTGCAACTGTTGTTATTATGGAGGAAATATAGTGCCTTGTAGGCATCTCTGGATTTTGGAGGCTGCATACCACACTGGAAATACTACTTTGATTTAGGTACTGCCTGACACGGAAGCCTGCCAGAATAGGAAAATGTTCTATAGTAGGTTTAGGCTCCAGTGCAAAATTCCCTGGACTTGAGCTATAAGGCAGGAGTTATCTAGTATTAGATGTATCAATACTGTGAAAAATTGCCATGTGAAAGGAACAGCAAAACTCTAGGGGAATATCACAATCCAGACCCCTAGATTTCCAGGGAAAGACTAAGCATCTATGGAAGAGAATTACACATCTTTTGAAAAACAACCCCTAGCATTGCTACTGAGTCTCAGTGAAAATGAGGTGACTGACCATATGGCTTATCATGACCTAGCTCTGTCAGACTCACCAAGTCATAAAATCAGCCAAACCTGGTGACAGTTTACTCTAAGTTAAAAGTGACAATTATGGAATTTTAAGATAAATAGGACCAGAGGGTACAAGTGAGCTCCTGGAGTATGGAGCCCATCTTCATGTCATCCATTAATGACATCCATCCAATTAATGGACATATTTGTCAATGTCTTTTTGTTACAAATAAAGTTAAATGGGGAATCTTTTCCAATTTATTGATGGAGGAGGGAAAGCTCAAGTTTGGTTCACAGATGAGCCAGTTTGATATACTGGTGCAGGCCAAATAGACAACTGCACAACCATTCTACTTAGGGATGACATTGAAAGAGAGTGACAAGGGAGACGGTAGACCTGGCCAATTAGCTGATGTGGAAAGAGAAGTCACTGGAATTTAGAATATATGTGGATTCAAAATCACTTGTCTATGTCTTGGCTGAATAGTCAGAGGCCATAAGGAGAAGGATAGGAAGATTAGAAAGATTGAAAACGGAATTCCTAATTTATATGCATATATATTAAAAAATGTTAAAATCTTGGTACCGCATGTTAGCATTTGACAGAAAATGTTCTCCATGAAAGAGGCATGCAAGTTAGTAAGCAAAATGACCTGGTCATTTTTTATTTAATTTTTTTATCTTAAAAATATAAATAACATAATATAGGAAGTATGGAAAATGATATGAACTTAAGAAAAAACAGAGATGACTACTAAATACAAGCCTGAAAGTTTGCAGACAATTCTCAGGCTCCATGTAGCTTTAAAATCTGGCAAATATTTTGAGATGAGACAACCATGGATTTGGGCTCCTCATTTCCAAATTTATTTCCTGTCAGGCTCAAGTAACTGCTGAATTTTATTTGCTGGTTTTATTTCCTTCAGTGTATTTCCTCCGTTAAGGCCAGCTCCAACTTCAGCTGGCATCCATAATTGGCAAATGAAATCAGGGAAGAGAATGGGGCAGGTCAGTTCACTCAGAAGGTATTCCTTTCTTGGAAACTTTGGTTCTTATTGCTTTGCAAGTCTGAAATACATTTAAAATACAATTTTTGTAATATGCCTAATTGTTTCTAATTTTTTCGGAAAAGCATTGCCTTGTTATGATAGCCCATATTATAGACAGAAGTGGAAATTTCTATTGCTTGTTATAATTTCAAAGTAGTAGCTAGATTAGCAGATTTTTTTTGATATATTAAAAGATGTTTAATATGTTTAATAACATCTTTATCTCACCATGGAACTAGAATGGCTTTTTTTTTTTTTTTCCTGCATTGAAAAAGGCATGGGCTATG
The DNA here is from genome assembly GCF_037043125.1 of Eumetopias jubatus. NCBI lineage: Eukaryota > Metazoa > Chordata > Mammalia > Carnivora > Otariidae > Eumetopias > Eumetopias jubatus. The sequence goes on along the minus strand of NW_028274812.1, from coordinate 58,031,307 downwards.
GACAAAGTCAACAAAATAGCCTCTATCCACAGAGGTTATTAGGTATAAAGGGACTTCACTGCTTTTACTGAAACTCTGCATCAATACTAGCTATCTAAGGCATTTCAGGAGTAGATATGTTAAAAATTACACTTTGAAGTATTTTATTTAAATCTGGACATAGATGGGATGGTCCACATTCTGGAAAATTGAATATAATGATGAAGTTCATTATTTATGTGATCTGAAGTTGCTCAAGAACTGATACATTGAAGTAGTCTCGAATTTGAGACCAAACAAGTTCCAAGGAGAAGAAATATGGAAAAAGAAAAGGACCTAAAAGATCATGAGGTAGAAGACAATATAACCAGTTGTTGATGTCATCTAACTGTAGAGTCAGGCCTACACCTGTAGACCACTTGCAGTAGGAATGCAAACTAAGAAGACAAGCCCCAGGAAGGAAAAGGGGACAGGGAAAATGAGTGGAAATGGTGAGAAAAGGACACACAGGAGGCAACGGTGTCAGTATTTGCTGCAATTTAAAACAAACAGGAAACAAGCTTTCTGAGGAGACTAAATTTCCACAAACGTAAAAACTGATGCAAAATAACAAAAATGGACTACAACTAAGACTTTTAAAAAGTGATACTGTCTTGGTGTTCTAGAATAAAATGCTTTAATATTCTTTAGCTGTCTCATGTCCACAAAAATCTCAAAAACCTTGACTGAATACTCAGAAGAGATGATTGAGAAAGAAGGTTTAAGTCCTCACAGAATAAAATGGGATTGATAGATTCAAGGGCAAAATTAACAATAATTTGTAATAGGCACAGGCTTATTATGTGAAATATTTTCAAATTACGTCAAAATTCAATGAAGATTTTGTTTTAAATTTCTTGTTTAAAGGTTATTGGTGGAAGGAAAGAAGATAGTACTTATTTTTTAAGGATATTGATTAAAAGGTTAATTTAGAAAATGATCTCAATTGATGGAATAAATTATACAAACCTCTGGAATTATAGTAGAAGACAAATGTACTATATAAAATGTATGTTAGAATCTATGGTAAATTATAATTTTGATTCCAGTGTAATTTCCTAATGATGGATAGTTCATACAAAAATGTCATATAAGACCGATAGTTCATATAAGACTGATTTATATAGTTGAAAGAAATAAAAATAAATAGAAGAAAAAATATTTTTCAGTGAGTTTACTTCTTAAATATATTTCATAGTAAATTTTAAAAATTAGAAAATAAAATAATAGCAGTGAGAAAAATATAGTGAAGTTATAAAGATATATGGAAACAAGAGAATTCTTGCATCCTGGATGCAAAATATGTATATATAAATCAATTGCCTTCATTTCTACACTCAAAATAAAAGTTTAAAACTTATGACAAAATACCTATAAAAAATAAGCATTTTGCAAAAGAAAAAGGAAAACATAAAATTGTGATTTAAAAATAACCCATGAGAAGGGGTGACAGGGTAGTCCAGTTGGTTAAGCATGGAACTCTTGGTTTCAGCTCAGGTCATGATCTCAGGGTTGTGAGATCTAGTCCCACACTAGGCTCAGCAATCCCCACCCAGCTTCCCCTTCTCAGAGTGGAGTTTGCTTAAGTTTCTCCCTCTCTTTCTGCCCCTCCCGACTGTACACAAGCACATTCTCTCTCTCTCTCTCAAATAAATAAACCTTTAAAAAAAAAAAAACCCACGAGGAAAGGAAGCAAAATTGTAATGACTTAAGAATTCATGAGGTTTCTATATGGTACACTTTGTGGCTACTGGGGGACACCAAGGAAGAATCAAACAAATTGAATGCCGTCCATGTTTTTGGATAAACATATTTTAATAATAATATTGTTATATTTCCCTAATTTAATATCTACATTCCAAACAATAATAAAAGCATGATTTTCTACTAGTAGATTCTAATGTTCATAGAAAAAAATTATATATAACCAGAAAAATTCATTTAAAAAACCTAATGGATAAGGGATAACTTTCCCAGATTTTAAAAATGTTATACATCTAAAATATTTTTTAAATGTATCAGAGTGCGGGGCGCCTGGGTGGCTCAGTCGGTTAAGCGTCTGCCTTCGGCTCAGGTCATGATCCCAGGGTCCTGGGATCGAGCCCCACATCGGGCTCCCTGCTCAGCGGGGAGCCTGCTTCTCCCTCTGCCTCTGCCTGCCTGCCTGCCTACTTGTGCTCTCTCTCTCTCTGTCAAATAAATAAATAAAATATTAAAAAAAAATGTATCAGAGTGCATGAATAGCCAAATATGTTGATTCACCAAAAAAAATCTAAAATTAAGCCAAAATACATAAATGGTGTAACTTAAAACAGTGAGGAAAGATGGATTTTTCAAAAACTTTTTTTTCTTTTTAATTTTATTTGACAGAGAGAGAGACACAGCCAGAGAGGGAACACAACCAGGGGGAATGGGAGAGGGAGAAGCCGGCTTCCTGCTGAGCAGGGAGCCCAATGCGGGGCCCGATCCCAGGACTGTGGGATCAGGGCCTGACCCGAAGGCAGATGTTTAACGACTGAGCCACCCAGGTGCCCTGAATTTTTCAAAAACTTTTTGAGATGACTAGGCAGCCATATTGGGAAAAAAAAAAAAAAAACAACAAAACTTAATTTGTGAAGTAAACATATCTGAAAACCATTTTAAAAGGATTGAAGATTAATTAATTTAATTTTATTTTTTTAAAGATTTTATTTATTTATTTGACAGACAGAGAGAGAAGGAACACAAGCAGGGGGGAGTGGGAGAGGGAGAAGCAGGCTTCCCACCAAGCAAGGAGCCTGATGTGGGGCTTGATCCCAGGATCTTGGGATCATGACCCGAGCCGAAGGCAGTTGCCTAATGACTGAGCCATCCAGGTGCCCCTGAAGATTTATTTCTTAAAATGAATACAGGAATACATTAGAATAGAACACAGAAAAAGAACCTAAATGTGCAATGTCTTTGAAAACATTACAAAAAACATCACCTAGAAACAAAAAATTAACTTTTTTATTACATCAAGTTTTTAGATTGTGTCTATATGAAACTAAATAGAAAAAAAAATTCAGGGGAAAAATAATCTTCAGAAAATATATTTACAAGTAATAATACAAAGGACCAATGTAACATATAAATATGTTTTTTACAACATCGAGTAAAAGGCTAACAATGAAATGAAATTTTAAAATATCAGAAAAGACATGAATAAAAGCAAATCAAGAATGCATATAAATGTATAAATGCGTATAAAATTACTCATAAATGCATATAAAATTACAATTAAATCTCATTTTCAAACTATCCAACTAATGAAAATAAAACATTGACAACTGGCTTTGTTGATATTGACATACGGTAATTTTACATGTTAGTAGTAAGAGGGTAAATTTGTATAGCTTCTATGGAAGGCAATTTGGCAATGTTTATTAAAATAGAAATATGCCAACAAATTATACCTCAAGAAATCTGTCTTATAAATTTGCTTGTAGATGTGTAAACTTTGTGCATGAATGTTCATTGCAGCTTCTTTTGCAACAGTAAAATTGCAAACAATCCAAATGATTTTAACAACTGATTAAATCATTGTACTACAACTATAGTGCATGATGGAATACTAGACAACTTTCAAAGAATGAGGCAACTCTACATGTCTTTATTTGGTATAAACTTCTAGACAGTGTTAGTTGCAGAAAAAGAGAAAGATAGGCATAGTATACAAACATTTGCTTACATTTGTGCATATGTTTGGGCTTGTGTTTATTTTTTTTTATAATTTTTTGAGCTTTGTACCATAAGTTCAATTTTGTAATATGCATAAGGTAACTTTGTACTGCTGTAAACTAATAATCTATTTTAAATATCATAAGGTTCTGTAGGCTTTGAATCCCAATTAATACTTAAAATTGAACCTCTTCATTTTATAACTATTTTATAGTTTTTTAAATGACAAGTTGCTATGATCTCTCATTTAAATTTTCCTAAAATATGTGAAAACTGTTGAAGACCTGATGTTTATTTTATTGAATTATATCAACCACATACTTCAGATTAGAATGCTTTTATATTAACTGCATCTGCTATTTAGGGAGCACATGATTGTTTACAAAGTACTTAACAAAAATATCATTTTCTCATATATCATGACTGCTTAACTAATGAATTCATGTATAAGCTTTTCATTTAATATTTTTATGCATATATATTTTATATGAAGGCATAAATGTGATGCTAGATTTTCTTAATTCTAAATCATGATAATAATGAGTACAGACTGATATTTTTGTGGTCTTTTATAATAAAACACAGCCTTTGCAAGTCATTAAAGCTATTTCTCAGTTTAAAAAACTGGAAATTGTGCTGTTTCTCAGACCAAACAATTTCTTGGATTATGATGGCTCTCTGCTGACCAACAGATGAATCAGTAAATAGCAGATGGTTTTATGAGCAGTTCTGTCATCTTAGCATCTAAAATGTTTTACATGCCAAAGCTGTAGAAGTTTAGATCAAAATATCTGCTCTTGTGCAATAAGCCTGCTGTTAGCCTGGTTCTCTGACTAGGTTTCTCAGCCAATTGTGGCCTTCTGACTGAGCATTAGGACTGTGCATATACATATTCCTTCTATATTCACATATTTTCCAGAATGCTTTCTTGTTCAAAGCAAAAGTCTTCATGGGACTTTATCCTAGTCAACAATGCAAATTAAGTCTTTGTATGCTCTTTTATAGAGTTACTTGCTTTTCATCACTCTGGTCTTTATGATTGTGCCAGTTTTAAAACAGAGTGTTAATATTTTTTCTTTTAATTTTAATAAAACCAAGTTGCTGTCTTGTGAATTTAAGGATTTCACATGCTCATTCTAAACACACGTATACACATATACACAAGCACACACACACTCACGGAAGGATTATACTGTACTGAGGATGTTATATGCATTAACGAATGTATTCTTCTCACCAAATCCGTTAAATAGGTAGTATTATTATTTATTGATGTTGGTAAGGAAACTGAGTCTTACAGAGGTAAAGGTATAATTCAGTTAATTGGGATATAAATTTTGAAGTGGGGAAACTCGATAATTGGTTCTACATTATTACTAGTTCAATTTACCATCAACCTCAGGGGGTTGGCCAAGGTTAGCCTCTTGTTGATACATCTCTGAGTACTTTCTCCTCAAAGAGTTTTCTATTTTTTCATATTAGTCTGACACAAACTACCACTTCATCTGTCAAATTTTCTGTTTAAAATAGCCTCTATTTCTGGTAGACATTGTAGCACTTTTTCACATTAATGTAGTTTTTGTTCACTGAGTTGGCCTAGTGACCTTTGCCATTTGGCAGAGATGCTCTTCTGGTTCCAGACTCCTTTTTGTTTAGGGGCAAATCAGCGGCATCGGAGAGAATTTGGGTTCAAAAAAAGTCTGATGACATGAAGTTAGTTCCAAGTAAATGGGTCTCTTCTCTATATCTCATATACATTTTGACCTTGTTAGAAAAGTTCTAGCTATGAATCAAACAAAAAACATATATTGTGACTGTATTTTATTCTTTCTAGTTCTGTCCCTGTGCATCAGTATGCTATTTTATCCTATAAAGTAACATGCTAGCAGATAGATGTCAAAAATCTCCCTGACTATCCCATCTCTCCAGAATATGTTCTTTCATTTTTATTGAGTGCTGTCAAGAGTGTCCTCCATTCATTTCTCACAATATTACAACCAGAAGAGGGATTGTTTCTCCTCCAAGTGGATGGGGGGAAAATTAAAAATAGAAAACTAGAAAAAAATGTATTTGTATCTAACAGTATACTCCCAAGTTTCCTATATGACTGGCAATATTCCTGAATTTTTGTCTTGGTAAAGCTCTACCTTTGAGTCTACCTGTTTTGTTTCTCATTAAGAATTTCTACGCATATATTTATTAAACTTTTCTTATGTCACTATCTTTCCAGTTTGACTTCTGGATGTCAACTCTCAACGGTATTAAAAGCAATGCTTGGTATCTAAAGTCCGTGTCTAATTCAAGTTGGTTTCAAGAGAAATAAAAGGTAACAGAATACTACATACTATACTAGTATCTCAAAGCCCATGAAGTACTTAAGGGAGCCTAGTGAATAGTGACCATAAACGTCTTTAACAAAATTATGCCTGAAAAAAGAAAATGAGTAAATCACATTGCTATTGCAGTTATTCTGCTCTACTATAGCTTCAATGAAATTTATAAATGATGCAAAATAGGAAGAACTTACTATCCATATTGTATGAAATTTCATAAATACGTTGTTAGATATAATTTGAATTGGATGGGACTGAAAGAAAACTTCAAAGTCTTATTGTAGTTTCCTCCCTATATAGTTGGTGGCATCAGTATGTGGTTTGTCCAGAATCATCAACAAATAAGTGATTATTCCATAAAAAGTTCTAAAAACCCATAGAAATTATGATGTGTCATGTTGCCCAATTACAGGGGTATTAATCACATCATGTTAATGTGAATAGTGTTCCCTGGAGCACCGATCAGGTAGGAAAAGTTAGTACACATGAAAAGGGAGGTAGAAGAGATTCCAAGGCAGTTGATTGGGAAGAAAAGATCTGATGCCAGTAAAAAAATTAATGAGATTGATTTGAAAGTGAGATCAAACTGTTTCCACATAAAAAAGGAGATTCATGAAATTACTGTCATTGCCAGAAATTCCAATTATTTATAAGATTTATAGGAATTATTAGCAAAAGCTCATAATTAAATGCTTATGGTGAAAGATAGGGTACAATTACTGCTTCTATATTTATATTAAATTTGAGTAGTATTAAAGAAGCACAAGGTGAAATAGAACAACAAATCATCAATTTCTACACATTTAGTTGATCCAAGAGTTCCTGATATGACCAAGATATTTTTCCACTAGTATTGTGAAAGATATATGTGAACTAGGACTCTAGTTTACCAAAGAACAAGTTGCTCAGGAAAGTCATGTATATCATGGAATATCAATATACCAACTCCCAGCTTATGCAAGAGCAGAGGAATGATCTCTTGCTTTTGAGTTAGTAAACATAGGTTTGCATCTTAATCAGCTAATTTCTACCAATATGGAACAGTTAAATTACTTAACTTTCATCTTCTTTTGTATTCTCTTAATATAAGATAGCAATCCTTGTACACCTTTGTTATAGAGATAGAAAATAGTGTATGTCGCAAAGCCTTGAGCATTATTATTTCTCAATAAATACTAAAACAATATATGTCATCCATTAAAACTGTATACCTATAAATCTGACGTGCCTCTTCAGGTGGATCAGCAATGACCACTATAATCACAATCAGAGCCACAGTAACCTCAATTAATTCAGCCAGAAAAGGTAGTCTATGATTCCAGAAATAGCACAGTGCAACTGGGAGAGTTCATGCCTATCCCCACTACTTTCATTTTTGTCAAGTAAAGGAAGCATTTTGTAGCATACCCATGTTGCCACATTGATTCTGGAGAAATTCAATTTTGATAAGTATCTTTTGATTTTGCAGTGACTTTTTCAAGAACATAAACTTCCTTAATTTGATAACTACGATAAACTGTGACTATTTCCAATATGCAAAACCCTCAATTATTTACAGATAAATTTTATAAGTGTTAAAGTTGGACTATTAAAAGAGAATATACTCATTGACTAGGCTTTTTAAAGGTTTTAACCATAAACTTTAAGTATCACTAATGGCTGTGGTCATCATGAATTTAATGTGTTTTTTTATTGCTTATTCTCTGAAATATATTTTGGCCTGGGTCTCTGAAAGTTGATTCTAAGACATAGGCTTGGATAGAAACAGTTTACTTGAAAAAATCATTCCAGGAAGCGGTAGTGACAGAGGAGGTAAGCAAGAAAGGATAGAGAACCAGTTCAACAATGCTTTATGATGATTGCTAACTGCTCTAAGACCAGGGTTCCCCTCCATGAAATCATCTGAATAACCCCATGAACATTTCAGAAGGATATACCCACTAGCCTCCATTCATAAGTTGGTCAAGGAGGCCTCAAAGGTGGCTGTGAACTTCCAACCTGTTCACATGTTAGTCCTGAGTGGGTTATCCTAGATACCCTACTTCTCGGGCGCCTGGGTGGCTCAGTTGGTTGAGCGTCTGCCTTCGGCTCAGGTCATGATCCTGTAGTCCCAGGATCGAGTCCCGCCTCGGGCTCCCTGCTCGGCGGGGAGTTTGCTTCTCCCTCTGACCTTCCTCCCTCTCATGTGCTCTCTCTCTCTCTCATTCTCTCTCTCAAATGAATAAATAAAATCTTAAAAAAAAAAAAAAAGATATCCTACTTCTCTATCTCAAAGAAGCGCAAGAGCAAGAAGCCTCGAGTTACATGGCGCTGGTCCAAATGCAAAGAACTGTTGGGTTGCTTTGACGCTGCCCGCAGCTGCAGCAGTGGTTGGCAAGAAAGGATTGGAAAGGATTACAAGAGCTGTCCAATACAATCATTAGTTTCTCATGCTGATCGAGGGTATTAACCATAATATAGATTATATTATTTAGGCTAGTTAAGGAAAAGTGTTTTAATGTGAAGGGTAAAACTTCTTCTATAATTGGATTCGTATGGAAAATTATCATCTAAATGCCTATTTATATTCTTCTTGAAGCATTATAATTCTTCATTTTTTTTCTGCCCATGGGGCAATTTCTGATGTCTCTTATCAGCCAATTTCCATCATTGGTTTGTAGTTGAAATTCCGTACATGTTCTATATGGTGTGCAGTACATTCATTTTAACACTTTTAACCATGAGACAGCTTCCTTTGTAATTTTGTCCTATATTTGACTTAGAATCTAATTCAATATCTTAATTAAAATTAAATGTTTCAGTTTTGCTTAATATACTACACAGGGGTTGCAAAGAAATGTCTACGCTTGTAGCCAATTTAAAGCTCACATCTGAGTATTTTTCAATCTCACCAGCAGCGCAAATTTATAGTGGGTGATCTTTCATCCTGAAAAATGAATCCAGCTGTGTTGCCACTAAGAACTGGTGGTGTGCAGTCTGTTAAATAGCTTGCAATTCAACTAAATCCTGATTACTATGTGCAAATAATGAGATTACTATAACTATGTTAAGCATGGTAAATTTATGGGATACATTTATTAAAAACATATTTTGTGCATTTTTTCTCATTTTTTTTTAATTTTTTATTGTTATGTTAATCACCATATATTACATCATTTGTTTTTGATGTAGTGTTCCATGATTCATTGTTTGTTCATAACACCCAGTGCTCCATGCAGAATGTGCCCTCTTTAATACCCATCACCAGGCTAACCCATCCCCCTACCCTCCTCCCCTCTAGAACCCTCAGTTTGTTTTTCAGAGTCCATCATCTCTCATGGTTTGTCTCCCCCTCTGACTTACTCCCCTTCATTCTTCCTCTCCTGCTATCTTCTTCTTTTTCTTTTTTCTTAAAATATGTTGCATTATTTGTTTCAGAAGTACAGATCTGTGATTCAACAGTCTTGCACAATTCACAGCGCTCACCGTAGCACATACCCTCCCCAATGTCTATCACCCAGCCACCCCATCCCTCCCACCCCTAACCACTCCAGTAATGCTTAATCTCAGGAACAAACTGAGTATTTTGTGCATTTTTAAAACAAAGTTTTCTCCATTATGAGATTGTTTGTCAAGATGGAAATTTGTTTGAAGAAAACCGTAATAGGGCTTTGGCTCTTTCAGGAGAGATATCTCTCATTTAGGAAAAAAAAAAAAAAAAAAAAATATATATATATATATATATATATATATATATATAGTGGGTTTTAGAGAAGCACAGTCTGTGGTTATTGGCTTATTTTTAAAATTAAGTGATAATTATGAAAATAGATGTATGACTTGGATTAAAAACTAGCAGGTATGTAATCTTAAATTTAGTTCAGATAAAACGCATACTGAACTCTATATATCATAGAATTAGTATTCTAAGTTTCTCACATCTTGCATAAATTCCTAGGTGCTGGGGCAGCCTCCAATTCTAAACATACCACTATATAAGTCAATATTAAGATCCAATCCTGTCCACACTGAGAGTTTAATGTGATATGCTAATATGCATGAAGAATAGCGACCAGCAGAAGAAGCTCACTCCTCATATTCTTCATGCCAGCTGCACTTACAATGCATTTTTTTAAGATTTTATTTATTCATTTGACATAAAGAGAGAGTATGAGCACAAAAGCGGGGCGAGTGGCAGGCAGAGGGAGAGGAAGAAACAGGCTCCCCACTGAGCAGAGAGCCCAACGTCGGGGTCAATCCCAGGACCCCTGGATCATGACCTGAGCCAAAGGCAGATGCTTAACCAACTGAGCCACCCAAGCGCCCCCAGAATGCATTTAAATGTTTCACAGGATTGAGTGGTAATGACAAAATACCGATAGCAATATGGAAGTAACTGGGCAACTTGCTCATATAATCATTTGTATATTTGTCATGATAATGGGAATAAAATCCATATGTTCAATATGAATTTAAGGAAATAAATGAACTTGGTTATGTGGCATTTGATTAATTGAATCTCTATGAACAAAATCTCTATGTCTTCAATTCAATTAGAATTATATTACCCTATATCTATAATGATGGCCCTGAAGTAATCTAAAATGTGAAGTCTGACAGGTTTAAATCCCATAATACTTTATCAGGTATCAACTATGAGTGAGTTTTGTTTATTTATTCATTGTTTATTCTAAACAATACTCTATAGGGGTACTATTATTTTCATTTTGTTAATGGAGGATAATATGAGGGTCACAAATAAAGACTTGTCCAAACGTGCAGAGTATTAGAACAAGTTTGTGAAATCAAATCCTCTTGTATTCACCCTCTACCCTGTTGCCACAGTATTACAACCCTTGGCAAATTATAAAAGTAGTAAACTATTTGTTGGAAACTTTGGAATAAAATGAATTAAGGAATTGTCAAAGAGAACAAGAAAACTGGAGTATAATACAGTAGGAATAGATATCTGGAAAAGATAAAGAACATCGAGACAAAGCATTCAGGCACTGGCAACATATATCTAAATGTGTAAGAGCAAGTGTAGAGAAGTGCTTTCTGATATAGTCAGATCTACTATGGCACAAACCAAAACAGGTGGAGCAAAACCTAGTAGTGTTAAAAAAGAAGACTAGCTTCTGTCTCTTAATGGCCAAAATAAAATGTTGAAAAAAATTACCATGTAGTATATTTTCATTTATATTGTTTCCAAACAGTTTTTCAAAGAAACAGAGATAATACTATATTATTACTATGTAATGTTACATTACATAAGTTTTTGCTGAGGAATGAGTGTAGCATAGGGACATGGGATAAAGCAGAAGGAAACATTAAGAATTGCATATCTTGGGCGCCTGGGTGGCTCAGTCGTTAAGCGTCTGCCTTCGGCTCAGGTCATGATCCCAGGGTCCTGGGATCGAGTCCCACATCAGGCTCCCTGCTCAGCAGGAAGTCTGCTTCTCCCTCTCCCACTCCCCCTGCTCGTGTTCCTGCTCTTGCTGTCTCTCTCTGTCCAATAAATAAATAAAATCTTTAAAAAAAAAAAAAAAAAAGAATTGCATATCTTGGGGTGCCTGGGTGGCCCAGTTGGTTAGGCATCCAACTCTTGGTTTCGGCTCAAGTCATGATCTCAAGTCATGGGACTGATCTTCCCTTGCTATCCACGCTTAGTGTGGAGTATGCTTGAGATTCTTTCTCCTCTTCCTCCCTTCCCCCTCTACTCCTCCCCACACTCCCACAAGCTCTCTCTCTCTCTCTCAAATAAATAAATACATAAAAACTTTTTAAAAATTGCATATCTTAATTCTGTGGCATAGGGGTCCAAATGGAAACCAGTATTAAGGGAGAATTTAACAAAAATTAAAAACAAAACAAAAACAAAAATACAAAGTTTAATCTGATTTCATGAGAAAGAACAGGAATAATAAGTGAAACTATAAGATCAACTTCTGTACAGAGTTGAAGAAGTCCTGCATTTAGTATACATCATGCAAAGATTAAGACTTTCCCAGTCTTGGGGTGTGTGAGTGGCTCAGTCAGTTAGGAGTCCAACTCTTGATTTTGCCTTGGGTATGATCTCAGGGTCATGAGATAGAGCCCCGTGTGAGGCTCTGCACCCAGTGGGGAGTCTGCTTGAGATTCTCTCTCTCTCTCTGTCTCTCCCTCTCCCTCTGCCCATCCCCCTCAACAGGCTCTCTCTCTTTCTCTCTCTAAAATAAGTAAATAAATTTTTTTTGACTGTTCAGCCTTGGAAAAATTGTTAATTTTAGTAGAAACTTTGTCTTGGATACTTTCAAAGAAGAAGAATTTGTAAAAATTAAGCTAAATATATTGCAAAGGGCAGAATGACATGTTAATTCTATGCTTAAAAAAGGTAGTCTTCTCAGGTAATGGGTGGCACAGTTGGTTGAGTCTCTGACTCTTGTTCCACTCAGGTCATGATTTCAGGGTCTTGGAATCAAACCCTGCTTTGGGCTATGAGCTTAGCATACAGTCTGGTTGAGATCCTCTCTCCTTCTCTCTCTTTCCCTCAACATCTCTCTCATGCTCTCTCTCTCTCTCAAATAAATAAAATCTTAGAAAAAAAAGCAGCCTTCTCTTTGGGTGGGATGGTGACAAAAAACAATTTAAAATAAGCCCTTGAAAATCTAGAGAGACAGAAAGTGTCCTCAGCCTGCTTTTTTTCCTCTTCTTACCAATATATAACAAATAATTAACTATTTTTAAATATTTCCTTTTCAGATATTTTATTAAATGTTTCATTTTCAGATATTCAAAAAGTAAGAAAATAAAATGAAGCTCCAACTACCACTGAGGATTCCCTGAGCTTTCCCTCTAAACTGATAGGATTTTGTAAAATATCATTAGAAAATAAATGGCAATCTGGAGCTAGGAGGAAAGCTTCTGGTGCTCACGTAAAAATTATAAGATAATGTTCATTTGCCTGTAATCATCCACTAAAATGATGCCCCAGGGATAGCTAAACAAAATAATATATTCCAAATTGTTTACCAATTTTATTGAGATGATTCCTTTATGAATCATCCAACACACAGTCTAACTCTCTGAAAGAGACCTTTATCATCATCTTGTACCAATTCTTTGGGAATTCTACTGGAAATAGAACTTGTGAAAATAGATAATTCTATAAGGCGAGTTTGGTGTGATAATAATTTCTAGCAAATACTTCAATCTGGAAGAGTTTCTAGTTCTGTTTAAGTTACAGTCCCTCTTTGGGGACTTTTCTTAGAAAAAGAAAATGAAGGGCCAGAGGTGATTTTTTATTGTTTTTGTTGTGTAGTTCATCCGTTCTGGTCGCATTAGGTTGTTGTTAAGTGAAATAAACATAATATTCTGAATTGTGTCTGATTTTTGTGTCCAAAGAGCACTGTTTCCGTCTGGATACAACAAAAGCTTCATGCAGAGGGACCAGGGTTTGTTTATTAAGGTTATTTCTGTCTTATAAGGAATGCTTTCAAAAAAAAAAATCATGTCTTCATCACTAGTCTAATGGGTAAACTTCATTCTCTAACCTGCTTACTACAAAGCAGCCCTTAGCAGAGCAGACTACTTATCTTTAATCACACTCTTCCCTAATCTGAAGGGTCAACGTAGGCTCCGGGTTTTCCTCTTACTTCTCTTGATGATCTTTTCATGTCTGTCTTGCCAACACTTCTTCCTCAAGACTATTCTCAAGTCACGGGACAGCTCAATTATTTTTTTTTTTGGTATCCTTTTCTTATCATCACAGAGTTGATTCCTCTTCTTGGATTTTATTAGAATTCACATATGGTTATACACAATCCTATATTTCCAGTCTATACTGCTCTTCTGAATTTTAGATTTATATATCTAAGTGCATACTCAAAATTTCCATTTGGATGAATCAGAAGATCTCAGCCTACTATATTCAAAACAAATGTCAACACATTGTGCAATGCCTCTTCCCCAAATTACCCTTCTCAATATTTCCCATTTCACAAATTCTGTCAGTATTCACTTTTGGGGCACCTGGGTGGCTCAGTTGGTTAAGCAGCTGCCTTCGGCTCGGGTCGTGGTCCTGGAGTCCCGGGATCGAGTCCCGCATCGGGCTCCCTGCTCGGCGAGGAGCCTGCTTCTCCCTCTAAACCTCCCCCCTCTCATGTACTCTCTCTCTCTCATTCTCACTCTCTCAAAATAAATAAATAAACCTTTAAAAAAAAAGTATTCACTTTTGCTTAATCCACAAAACTGAAAATTTTCATTAAGAACTTCCTTTAGCTCTCCCTCACCTCATGCCCAACTGTACTGCTTCCGCATTAAAATATCTGTCTGTCCATCTTTCCACTTCCATTGCCAAAATGTAGTTTTTAAAAACCTATTCCTTGTTTGATGTACCATTTAGTCATTTAATTGGTCTCTATACATCCACTGTTATCTCCCATTCACCTCTCCATATAGGAGTTTAAGTGATATTAAAAAATTAGCATTCAATCATGTCATATTTAAAGTTCAGGTCGATAAAATCAGTAGTGTCTCCCTGACTGAAGTAAAAATTCTAAAATTTTAGTAAGGCCTGTAATGACTGTGTAATGACTGGTATGATCTCATCTTTATATCTTCTGCATAACTTGTTCCCAATGTTTATATCCCAGGCTTTCTGAAAACCATTCAACATATCAGACACACTTCTAACTCATGATTTGTACACCCTATACTTACTGCTTAAAGACTTTTTAACTCATATTATGCACCATTAATATTTTCTTAAGTGTCTGCTAAAAACCCTATACATGATCTAGTAAAGTTAAAATTGCTTACCTCCTAACACCAAGAAATTTCACATTTTATACATGTGTGTACCAGCAGAATATTCAGGTAACATTTCTAAGAGCAATTGATTAACTGAAATTCCTTTAAATGGCCATAATCTGTATCATAAATTTGTACTAAAATATCATAAAACAATAAAAGTGAATGAACTAAGGCAATATGACTTAGTCTGAATAAGTTCAAAAAGCATAATACTAAGTATAAAATAAAATTACAGATACAGAGGCGCCTGGGTGGCTCAGTCGGTTAAGTGACTGCCTTTGGCTCAGGTGATGATCCCAAGGTCCTGGGATCGAGCCCACATGGGAAGTGGGAAGCCTGCTTCTCTCCCTCTGCCTGTCACTCTGCCTACTTGTGCACTCTCTCTGTCTCTCTGTCAAACAAATAAATAAAGTCTTAAAAAAAATTACAGATACATACTTAATTGCATGATCTTTATGTAAATGCTAAATTAAGCAAATTAAATAAAGTATATCTTAATGATTCATCTATATGTGGTTAAATTGTGAATAAAAGCAAGTTATATTAAAATAAAAATTCAAAAAAATTTACTTGTTTGAAGCCAAGAGAGGAATATGATGAGTATGAGGAAAAAAACCCCACTTATATTAAAATAAGATTTTTCTTAAGCTACATGCTCCATTTAAACTAATAAAAATAAGTCATTAATTTAAAAAATGAAAGGAGGCCTAAGTGAAGTTAAATCAGAAATATCATAGGGCAGGGCACTTGGGTGGCTCAGTCAGTCAAGCGTCTGCCTTCATCTCAGGTCATGATCCCAGGGTCCTGGGATTGAGCCCCGTAATGGTAATTGGCTCCCTGCTCAGCGGGGCGTCTGCTCCTTTTCCCCTCACTCCTCCCCGCCCTGCACATGCTCTCTCTCTCTGTCAAATAAATAAATAAAATCTTAAAAAAAAAGAGAAATATCATGGGGCAAATAAAAGACAAAAGCAAAAAAAAAACACAAAACAAAAACAAAAAAACAAAAAAACTAAAACAAAAAAACCTCCAGAACCCTGATGTATCAAATTAAAAGAAAAATACATCAAATTGTAGCCATGTGTCAAAAGTAATCCTTGACTAGACACTTGGAATTCATCTCAGAAAAACTCAGGTTTTGTCAGTCTTATTATAAATGTCCTCTTCTCTCCATTTTATGTTTAGAAATGTAGAGTGGACATTTAAACATTTTCTGGAAATTTAAATATTTGTTAATCTTGCTCTACTTCCAATAAATAGTTGATGTTAACATATTTTACTGCAATGTTTTGGCAAGATATTAAAACTAAGGATTTATGTGATGTATGAACATGTGTGTGTATGTATGTGCATGTATAAATTAGTGTGTGTGTGTGTGTGTGTGTGTGTGTGTGTGTGCGTGCGCGCGTGCGCGCATGCACACGTGCACACAAAGCAAAAACTATGGTGGCTTTATAAATAGCCATTTTATATCCTGTACTTTAATTTTTGCCAGAGTTAATGCTTTGGTATACTGGTTACTAAACTTGTCCAAATAATAACCTTGGATTTTCAAATTTCTGTAATCGTTGTTTTTGCTGTGTTGTTTCAAAGTCCTGAGGAGAGGATCTATCAACAATAGATATTTAAATATACACTTTAAGGTAAATAGAACAGATAATATTTTAGCAGATGTAAACACAGGCAGACATTAAAGAATATAGTCCATTCTTTGCTACTTCCATGGTACTTAATACCTATTTTCACTATAGGTCTTCTCACACATCAATGAAAATTTTTAACTCATCTCATCATTACAAAAATGTGAGATCCTATGAGTCATGATAGTGGCTTTCATAATTTTCTTCCAAGTACCTGGTGTCTGGGACATTAGAATTATAATACTTTGTGTTCCCACAAAATCATATGAGTGCAAGGAGTTTGTTTGGGAAGTCAAGCCAGAGACCCTGAGCAGAGGAATGGAGAAGTGATTCAAGAAACAAACGAAAAAATAAAAGTCGAATTATCAAAAAAAAATTCACTGTTGGGGCGCCTGGGTGGCTCAGTCGTTAAGCGTCTGCCTTCAGCTCAGGTCATGATCCCAGGGTCCTGGGATCGAGCCCCGCTTCGGGCCCCCTGCTCAGCGGGAAGCCTGCTTCTCCCTCTCCCACTCCCCCTGCTTGTGTTCCCTCTCTCGCTGTCTCTTTTTCTGTCAAATAAATAAATAAAATCTTTAAAAAAAAATTCACTGTGGACAAGTGCTGCTTGATGTGACTGATAAATTCTGTAAACTTCTGTGCAATCCATAATGCAGAGTTATCTGACATGAAAATCAATAGATAGGTCCACATGAGGAATCTTCCTACAGTATTATGAAAGATCAGATTGTTAAAACTAATTTTAAAACCTCAAAGGTATTACTCAAATATAAACTTTATTAATATTTATTTATTTACTTTAGGGGATTGAAAAAATTTATAGATCTCAAGAAACCATAGTACAAGTCTTTTAAATAGATACAGAAGAAAATGATCTGGAAAAGGTCATGATGGAAATAAATTTGAAATAAACTCAAAAAAATCAATTAATGATAAAACATTTATTAACTGTATCTATATATGCATGTAATGAAACTAGGTATTCTAATCAATATGAAAATGGTCTTCTATGAAGTATGCCAGAATCTTCTTCTCTTGATTTATGCATAGGTCTATATCATTTCTACAGATTTTTGTTTAACAGCTGACTTCTTCCCCTATTTCCTATGAATCCAATGTTCCAAGAATGTCTAGAAACTATGTACTAAATTTAATTATCATAGGTGCTTGTGGTAATCATCTTCAAAGTGACTTCTGGTGATTCTTGACTCCTAGTATTTGTGCCCTTGTGTAAACCCCCCTCCTCGTGTATGGGCCAGACCTAGTGACCTGCTTTTAAAATAAAATATGGCAAATGTGTCACTTGTGAGATACTTCTCATAGCTAGAAAATACTGTGATGGTATTTTACAGTTTCTTACATTTCAGTACTGTTGGTAGATTCAGTGTCAGTTATGAATATCTTCCCTTTTTAAAGTCCAATTTTTCCCCTCTGGAAGCTTATAGTATATCTTCTTTGTTCTTAGAGTTTAGCAACTTCACTAGAGTTTAACACATGGTATCTCTTTCATATATGTTTCAAACTCAAGAGAATTTGCCTTCTTCTCCAAGGACCCTTCAGCAATTGTTTTCTTTGAACTTTTTTTTCAAATTTTTATTTAAATGCTAGTTACTCAACGTATAGTGTAGTATTGGTTTCAGGAGAATTTAGTGATTCATCACTTACATATTATACCCAGTGCTCAACACAAGGATACAAGGAAGAAGAGAAAGAGTTCATGAGACAGCCCGATTTTCCACTTATTTTCTTGTAGCATCAGATGTGTTCTAGGACCAAAATAATATATGAAATCTCTAAGCATTACTTAAGTAAGGGCATCACTATTAGCAAATATCATTGTCTTGTTTGTTAGGAGGTCTGTATATTTATTAGTATATTTATGAGGAAATTTGATAGATCACATCAACCATCTTCTTTATGGGCATCTTTCCAAAATGAGGGAATGGAATAAAGATCCGCTACTTAATCTCTTTCTTCCCAGTACACCCTTTGTCCTTTGTTAATATGGCCTTTCCATAAATTTCTTAGGTATCTTCATTATTTTTCTTAAAGCATTTTCTGCAAAATATTATACAAAGAACAAGCCTGCAAAGACTCCAACAAGCATTAGGAATAAATAATCCGATGTGGAATAAGAATTCCCTCTACAAAGCATGTTAATCATGATTGTATCTTTTTACTGGTCTTTTGCTATTAACTTCCTAGGCATTAACTTTTTTAAAAAAATCATCAATAATTTGAATATTTTAATATATTCATTACAAATGTTTATAGCAGCATTATCAACAATAGCCAAATTATGGACAGAGCTCAAATGCCCATGGACTAATGAATGGATAAAGAAGATGTGGTATACATATATATACAAGGGAATATTATTCAGGCATAAAAAGAATGAAATCTTGCCATTTGCAATGACATGGATAGAGCTAGAGTGTATTAGACAAAGCAAAATAAGTCAGTTAGAGAAAGACAAATACCATATCATTTCACTCATGTGTGGAACTTAAGAAACAAAACAGATGAACATATGAGAAGGGGACAAAAGAGAGAGGGAAACAAACCATTAAGACTCTTAACTATAGAGAACAAACTGAGGGTTGCTGGAGGGGAGGTGGGTGGGGGGATGGGCTAGATGGGTGATGGATATTAAGGAGGGCACTTGTTATGATGTGCACTGGGTGTTATATGTAAGTGATGAATCACTAAATTCCACTCCTGAAACCAGTATTACACTACGTGTTAACTAACTAGAATTTAAATAAAAACTTGATGCAAACTAATATATATATATATATATATATAGTATACATATATTCAGTACAGACATCATTTTTTTAAGATCTTATTTATTTGAGAGAGAGCAAGAGCGAGAGAGAGAACATGAGCAGGGGGAGGGGCGGAGGGGGAGGGAGGAGCAGACTCCCAGCTGAGCAGGGAGTCCAACATGGGACTCAATCCCAGGACCCTGAGATCATGACTTGAGACAAAGGCAGACGCTTAACTGACTGAGCCACCCAGGCACCCCAGTATATACCTCTTTTTTTTTTTTAAGATTTTATTTATTTATTTGAGAGAGCGAGAATGAGAGAGAGAGAGAGAGAGAGAGCACATGAGAGGGGGGAGGGTCAGAGGGAGAAGCAGACTCCCTGCTGAGCAGGGAGCCCGATGCGGGACTCGATCCTGGGACTCCAGGATCATGACCTGAGCCAAAGGCAGTCGCTTAACCAACTGAGCCACCCAGGCGCCCCTATACCTCTTTTATAAACAATGGTTTTCCACAAATATTTCAACAATCATGAGGTTCAAATACATTTACCCGCATATTTTCCTGGTAGTCATGTCTACATGACTTTACTTTTCACTTATTTTTATCAGGAACAACAGAAAATTTTATTTCAACAATGTATATTTCTGGCAAAGAAGTTAAAGTTTCACTTACCATACATTAATTAAATATACCACATATTCCTGATGGCAGATTGTGACTAGAGGTCAATGTTCAATAAAGTCTGGATTCTTTTTGGTTGGTGAGGGTAGATATATCTCAGCTATCATAGCATAGGATTTTAAAAATACTGGCTTTCCACTGTCGTTATATAGTTCCACCTATTTATTTCCCATAAGGCACTATTGTTTTGATCTTTATCTGTCCTATATCAACTAATTGTGGAACAGGAAAGATAGGCTTTTTTTTTTTTTAAACACATATCTGGGCTGTTAAAGAGCAATGATAAAAACCATAACAACCGTGCTGCCCTCCTAAAACTTAGCCTTACCATAGTGTGTTATCACAAATGCACTTTTTAGGTTACTTCTTGAATATTCTTTAGCCACTGATCTTCAAATCATGATATTCATGATTAGAATATCTAATAATCCTTCATCTGTGAGTATATAGGCCTTCCCCATAATTTTTGATGGGTATAGTTATCCATCCATTAGAGCAGAAATTCTCAGGGGTAATTTTGTCCTCTAGAAACATTTGGCAATGTCTGGAGACATTTTTGGTAGTTACAACTGGAGTCTTGCTATTGGCATCTAGGGAACTGAAGCTAGGAATATTACTAAAAATCTTAAAATGCATAGGAAAGTCACTCACAACAAATAATTATTTAATCCAAAATGAAGGTTGATAAATCCTGCATTAGATTAATTATTCAGAGTTATTATTAATCCTTTCACTTATGGCCTTATTATCCATCCAGATAATAAGCTGATTTTCAGCTCTAACCCATCTTCCTTATTTTCTAGAGTATAGATCCCTCTGATATTCTGAAAAATGGTAGTTTCTTTAACATGGTTTCTTGCCTCCAGGAATATTATTACAGCCTGACGCAATACCCCATGAGCAATTCATAAAGTCCTCATAAAGTATCTGGAACTATTGATTAAAGCTCTACATACAGTGTTGCCTTTGAACATTAATGAGAGTCATGCAGTTAGAGAACATGATCTGGATTCCAAAATGTTGTGTGCTAAATGAGACTGTCTGTGTGCACCACAATTTTAAAATTGTCTTTTTCATACCTCTGAATGGTTGTAGGTAGTATTAAGCCACAATTCATACCCAAATGTACCCACTTAAAGGCTGCTCAAGTTCCATTTTTACTGTCCTTAAGTAAATTTCACCCAAATTCACAACTGATGTATTTAAATGAGCATACTAAATTGCAAAATATAAGGACAGCAGCTGCAAACTGCTTCTCATCATATTCAGGCAGCTGTCTTAAAAATATATAGTTTTGATCTTTGGTTTTATATAACACATAAGCTTTGCTCTTCACTACTGTCTATCCTATGTCATTCATTGGTAGTACTTCACAGGATATCTGATAAATAGAATGGTAAGTATAGGACCTTAACAGTGAACAAAGCAATAGTTGAGGCCCATAAGTCAAGTCATCAAGATATATTTTGTCTCTTCTATACTCCAAATTATGTAAGTGGAATCTTTAGGTAGAGTTTATAAATCAATAGTTTCATTTCCCTTCTCTATAGGAACCAGGTGTGAAAGCTTTTCCTGGCATTGCCACCACATTTGTAGGAGAGAGCTATGGGTTTTATTCTAAGGCTCTGAGGTTCTCTCCTGGAAATAGTATGATTGCATCATAACTGAGAGTGTAATTTACTTTTAAGCATCATTCTTACTTGTTATGATCTCTGCTTATTGCTATATATCACCTGTTTTGACCACCTTTTCACCCCCACCCCACTTTTCCTCATGATCAAGCTTTCCACTTCAGAGGAATAATTTACTCATGGAGCCAGCTACTCAATGTCCTTACCAAAGTTTTTCCTTAGCTCTACTTGCCTGGATGACACAATAGGATTTGAAAGATACGAAAATCAAATGACTGCCCCTGCTTGAATTTACATTTGACTCTTATTTGTCTACATGGATCAAATTATCACTTTTTGTGATATTGATAGTGTATTGATTACAGTGGGTATATGTAAAAAAGACCAGGTACCACCAGATAAAACAAAAAGAGAAGATTATTTTTTGTTAGACGGGAAATATATGTAGTTGTATAAACTGCATCTTTCCTTACTCCCACATTCTGACCTCCCACACTCAGAAATCTTTCCAGTTGACTCTTGGCCTTACTTCCTTTCATACTCAATCCAACAGATTTAAATAAAATGCTAATCCTTAAAAATTATCTTTTATTATTAATTGGCAAATATTTTTGTTAAAATGTAGTATTTTCAAGTAATATGGAATTGCCATAGATATTGTTTCTTTGTCCATTTCCTTACCTGAATGATAGATAATTCACCATTTTAAATATTTAATTTTATTTTGCAAGATTGCTTCTGTTATAGGATACATAAAATCTAGGGTAGAATAAATCTATCCCAGTGGACATCAATTTATAATCCACTGTGTTTACTCAAAGAAATCCAATGTAATCCATTTACCTGATGTGCATTGACCTTTGTCCTTGAGAGATTTATTCTATATCCAGCTTCAACCAATTTATTTCCTGTTGATATTAGTGCAGTTCCCTTTCACTCACCTGTTAGTGAATTGTCTATGTCTCCCTCTGCCTTCTCACGTCCTGAACACAAAGAATTAACTCAGAAATGAGAAAAACAGCATCTTAACTTTCATTCCAATTTCCTAAGAGCCAGCACATCTTGTTTATTCTGTTTTTGCTTGGTTTTGGGTGATTATCTACATAACTTATGCCAGTACTTCCTCTAGATTTATATAGAGATTTTTGCAGCTGGCTTCTTTAACTTAGTAACGTGGATTTAAAATGTTATCTAAGTCTTTCTGTGACTTTATTGTTCATTTCTTTTTATTTCTATCTCCTTTTGGTATTAGGGTAATGTTGGCTTCATAAAACGAATTGGGAAGAGTTCCCTCTGTTTCTGTTTTGAGGAAAAGATTGTAAAGAATTAATATGATTTCTTCCTTCAATTTTGGTGGAGTTCACTAGTGAAAACATATAGGCTGTTGTTTCCTCTTTTGGAAAAATATTACTGATTGATTTATATTTTTAAATAGAAATAGATTTATTGAGATTATCTGCTTCTCCTGTGTAAGTTTTTGTAGTTTATGTCTTTCAAGAAATTGATTTTATTTAAATTATTAAATTTTAAGGCAGAGAACTGTTTGTAGTGTTCCCTTACTACCCTTTTAATTTCCAGCAGATCAATATAGATGATGTTATTACCATTTCTGATATTGGTAATTTGTGTGATATTTTCTTGATTAAATGGGCTAGAAGTTTATCAATACTCCTGATCTTTTTAATGAACCAGGTTTTGGGTTTGTTGATTTTGTTTTCCTCTTAGATTTCATTGATTTCAGCTTTAATTTTTATTACTTCTTTCCTTCTGTTTGCTTTGGGCTTAAATTGTTCTTCTTTTTTCTAGTTTCCCGAGGTAGAAGCTTAGGATATTTTAGATTTTTTTTCTTTTCTAATGTATGCTTTTCATGCTATAAATTTCCCTCGAAATCTTGCTTTTACTGCATTCTACTTATTTTGATAAGGGCTGTTTTCATTTGCTTTCAGTTTCAATGTTTATGAAAGATTGTTTGAAACTTCTTCTTTGACCCATGTGTTATTTAAAAGTGTGTTACTTAAATCAAATAATTGGGGATTTTTCCAGCTATCTTTCTGTAACTGATTTCTAATTTGGTTCCATTTTAGTCTAATATTCTTTGTATAACCACATCTTTAATACATTGTTAAGGTACAGGTCATTGCTCAGAATGCAGCCTATTTGGTGAATTTTTCATGTGGGCTTTAGAAGAATGTGTATTATGATGTTGTTGGATGGGATATTGTATACATTTTAATTACATCAAGATTATTTATAGGGCAGATGGGTCAACAAACTCCTTGTGATTTCTGTCCACTTGATCAATCATTTACTGAAAGAAAGGTGTTGAATTTGTGAATTTTTCTTGGAATTTCTGTCAATATCAGTATCATGTATTTGATGCTCTCTTATTTGGTACGTACATGGTATACAGGTATAAATATAAGTGTATACACATACGAGCACGCATACATACAGGTATAGCTATGTCTTCTTAGAGAATTGACTCCTTTATCATTATGTGAAGTCTCTCTTTCTCCCTGAGATTTTCACTTGCACTGAAATCTGTTTTGTCTGAAATTAATATAGGGATTCCAGCTTTCTTTTGATTAGTGTTAGCAAGGTACATCTTTTGCCATCCCTTTATTTTTAAGAGGTAAAAGTAAAAGATTTTATTTACCTTTATTTCTTCCTTCTCTATGCTCTTCCATTTTTTATGTAGACTGGAGTTTTTTTTGACCTATCTTATTTCCCTTCTCCCTGAGGAGTTTTTTGTTTGTTTGTTTGTTTGTTTGTTTGCTTTAAACATTTTTTCCAGAGCAGTTCTGTAAAAACTTCCCTCCATTTTTATTTGTCTGAGAAACTATTTTTTTTTCTCCTTCACTTTTGAAGATTCATACTTCTGAAGAATTCTAGGTTATTGAGTTTGTTTTTTGCTTTTTTTTCCACAATGTAAACATTCCACTTCACTCTCTTCTTGCTTGTGTGGTTTCTGAGCAGTCTCTTGTATATTTTATTCTTATTCTGTAGGTAAGATGTCCCCGTCTCTTTAGCTTCTTTGAAGATTTTATTTTTGTCTTTGGTTTTCTGCATTTTGAATATAATATACCTGAGTGTAGAATTTTTGGTATTATCTTGCTTGGTTTTCTCTAAGATCCCTGGATTTTTGCCTTTGTGTCTGTAATTAATTTTGAAAAAATTTCAGCCCCTCTTACTTAAAGTATTTCTTCTGCTCAGTTTTCTCTCTTTTCTCCTGCTGGTATTCCAATTACGTGTATGTTATACCTTTTGAAGTTTCCCTACAGTTCTTGAATGTTATGTTTTATTTATTATTATTACCATTATAGTTATTTTTTAAAGATTTTATTTATTTATTTGATAGAAAGGGAAAGAGAACACATGCACACGTGAGTTGGGGTAGAGGCAGAGGGAGAAAGAGAATCTCAAGTCGACTCCGCACTGAGCGCAGAGCACAAGGCAGAGCTCCATCTCATGACCCTGAGATTATGACCTGAGCTGAATCAAGGGTCTGACACTTAACCGACTGAGCCATCCAGGTGCCCCTATTATTATTATTATTTAATTTGCTTTTCAGTTTAGAAAATTGTTTTTGCTGTATATTCAAGCTCAGTGTTTCTTTCCTTAGCAATGTCCAGTCTTCACTGATGAGCCTATCAAAGGTATTCATCACTCCTAATACAATAGTCCATAAAAGCTTTCATCATTTTTTCAGTGTTTTTGATTTCTAGCATTTCCTATTAATTATTTTTCACAGTTTTCTTCTGTTCTGAATAATATCCACTTTTCCCATTATAAATCTTAGCATGTTAGTCATAACTGTTTTAAATTCCCTATTAGATAATCTGAAAATCTGTGTCATATCTCTCCCTTGAAAATGATTACTTTATGCTTCTGACTGCTTTGTTTTTTGTTTTTTACTTTTTATCAAGGCTTGTAAATTTTTGCTGAAATTCAGATATGATATACTGGGTCACAGGAATTGTGGTAAATAGTCTTTTAATGTGAATTTATATTAATCTGGCTGTGACTTCTTTAATGTGCTGTAGATGTATATACCAGAGGCTTTAAATCTGTATCTGTACATTGCCCATATTTTTATTCTTCCTTTGGATTTCCTTCTCTCAGGTTTAATTACTCATTTGTTCTTATTATCTTTGGGTTTCCTTAGGAAGTCCTTCTCAGATATACTGTGGCTTGTAGATCTTTCAGCTACTATCCACACTTATTACCCTCAGCCCTGTTGGTAGGGTAGTAAGGTGTAAGGGAGAGAAAATGTCCTATAATAGTATGCTAAATTCTCAGTCTTTAAGTGGATCTGTGTCCCTGAGCTGTGAATTGCACATGTATTTCATAGCTTCTTTCTTCTCCTCAAATGTAATAGGAAGCCTAGAGTAGGCTGGATTTGCAGAAATGTCTTTTTGTTAGGCAGAATAATGCTCTGATAAAATCTTCTACACCATGTTTATTCTTCCCTTCCCTTCCCTTTTACAGAGATATGAGAGGATCTTTTTTGGCCATGAGAATCTGGTGGGATTCCTGGAGGTAAAATCTACAAAAGTGTGGGATGTTCCTAAGATTATGCCCCTGGGAGGTCCCTAATCTCAATGTAGTCCACACTTAGAATCAATCCAGAACTTCATCAAAATTAGCATTTAAGTATTAGAACATGTTTATTGGTCTAGCTGATCTCTATTATGACAGATTTGCCAATGTCTCCAGGTTTATGGATGGTGGTTTACCATGTTACTTCAGGTCTCTAAAAAATCCAAGAAAAGACATTGATTTTCAACTTGTTCAGCTTTTTCTCTTTGTTAGGATGGGAATGACAACCTCCAAGCTCTTTACTTGTCAGAACTGAAATCAAAAGTATTTTTCAAGCATTTTTCATTATAAATCATGATCCTCATAATTTCATTTGAAAATCTCCAAACTGGGATAGATAGAACAAATTTTCTATGACACTTTAATAGTCGGAGTGCTGATGGAACACCTCCATTTCCCTCATATTTTTTCATGTGCTATCAACTTCATAATAAGAATCCTATGCATGTCTATCTTTTTTATCTCATTCTTCAAAAGTCACCTGAAAAGTCTACATAATAACACCAGTTATTATTCTTTTTCCACCTTCTCATTTCTCACCCCTGTCCCCCTTTCATTTTGATGGCATGCACCCTTTAATTCCCATCATGCAGCCCCTTATACAGCAAGCTGAGATAGCCTCAGTATGCTCTTGGCTTCCCAAGAGCAAGTTTACCTAAAAAGCACATGAATAAAGAATCCTTCTGACCACAACATCCATTATCATCTGCGTCAATAGCATTAAATTGTTTCCCCTCAGTTATTACAATTTCAGTTTAAATTCACTTGGTATACATAGTACTCCAACCATGTAGGAAGAAATAGTTAATTTATACTTTGGGAAATTATTCCTGCCAGACAACTCTTTCTTAAACCACAGCAAGAGGTTAAATTTTCTTACCATTAGAAATTTGTCCAATGAAAAAAAAAATTCTTCAGAATTAATCATTTTAATCAAAACGACAGTTTAAGAAACATGAGTGGTTTGGAATTTAACAACTATTCACCCTTGTTATTTTACAAAGCTAAAGATGATTTAGGAAAGAAAATAGAGTTGTAGTAGTATCATATCCTTAGAATAAAGTGTTCTCACTTATAAGTATATCAAATGGTGTTGAATTTCCAGATGTATGTCAACCTTGATGTAAAATCCAAAAGATCCCAATTACCATTAGTCTTACTTCTTTTTGCTTCAGGCAATGAGAAGTCCTGGGTCTTCATGAGCAAAGCTGTCCACTAATCAGCCAAAAATATTGCAGGGAAGAAAACCAGTGACATGATTTTTAGCAGAATAAAAAAATTGTAGTGGAAATAATTTAAAAAGTAACCTCATGCTTGA
Organism: Eumetopias jubatus; assembly: GCF_037043125.1. NCBI lineage: Eukaryota > Metazoa > Chordata > Mammalia > Carnivora > Otariidae > Eumetopias > Eumetopias jubatus. Next base: position 58,003,852 of record NW_028274812.1, on the reverse strand, counting down.
ATTATACATTGATTCCTTTTGTTTTGTTAGAATAATGTCATTATTTTATGAATCTTGTAAAGTTTTCAGTATAATAAAAAAAGACACAAGAATATTGAATAATAAAAAGCATATGACAAAAAAGTGGAAAAAAAAACTAAAAATACCTTGAATAAGAACAATATATTGACGTGTTTATTTATTTATAAATAAAAAAGTGCATATTTTTATTGTATTTATAGATGATGATGTCGTCACATTAAAGGCTTCCCTTAGGGGCGCCTGGGTGGCTCAGTCGTTAAGCATCTGCCTTCGGCTCAGGTCATGGTCCCAGGGTCCTGGGATCCATCAAACCCCACATCAGGCTCCCTGCTCAGAGGGAAGCCTGCTTCTCCCTCTCCCACTCCCCCTTCTTGTGTTCCCTCTTTCACTGTCTCTCTCTCTCTCTCTGTCAGATAAATAAATAAAATATTTAAAAAAAGAGGCTTCCCTTATGAATGTTAGTTAATCAGAAGTGATATCGAATGTGGGATATTTTATGTGAAAAATGAAATATTAATGAATTCTGCATCATATGTGTGTTTATTTTGCTGCAGTTTTTGTTATTTGTGAAACTTAGATTTTCCATTAATAAGTTCCATTTCTAAGAACATCCTGAGATGTTAATATCATGTGCAATTTAATGTAGTATAAAAAATAAAAATTATACTAAAAATTTTTTTGTGAATGCAGATATTTTATCAGTAAATATGAGATGATATACTTAGAAATCAGCCCTATGGTGCAGGAAAGAGTTCAGAATGAAACTGGTTATAGCTGTTACAGACAACTGTTCCTTCAGCCCTGCTTTCATTTTATTCCTCTTGCTTCTTTCCAATCATACTCCTATATAAAAGTTGGTACAAGACTAATCATTCATGTATAAATTTGTTTATATTTTGGCTAGAAATCAATTTAAAGCATATCTGTTTCAGAGTAAGCATATCAAATCACTAATAATTTAGGTAGAACATTAAATTGCTGATTTTTTTCAGTACAATAAAATCTGTTCATTAAATACTAAATTATCTACAAAGTTTAAGCTGTTTTAGGGCAGGTCATTGTTTATTACCTAAAGTCATTAACATTGTGCTTCTCTCAGAGTAGACATTTATAAATATTTGTTTTTTAAGAAATAAATATAAGAGCTTCTTCAGAATTAATCTGATGTAATAACTTAAAATTCTGATTACATCTTAATTTCCGGTAAGTTTCTCTCCATTTTTTAGAGCTGAATTGAATATTGGCCATGATCATCCCCTCAAAAAATGTGCAAGCAGATGCACTGCAGGCAGTACAAGATAAGATGCACAGGGCAAAGAACAAAAGGCATTATGTGAAGGAAAAAACATTAAATTAATATCTAACTTAGGAAATTAATATCTATATACATAGCTTAAGGTTAAGCTGTTTTGGCAGGTCTGACTCAAGTTAATGGAAGAAGATAATGGTTCCAGCATCTGATTTAGTCCAAATAAGACCACTTCCTATACCAGGTAGCTCCCGTTGTTACATAGTCAGCTAGAAGCCATCCTTTAACTATAAATATATTGAGGATTATGAAAAGTAGATACTTCTGTCAGCACCCTTTTCAAAACAGATGTAGCTTTGCCTGACCTGAGTGCATTTCTGTGCAGGTTTTCCCCAAGAAAATGTGTTTTATATTTAGCATGTATGACATAACTGGTTTGTCTGTCTCCACTTTAGTTTTGGGTATTCTACATGATCATATAAATTGAATCATACAGCATGCAGCACTTTTAGCCTAGCACCTTTCACTTATCAGAGTGCTGCTGTTGTTTTAATTGTTTTGTTTTATTTAATTTATTTGCTTATTAATTTATTTATTATTTATTTATTTTATGTATTTTTCTGATTTGTGTTCTCTGGTTTTCTTGGATGCCTGGATTTGTGTTTTGATGTCTTTCTTTTGGAACATTTCTCTGCTGTATTGATTTAGGTATTTCTTTTGAACTTTTATCTTCCTTTTTTCATTCTGGAAATCCAATCACATATAGACAGTTAGTCTGATGTTGTATCACAGCTTTTAGAAACTGTTAGTTTTTCTTACTCATTTCTTTGTGTTTCAGTTTGTGCAATTACTATTAGCCTATCTTTAAGTTCCCAGATTCTTTCCTCAGCTATGTCTAGTTCATTGATGAGCTCCCTAAAGCTATTCTCAATCTGTTTTACTATATTTTAGAGTTCTTACTTCTACAGAACTCATTCTTATAATTTTTATGTCTCTATTGAAATCCCCCATCTGTCCATGAATTTTGTCTATCTTTTCAATATAATTTCTAACAAATCACTTACAGATAATTAATTTCCTTGATAGTTCCAATATCTATGTCTTACTAAATCTTGTTCTGTTAAATGATTTGTCTCTTGATATTATTTTTGTCTTGCATTTTCATAGGTCTCCCAAATATTGTTTTAAAGCCAACTCTATGTGTAGGATAACAGAGACTGAGGCAAATAATATACTCAGTGCTTCACTTGCTGGGCCTCAAGTAGCCAGGGCTTGCATCCCATCTCTTCTGTCATTCCCCATATTTCAGTGTAGTTCATTGTCTTACAACTTTAGCTCTCTGCTTGGTTCATAAATATGATTGTATTTTACATTACCTAGGTTTTTTCATTGTTACTATAGGAATATGTACATTTGTATCATATATCTCTATCACCTATCTATTTATATAATTATATTGGTCTTTACCTATCTCTTTTTTATTTAACTGAATATATTACTAATCTGATTTTCCTATGTTGCTTTTGTCAGAACATATCAAAGCAGAATGTGTCACTCTGTATCAGAGTGCTTTATATGACTTAATTATCATTGTTAGAGATAAATATTTTTATCCATGTGTATAATACTTTATCATTTATTCTGCTCTCACAGATATCTCAGCTATTTCTATTCTAATAACTTTACTGACATTAAATAGTAAAAGAAGCAGAACTCAATAAAATGGAATATCAAGAGACAATAGCCAAGGCCTGTTTACACTAAGATTTTATAAGAATTATGAGTTGGCTTTGCCTTTATGTTTGCTAAGCAGACTGCTGAATGCTGGAAATTGAAATGATTACAGAGAATGAAAACTTTTTAAACCCACTAAATATTTACTCTTGTTCTTCCTAATTTGTATTTTTTCCTCATTTCTATTTTTATATAAAAATGGAAAAAAGGAAATTCATATCAATTTTATCATGTTGATGACATTCTTTATACTAATTAGTAGTTGTTATAGTTCTTATTAATTGCATATTTTAAACAATGGCAACACTAAATTAATCCATCAATTCAGTCATAGTTAAGAAAGAGACATCTGTTTAATGTAAAAAACTGCTAAGTGTAAAAAACTTCAGAGTAAAAACTTTTAGTGTAAGAAACTGTTTAGATGACAAAATTTTCAAAGTGGTTATTTGATTAAATTTGTTTGGCCATAAACTTGCCTATACTTCCTATTCTTTTAATGCACTTTAATGATGCAACAAAACAATATAAGGAGCTAATAATGTTCACAGAGTATTAAGAATGAACAGTCCATTTTAATACATAATAATTGAATATCTATTACTCTGGATATGTCAGATTTTCTAAAAGTATGAGCCATGTTTTCCTAATAAAATAAGAAAATGTGCAGTTAATATAAATGAATGCTGATTTTTATAAGTGCCTGTTAGAGGATTTCCTTGAAGAGTCTGGAAGGTATTCCCTGAAAATGTAATACCCGACAGAAATTATGAGTTCACATTTATATGATATTGTTAAATTTACAAAAAAGAAGGATATTAACCACTGGAAGTTAGCAAAATCTTTCAATCTCATTAAACACATTTGTTTGCATATGCCTTTCTCTGTATTCTTTAATTAAGATCTGTGGTTTATAGAGAAAGTGACAATTAGCGCTCCATAATTCTGTGGCAATGATTTAGGTTAATTACCATTAAGCATATTTCAGTAGTCTTTTCAGATTTAATTAGAAAATGGTATCCACTCAACGTAAGCATTTATTCCCAACTGAAATAATTTTTGATAATATTGTCATGTCTGAATTTAATTCTGAGAAGTATTTATTGCATGTGAGGTAATAAGAGAAAGTAAGAATGCAATATGGTTTTGGGGTGTTTGAGTGGCTCAGTTGGTTAAGTGTCTGATTCTTATTTACAGCAGAGGTCAAGATCTTTGGTCCTGGGATCAAGCCCCAGGTTGGTTTCCCTGCTCAGTGGGGGTCTGTTTGAGGAATCTCTTCCTTTGCCCCTCCCCTGCTCACACACACTTTCCCTTTCTAAAATAAAGAAGGAAAGAAAATAATATGCTTTAAAACTTTAACTTTTTGAGAAGATGTTGACCTGTTCCAAAATTTTTTGCCATTATAAATCACTTGTCCTTTTAATTGCTAACATCTTTAATTGAAAGAAATTTCTTTTTTTTAATTTTTTTAAAGATTTTATTTATTTCTTTGAGAGAGAGAGAATGAGAGACAGAGCACAAGAGGGAAGAGGGTCAGAGGGAGAAGCAGACCCCCGCTGAGCAGGGACCCCGATGCGGGACTCGATTCCGGGACTCCAGGATCATGACCTGAGCCGAAGGCAGTTGCTTAACCAACTGAGCCACCCAGGCGCCCTAATTGAAAGAAATTTCATTAGCCCCCTTGAATTATCAAATTCATTAAGTCCTTTGAATTATCAAATAAACTCTTGCTACATCCTTAAGTACCTAAGAATTAGGCAGGAAAAATCTCACTTTTTAAATGGATTAGGGTTTACCTCAAATCTCTAAAAAAATTCCCACACTCATGTGTAGAATTAAGTAACATGTAAAGTAGGAGTAACTTTGTTATCCCTTTAACCTAAGTAATGGCTAAAATGGAAAAGAACCACAAAGGAATATACAAAATTGTGGATAAGTCTACATCACCAATATCTTTTTTCACAATTCTAAAAATCTTGCATCAAAATTCTGCAGGAATGATAAAATGAACTGAGCAAGTGTAAAAGTTAGGCAAGAATTAGATCATGTAAACTTAGATATTTAGGTTATCTTGTAAGTATATCATACATCCTTTGAAGAGTTTTAAAGAAACATTTATGTACTTTACTCATGCTTGAGAAATATCACTATGATTTCTGTATAGATTATGGAAAATGGAATAGAAGATGCTAATAAAGACGGTAAGAAATATTAGGAAGAGTTTGACATAGCTCAGTGAACAGTGATGGTGTTTAGACTCAGGCTGTATCAATGGAAATAGGTATGTGGTCAGATTTGGATATACTTTAGAATTATGGCCAATAAAACAAAAAATATGTATTCTCCATGTTTTCTGGGAAACTTGAAGTTTTCTCCAATAACCAGATGTGAGCCCTGTGGAAGAAAAAAGAAATATGAAGTGTTCTTGTGTTTTATCAAATTAATAGTTTTTAAATTGGTGGAAGAACTGATGAGGTGAGAAGCTTAGGTTACTAGAACGCTGCAGAATGTGACACCTCATGGGTGTATACACACGTACATACATACATATATACATAGATATAGATACAGATGTAATTTAAATATATACACATACATACCTACAGATACAGATACATACACAGAAATAGAGGTATCTTATATCTCTATTCCTGCATAGGTCAAGAGGATTCCAAAGGAAATTTTCTCACAGGAAAACTCTAAAGAAGCAAATAAAGTGTCCAATGACAGGAAGAGTCAGCTTTAAAATCTGCATTATAATAAAAGCGAATCTAAATCACTATGAGTAATAATAATCACTGACACTGCTTACTCTTCCTGCTCGGACTTGGTTCCTTACTCTCTATATGTTTTGAGCTTGCAGTAGGTCCAACACTGACAGAAAAGTGTTTCAACCAAAATTTAAACATTATACTGGCAAAACTTTGTAACTTAAAGTTATCATAAGAGATTCTATTTCCCAAGGGTGAGCAGAGAACTTGTGAACCATTTCATAGTCTTTTTACTAAGGACAGAGGAAGATTAACATTGTATCTTCTGAATAAATGTCAAAGAAATAGAAGAAGACCAAAAATGGGTGAATTACGGCACAAGCCATTGTTTATTCAACCCATCAATCATAGCTGAAAGCAAAGTGAGCTAACAAATCATTGAAAGCTAATATTCACCATAACATTCTATAAAATGTTAAGATAATTACTTTTAAAAATGTTAAAATAGTATAATCTCAATATTAAGTGAACATTGAAGATATATGTACAATGATAAAAGTGAAAATATCTATATTATTTAATAATAAAATCTCTAGTGATTTTTACTGTTTTTTATTTCGTTACTTTGCAAAAGTGATAATGTTTTCTAAATAACTATATAGAAGAATTAAGAGAAAAAAACATTTAAAGCAATGAATACAAAAAGAAAACTGCTTAAAAGTAAACAAACTGGTGGAGCAGCTAGGTGGCTCAAGCAGTTCAGCCTCCAACTCTTGGTTTCAGCTCAGGTCACAATCACAGGGCTCCTTGCTCAACCCAGAGTCTGCCTGAGATTCTCTTCCTCTCTCTCTCCCTCTCCCACTGCCCCTCCCCCAGCTCTTGCAACACACTCTCTCTCTCATATAAATTAATTAATTAAATCTTTAAAAAAAGTAAACAAACTGGAAAGAGAAATTTAAAAACTATAACCTAAAATTCTCCTGTGAGGTATTAGATGAAATAGCTCAGGCCATTTCTGTAGGTTTTTGTTTCATGAAGGTCTGGATATGAGTATCACAATATCAACACCGATGGCAACACTGTTCTATATGACTTTGAAAACCTGCTATATTTTTTAATCAACATATTCTTAGGGCAGACATAACATGATAAAATTTTTCAGTCTAATTTAGAGAAAACTACTAACATTTTACAACTTAGAATTTAAAACTTTACTAAAAATAATCTATACAATATGGAATTTTGTTCACTTTGAATGAAATGAGGAATGATTAAATAGGTATGACTATTAATATTTTAATTCAAACTTCCTTTATTCTAGGGCATGTGAGTCACATTTGATGCTGTATTAAATAATAAAATAAGGATTTCATAATTGAAGTTTTCTTTAAAGTATTACTGGGAAAATCTACATTAATATGAGGGTAAATAGGGACGCCTGGGGGCTCAGTCAGTTAATCATCTGCCTTTGGCTCAGGTCATGATTCCAGGGTCCTGAGATTGAGTCCTGCATTGGGCTCCTTGCTCTGCAGGGAGCCTACTTCTCCCTCTGCCTGCCTCTCCCCCTGCTTGTGCTCTCTCTCTCTCTTAGACAAATAGATAAATAAAATCTTTAAAAAAATATGAGGGTCAATAAGTGTGATTGATATATAGAAGAATAAAAGGCATCAGGTGTTTGCTTCATTAAATGGAATGCAACTAAAGAAGGTGAAAACTGTGGTTTAAAATAAGTAAGACTGGGGACACATGGGTGGCTCAAACTAAGCAGCAGCCTTTGTCTCAGGTAATGATCCCAAAGTCCTGGGATTGAGCCCCGCATCTGGCTCCCTACTCAGTGAAGAGCCTGCTTCTCCCTCTCCCTCTGCTCCTCCCCCGATTGTGCTCTCACTCTCTCTCTCTATCAAATAAATAAATAAATAAATCTTTAAAAAATAAAATAAAATAGATAAGATTGGATTAAATAGCGAGACACTTGAGAATATCATTGCTGTTTGTAAAAATTATTCATTATTAAAATTATGAACATTTTACCCAGTAGTAATACTTTTAGGAATCTAATCATGCAAATTATTTCACTTGTGTACAGCTATATGTAGTCAATTGTTTATAATAACAAGAAAACAAACAAAATATTATAATGTCCATAAACATCCATGTTAAGGGGAGTGTTCAAATGCTCAATTTATAATGTAAAATGCTATGAAGACTCAAATATAATGAAGGACGAAAAGCTGTATATGTTTACAGGGAAATATTCCTAGACATGTGGTTAATTTGAATAAAGACAGAAAACTTTCTGTGGTAAAAGGGAAGAATTTTTGTATGTGATCAAAATGAAGTTGTTATTAGCTTAAAATAGACTGTTATAAATACTTTATGTAAGTCTCATGGTAACCACAAAGCAAAAAAACTAAAGTGGAATAAAAAAGATGAAGAGAAAGGAATCAAAGCACACTACTTTGGAAAATAGTCAAATCACAAAGGAAGACAGTGAGGTCAAAGAAACAAAGTAACTACTGGAGCTCCTGAGTAGTTCAGTTGGTTGAACATAAAACTCCTGATTTTGGTTTAGGTCATGAACTCAGGGTCACGAAGCCTGGAGTCTGCTTGAGATCCTGTCTCTCCCTCTTCTTCCCCTCCCCACTCTTGCATTCATGTTTGCTTTCTCTCTTTAAAATAAATAAAATCTTTAAGAAGAAAATAAAAGAAACAAAGGAACTGTAAACGGCCATAAAAAATTAACAAGATGGCAATAATTACTTTTATAATGGATTAAACTATACAATTAAAAAATGGAGAATTGATAAAAATGGACTGAAAAACAAGAATGGATAAAGAACTAATAATGGATAAAAATGGAAAAATAAAACAAGAATGGATTTAAATAAAAGACTCAATTATATACTGCCTACAAGAGATGCAATTCAGCTGTAAAGCCGTACATAGTCTGAAGGTAAAGAGATGGAAAAAAATACATCAGGTAAATCGAAATAAAAAATGAGCATGACTAGCTAGATTCCTATGAAACAAAATATACTTTAAGTAAATAACTGTAACAAGGGACATAGACAGTCATTACATAATGATAAAGGAGTCAGTTCATCAAGAAGATATAACGATTATAAATATATATGTACCCAATATAGAGCAACTAAATATATTAAACAAATATTAACAGAGTCAAAGGAAGAAACAGACAATAATGCAATGAGAGCAGGGGACTTCAATACTATACTTTCATCAATGAAAAGATCATCCAGGAAGAAAATGAGCAAGGAAATGTTGCAATTAAACTATACTTTAGATCAAATGGACCTAACAGACATATACAGAACAATCCACCCAACAATACAAGCATATACATTCTTAAGTGCATATGGAACATCATCCAGGAGAGATTATGTGTTAGGCCAGAAAACAAATCTTAAATTTAAGAAAATTGAAATTATATCAAGATTTTTTTCCAACTTCAATACTATGAAACTAGAAGTCAATTAGAAAAGGAAAACTAAAAAATTCACAAATATGTGCATTAGACAACATGCCCCTGAGCAACCAACAGGTCAAAGAGGAAATTAGAAAAGAAATCAAAATATGTCTTAAAAAATAAAATAAAAACACCACATACCAAATTTATGGGATGCAAGAAAAAACATTTTTAAGGGGGAAATATATAGCAATAAAACTCCTACAAGAAAAAAATAAAAGGAAAGATCTCAAAAAAAACAAAAAACCAAAAACAAAAAAAATACCTAACTTTACACCTCAAGGAACTAGAAAGAGAACTAAGCCCAAAGTTGTTAGAAAGAAAGAAATAACAAAGAACAGAGCAGAAATAAATGAACTATAGACCAGGAGGGAAAAAAAAAAAGAAAAAAAAAAACAGTAGAAAAGATGAAAGAAACTCAGAGCTGACTTTTATTAATTTAATTTAATTTAATTTTTTTATTATCGTGTTCAGTTAGCCAGCATATAGTAGCTGATTTTTAAAACGATAAATGAAATTGACAAATTTTTAGCCAGATTAACTGAGAAAAAAAGAGGGAAAACTCAAAGTCAGAAGTGAAAGACATTACAAATGATGCCATAGAAACACAAGAATCAAGCTACATTACAAAGCCGTAGTCAGCAAGACATTATGGTACTGGCACAAAAACAGACACATAGATTGATGCAACAGAATAGAGAACCCAGAAATGGACCTACAATTACATGAACAACTAATCTTTGACAAAGCTGGAAAGAATATCCAATGGAACAACAATAACAGTCTTTTCAACAAACGGTATTGGGAAAACTCAGCAACATGCAGAAAAATGAAACCAGATGACTTCCTTACACCACACACAAAAATAAATTCAAAATGGATGAAAGACCTAAATTTGAAATAGGAAATCATCAAAATCCTAGAGGAGAACACAGGCAGCAACCTCTTTGACCTTGGCCATAGCAACTTCTCCAGATGCAAAGAAACAAAAGCAAAAATGAACTATTGGTATTTCATCAAGATAAAAAGCTTCTGCACAACGAAGGAAATAATCAACAAAACTAAAAGGCAGCCCATGGAATAGGAGAAGCTATTTGCAAATGACATATCAAATAAAGGGTTATTAGCCAAAATTTATAAAGAATTCATCAAACTCAACACCCAAAAAACAAATAATCCAGTTAAGAAATGGGTAGAAGACATAAATAGACATTTTTCCAAAAAAGACATCCAGATGGCTAACAGACACCTGAAAAGATCACTCATCATAAGGGAAATACAAATCAAAACTACAGTGAGATACTATGTCACACCTGTCAAAATGGCTAAAATTAACAACACAGGAAACAAAAGGTGTTGACAGGGATGTGGAGAAAGGGGAACACTCCTACACTGTTGGTGGGAATGCAAACTGGTGCAGCCACTGTGGAAAACAGTATGGAGGTTCCTCAAAAAGTTAAAAATAGAAATACCCTGCAATCCAGCAATTGCACTACTAGGGATTTGTTCAAAGGATACCAAAATACTGATTCGAGGGGACACTTGCACCCCAATGTTTATAGTAGCATTATCAACAATAGCCAAATTATGGAAAGAGCCCAAATGTCCATTGACTGATGAATAGATAAAGAAGAGGTGGTATATATACACAATGGAACATTACTCAGTCATCAAAGGAATAAAATCTTGCCATTTGCAACAATGTGGATGGAGCTAGCATGTACTGTGCTAAACGAAATAAGTCAGAGAAAGACACATACCATATGATTTCACTCATATGTAGAATTTAGGAAACAAAACAGATGAATATATGGGAAAGGAAAAAAAGAAAGAGGGAAGCAAATCATAAGAGACTCTTAAAAATAGAGAACAGACTGAAGGTTGATGGAGGGAGATGGGTGGGGGATGGGTTAGATGGGTGATGGGTATTAAGGATGGCAGTTGTTATGATGAGCGCTGGGTGTTATATATAAGTGATGAATCACTAAATTCTACTTCTGAAACCAGTATTATACTATACATTAACTAGATTTTAAATAGAAACTTGGAAGGGAAACAAAAAGAAACACAAAGAATCTAAAAGACTACTATGAACAATTAGAACCAACTAATTGGATAACCCAAAATAAATGAATGCATTCCTAGAAGCATATAAACTATCAAGACTGAGTGTGAAGAAATAGAAATCTGAGTAGATCTATAACTATGAATGAAATTGAATCAGTAATCAACCACCACCTCCAAAAATAACAAAAGCCCAGGAAAACTGGCTTCGCTGGTGAGTTCTAGCATACATTTAAATAAAGAAGGGTTAACACCAATCCTTTCCAAACTATGCCCAAAAAAATTGAAAGGGAAGGAATACTTGCAAACTCATTTTATAGGCCAGTATTACCCTCATATCTAAGCCAAATACAATCATTACAAGAAAAGAAAAATCTCCAAGCTAATATCTATGATGAATAGACAGGCAAAAATCCTCAACAAAATATCGGCAAACAAAATTCAACAGCATATTTAAAAAATTCATACATTATGATCAGGTGGGATTGATTCCAGGATGTAAGGATAGTTCAACACACACAAGTCAATAAAATAAATATGATTTACCACATTAACAGAATGAAAGATAAAAATCATATGATCTTAATAGATACAGAAACAGCCTTTGACAAAATTTAACATCTTTTCATGATAAAAACTCTCAACAAGTTCGGTATAGAGGGAATATACCTTAACATAATGAAGGCCTTATATGACAAGCCTATATCTAACATAATACTTAGGAGTGAAAGGATAAAAAATTTTTCCTCTAAGATGAGGCAAAAGACAAGGATGCCCACTTTCACCAGTCGTAATCAACATAGTGCTGGAAGTCCTAGCCAGAGTAATTAGGCAAGGAAATGAAATAAATGGTATCTAAATATGAAAGGAGTTATATTATCTCTGTTTGCAGATGACATGATCTTATATATAGAAAACCTTAAAAATTACACCAAAAACTGTTAGAACTAATAAATGCATTCAGTAAAATGGCAGGATAAAAGATCAACATGCAGAAGTCAGTCACATTTCTGTACACTAGTGAAAAACTACCTGAAAGAGGGATGCCTGGGTGACTCAGTCAGTTAAGCATCTGCCTTCGGCTCAGGTCATGATCCCGGGGTCCTGGGATGGAGTCTTGCATTGGGCTCCTCGCTCAAAAGGGAGCCTGCTTCTCCCTCTGCCTTCCACTCTCCCTGCTTGTGCTCTCTCCCCTTCTCTCTCTGACAAATAAATACATAAAATCTTAAAAAGAAAAAAAGCTACTGAAAGAGAAATTAAGAAAGAATCCCATTTATAGTAGCAACAAAAACATAAAAATACTTAGAAATGAATTTAACCAAGGAAGTGAAAGATCTATACACTGCAAACTGAGACACTGATGAAAGAAATTGAAGTAAACACAACTAGAGGCAAAGACATATTGTGTTCACGGATTGGAAGAATTACTTTAAAGTATCTATACTACCAAAAGTGATCTACAGAGTCAATGCAAAATCTATCCAATTCCAATGGCATTTCACAAAAATTGAAAAAAAATTCGTAAAATGCATGGAGAAACACAAAATACCCCAAATAGCCAAAGCTATCTTGAGAAAGAACAAAGCTGGAGCCATTACACTTCTTGGTTTCAAACTTTATTACAAAACTATAGCTCAAAACAGTATGATACTGGCTTAAAAAAAGGCATAGACCAAAGGAACAGAATAGAAAGCCCAGCAATAAACCCAGCTATATAGGGTCATCCTTTGTGTTTGGCATTTGTTTTGATGCCAGAAACACAAATGGGGAAAAAATAGTCCTTCAATAAATGGATTCTCAAACTGAATTAAAAACTTAAATGTTAGACTTGAAACTATAAACTCCTAGAAGAAAACACAGGGAAAAAGCTCCTTGACATTGGTCTTGATTATTTGATATGACGATATCAATCATTGTTTTGATATGACAAAGTTGAAGCAACAAAGCAAAAATAAACAAGTAGATTGTATGAAACTAAAAAAGCTTCTGTACAGCAAAAAAAAAATCAACAAAATGAAAAAGTAACTTATGGAATCAGAGAAAATATATGCAAAGCAGATATCTATTCAGGGATCAATATCTAAAATATATAAAGGACCCCGACAATTCAATAGTGAAAAAATAATTTAATTGAAATAGGCAAAGAATCTGAATAGACATTTTTCCAACGAAGATATACATTAGGTATATGAAAAGGTGTTCGGTATCATTAATCATCAGGGAGATGCAAAACAAATCATGGTTTACACAATTAAAATGGCTACTTTCAAAAAGAGAAGAGATAACAAGTATTGGCAAGGATGTAGAGAAAATGTAGTATTGTGCACTGTTGGTAGAAATACAAAATGGTACAACCACTATGGACAACAGTATTTTAGAAAGAGAACTACCTCAAAAATTAAAAAATAAATTAAAAAAACTTAAAAAAGAAAAAAGAAAAAAAGAAAACTACCATGTGATCCAGCAATCCCATTTATGGGTATATATCTATAGGAAATGAAGTCACTATCTCTCAAAGACACATGTACACCCCCACGTTTATTGCAGCATTCCTCACAATAGCCAAGATATGGAAATAATTCAAGTGTCCATCGACAGATGAATGGATAAATAAAACTAATATATATAGATAGATGATATATAGATAGATATAGATAGATAGATATAGATTTAGATAGATATAGATAGATGTATATATTCAGCCAGGAAAAAGGAAATCCTACCATCTGTGACAATATGAATGAACCTGGACGGCATTATGCTAAAGTGAAATAAGCCAGAAAAAGACAAATACTGTATAATTTCACTTATATGTGGAATCCTAAAAAAAAAAAATGGAACTTGTAGAAATAGGGTAGCAAGTTGGTTGTTAAGACTAGAGAAGTGGAAGAAATGGGGACACTTTGGCCAAAGATACACATTTCAGTTATAAGATGAGTAAGTTCTGAGAACCTAATGTGTAAAATGGTGACTGTAGCTAATAATACCGTATTGTATGCTTCAAATCCACTCAAAGGAGTTCTTACGTGTTTTCACATACACACACACGCAAACATACACACAAAGGTAACTATATGTGGTAATGAATATGCTAATTAACTTGACTGTGATAATCATTTCACAATCATCACATTGTATACTTTAAATATATACAATTTTTGTCAGTCATACTGCAATAAAGTTAAGAAAAAAAGAAACTTGACAATTTGTAAATGATTGAGTGTGGCTCTGTTCCAATACAACTTTATTTATGGACTCCGAATTTCAAATTTCAAAGAAATAAACTAAAATTAAAAAAACAATTGTGTTATTTTATAATGCAGATGTAGATGACAATATCATATTATATATGAGAAATGTAAATTAGAATATGAAGTATAATTCTATATTTTTGTTTCATTCAGTCATCCTGTTTCTTTTTGCTACTTTTATTTAAATTATTCTACTTCGAAATGAAAATATAGATTCACTAGTATCACATTCATTGACTTTCAACAAAGTTTTATTGAGTGCTTGCAATTTAATAGGCTAGCACTAAATGCAAAGACTTAAAGATGATACTTAAATGGTTTTTGACCTCAAATAGCTTACAAATTTGCCAGGGATGGAGAGAATATAGGTCCCACAATAAAACAATGTAGATAATATCGATGAAAAGGAACTATCTGATTCTGAATAATTAAACTTCAGTTTTATTTTGAAAGAGAAATGGACTATTTTAAGTAAGGTCATCCAGACAATAGCTATTCATGGATAGTCATAGAAACTGTATGTACACAGAAATAGGCAACATCATGATAATAAATATACAGTATTTCTAATAATTAGGTGTGTTATGTGGAAGGAGTGTTGTGATGGATTAAAATCATGGAGGCAGCAGACTCAAAAGGGCTTTAGTATGGAATCTGGCCTTTGTCCCTTAGGCCCAAAGGTTCTAGCCTCTGTGTGGGTTAATGTTGTTTATCTTTTGAGAGGCACATCATTAGCAATTACTTACAACAGTCAGTAAGTTATATGTGAATAATTTACTTTTAGCTTTGTTGTTATAAATGAAAAATGATTATATTATTGCAATTTGAATAGTTATAAAACAAAAGGGCCTTATGTTTCACAAGTTAATACATGATTTCATATACTTTTGATATTTTAATAAACTATTTTCTTGTTCATCAAAATACAAGGCGAAAGGAGCAAGCACTTCTTTCAGTGTCTCTTTTACATGAAGCTAAGTTAAAAAAAAGAGAGATAGGAAGGAAGGAAGAAAGGAGAAAAGGAAGGAAAGGGAGAAAGAGAGGGGAAGAAAGAAGAAAGAAAGAAAGAAAGAAAGAAAGAAAGAAAGAAAGAAAGAAAGAAAGAAAGAAAGAAAGAAAGAAAGAAAGAGAAAGAAAGAAAGAAAAAGGAAGGAAGGAAGGAAGAAAGAAGAAAGAAAGAAAAGAAAGAGAGAAGAAAGAAAGAGAAAGAAAGAAAAAGAAAGAAAGAAAGAAAAGAAGGAAGGAAGGAATTCCATTGTATGTATATGCCACATTTTGTTTATCCATTAATCTATCCAGAGACACTTGGGTTGTCATAACAGGCAGGAGTTAAGAAAATATAGAAACGTAAAGTATTTACTCTACAAAACACCCCTCTCCCCATTATGAAGCATTATATGTCTTTCTCACCACCTGCATTGTCCCTTTGAAGTATGTAACACTTATAATAACACATTGAGCAAAACCAAAAACAATTTTTTTGATGCCAAGAAGTTTATTCAGTCCCTTTTGATATCACTAAATTGTACCTGTTTACTAATGAGTATAATACCAAGTAGTTCACATAACTCAAATACTTGTCAATTGTTTCCTCTTGCTTGACATAACTTAAAAATTGTCAAACTTGTAACGCCTAGGTTTTTTTCATCCCCTGGTTATCTATGAAATCTCAAATAATTAAAAGGAATTCCACAAAGACTGATAATAATTTTCTTCTTTGTTTTCTTTATCACATGCAATAATTTTTATATCCTACCCAATGTCTTAAAGTTTACTTTTCAACCTTTCTCCTAGCAGATTATTCAGCAAATGACACAACACAAAAATATGAAGGGCACTTCACAATCATAATAGAGACTGCAAATGCCATGCCTTGACAAGGATTCTGAGCTGTGCAATTAGGACTAGGCCAATAGGGGAGGGTTTACTTTTGAACAAACGAAGGAATGGAAAACGGTATGAAACTTTCATCAATCCAAATGAGACAATAGTATTGAATCCCAAATGAAAAGCAGACATTTTTCATGTTAAACTCAAAGACACAGAATTTATATTCTCAGACATATGCACTCTTAGCCCATGCACTTGTGATATGTAATAACATGTTAACTAGGGGTGCTTAAGTGCCTCAGTCAGTTAGGTATCTACCTCTTGATCTCAGCTCAGGTCGTGATCTCAGGGTCATGAGTTCAAGTTCCCAATTAGGCTCCACATTAACTAACCTTAACAAATCATCTATTACCTTGGCTTCCTATTCCCTACCTCATATTCCTGTTTTTTATTTCCCTTTTTGGTGAACAATTTAAGTGCTTGACAGACGGACAGAAGGCAGAACATTTACCCTTTTAGAGTGTGGTTTTGTTACAATAGAGAATAAAGCTTTTTCTTTCCTCATAGACTCATTTGAGGATACATCATGCTAAGGAACATTTCCAAGGAAACCACTTTGGGAGAAAGTAATTATGTATGGAAACATGGGCTGCATTTCTTTGGAATTTTTTCACCAACATCTGGCACAGTCCCTATCACATAATGTACTCCAAAAATGAGGTAGAGAGGAAGAGCTATTTGTCATATATACGATAAACTGAGGTTTAAAATGCTTTTCTAAAATAATATATATTAAAATTTATCTGAAGTACACAAGAAAAAAGTATAGGGTAAATCATGTTTAAATGGGTAAATCTTTTTTTCCCTTGAAACATAGTACATCATTAGTTACTTTTTTTATTTTTATTTTTCAATTACTTTAAAAATCTGCCTGTAAAAAGCATAATAGTGTAAACATCTTGTCTAATAACAAAATGTGTTATGAAATGGTTTCAAAATTTAAAAGGCAAAATTGAATATTTTTTATCATGTGGGTAGACTCTTTGGGATTTGGGAGACATAACTTCTTTTCTTTTTTTTTATTATGTTATGTTAATCACCATACATTACATCATTAGTTTTTGATATAGTGTTCCATGATTCAGTGATTGTTTGCGTGTAACACCTAGTGCTCCATGCAGTACGTGCCCTCCTTAATACCCATCACCAGGCTAATCCATCCCCCCACCCCCTCCCCTCTAGAACCCTCAGTTTGTTTCTCAGAGTCCATAGTCTCTCATGGTTCCTCTCCCCCTCCGATTTCCCCCCCTTCATTCTTCCCTTCCTGCTATCTTCTTTTTTTTTTTTCCTTAGGCAGTAAATATGTGGACTTGGGAAGATCTGCATGATTGTTGTCTACTAGTTACTTTGAAACAAGTAAGATTCTGGTTTATTAAAGATATGTATTATTTGTTTTTTATATTTTAATTATTTTTCTTTCAAGTTTTTATTTAAATTCCAGTTAGTTGGCATACAGTGTAATATTAGTTTCAGGTGTAGAATTTAGTAATTCATGACTTACATACAACACCCAGTGCTCATCACAGCAAGTGCACTCCTTAATCCTTATCATCTATTTAACCCATTCTTCCTATCTTCTCCCCTCCAGTAACCCTTAGTTTGTTCTCTATAGTTGAGTCTGTTTCCTCATTTGCCTCTTTTTTCCTCTCCTATGTTCATCTGTTTTGTTTCTCAAATTCCACATATGAATGAAATCATATATTCATATATATATGCCACCTCTTTTTTATCCATTCATTATTCAATGGACATTTGGGTTCTTTCCATAATTTAATTACTGTTAATAATGCTGCTATAAGTTCTGGGGTTCGTGTGCCCCCTTTGAATCAGTATTTTTGTATCCTTTGGAATTTGTACCTAGTAGTACAAATTGTTGGAATACAATTTTTCATAATATTTTCTTATATTGTTTGCATTTCTGTGGTATTGATATTATTTCTCCTCTTTCATTTATGATTGTATTTATTTGCATCCTTTCTCTTTTCTTTTTGATAAATCTGGCTAGGGATTTATCAATTTTATTACTTTTTCAAAGAATAAGCTCCTGGTTTTGTTGATCTCTTCTCCTGGGATTTTTGTTGTTGATGTTATTTCTATATAATGCATATTATTTATTATTTCCCTTCTTCTGCTGGCTGTAGGCTTTGTTTGTTGTTCTTTTTCTAGCTCCTTTAGGCATAAGGTTAAGCTGTATATCTGAGATTTTTCTTGCTTTGTGAGGTAGACCTGTATTACTATATATTTCCCTCTTATGACCACATTTGCTGCATCCCAAAAGTTTTGGACTGTTGTGTTTTCATTTTCATTTGTTTCCATGTATTTTTTAAATTTCTTCTTTAATTTCCGGTTAACCCGTTCATTCTTTGTAGCATGTTCTTTAACCTCCATGTATTTATGGTCTTTCCAAATTTTTCTTGTAGTTGACTTCAAGTTTCATGGCATTGTGGTCAGAAAATATGCATGGTATGACCTCAATCTTTTTATACTTGTTGAGGCCTGTTGTGACCTAGTATGTGATCTATTCTGGAGAAAGTCCCATGTGCACTTGAAAAGAATGTGTAGCCTGTTGCTTTAGGATGGAATGTTCCGAATGTAACTGTTAAGTCCATCTGTTCCAGTGTGTAATTCTTGTTGATTTTCTACTTAGATGATCTGTCCATTGATGTAAGTGGGGTGTTAAAGTCCCCTACTATTATTGTATTATTATCAACAATACCTTTATTTATGTTATTGTTTTATGTGTTTGGGTGCCCCCAAGTTGGGAGCATAAATATTTCCAGTTGTTAGATCTTCTTGTTGGACAGACCTCTTTATTATGATATAATGCCCTTCTTTAATTCTTCTTAAGGTCTTTAGTTCAAAATCTAGTTTGTCTGGGGGTGTTTGGGGGGCTCAGTCAGTTAAGTGTCAGACTCTTGATTTAGGCTCATGTCATGATCTCAGGCTCGTGAGATTGAGACCTGCTTTGGGCTCTGTACTCAGTGTGGAGTCTACTTGAGATTCTCTCCCTCTCCCTCTACTGCTCCCCTCTGCTCATGTGCTCTCTCTCAAATAAATAAATAAATTAAATTAAATCTTTAAAAAAGTCTAATCTGCTTGATATAAGTATGGCTACTCTGACTTTCTTTTGACATCCATTAGCATGATAAATGTTTCTCCATCCCTTTCAATCTGGAGGTGTCTTTAGGTCTAAAATGAGTCTCTTGTAGGCAGCATATAGATGAGTCTTGGTTTTTTATCCATTCTGACACCCTATGTCTTTTGATTGGAGAATTTAGTCCATTTACTTCAGAGTGATTATTGATAGATATGTATTTAGTGCCATTTTATTACTTCTTTTATCATTATTTCTAGAGATTTTCTCTGTTCTTTTTTTGTCTTTGTCACTTTCAGTCTTTCCTTCCCACTCAGAGTTTCCTTTAATATTTCTTGTAGCGTTGCTTTAGTGGTTACGAATTCCTATAGTACTTGTTTGTCTGGGAAACTCTCTTTCTATTCTGAATAATAGCCTTGCTGGATACAGTATTCTTGGCTAAAGATTTTTCCCATTCAGCACATTGAATAGATCATGCCACTTTCTTCTGGTTTGGCAAGTTTCTGTGGAGAGATCTGCTGCTAGCCTTATGGGTCTTCCCTTGTAAGTTAGTGACTTCTTTTGTCTTGCTGCTTTTAGGATTTTTTTAATCATCATATTTTGCAAATTTAATTATAATATGTCTTAGTGTTGACATGCTTCTATTGATTTTGATAGGAGTTCTCTGTGCCTCCTGGATTTAGGAGCTGGCTTTGGGAGGTTTTCATCTGTTATTTCCTCAAATAAACCTTCTGCCCCCTTTTCTCTCTCTTTTCTGGGAGCCTGATGTTACAAATTTATTATGTTTGATGGAGTCACTGAGTCCCTAAGTCTACTCTCATGATCCATCATTCTTTCTCTCTTTTGTTCAGCTTCATTATTTTCTATGTTTCTATCTTCTATGTCACTTATTTGTTCCTCTGCTTCTTGTATCTTTGTGGTCATTACATCCAGTAGCGTTCGAATCTCAGTTATTGCATTTTTCATTTCTGCCTGATTGTTTTTTAGCTCTTTTATCTCTGTGGCAAGCATCTCCCTGATGTCTTCCATGCTTTTCTCAAGCCCAGTGAGTATCCTTATGCTTGTTGCTTTAAATTTTGTATCAGGCATATTACTTATCTTTTCCGATTAGATCTTTGGCCATGAACTTTTCTTGTTTTCCTTTTGGGATGAATTCCTTCATCTTGGCATTTTGTCTAGGTCTCTGTCTTCTTCTGTGTGTTATAAAATCCTGTTATGTTTCCTGATCCTGCAGTAATGGCTTTATAAAGAGATCATATAGTGTCTAGGATCTGATGCTTCAGGAAGTCTCTCTGGTGTGTGCTGCATGGACTCTGCTGTTGTGTTATGGCTGCTCTATCCCTCAAGTCAGTCGTCTCTAGAGTTTCTCCTGCTGGCAACGGGCAGTGTTTGGGCCTTGGCTAGAGTGTGGTGAATTTTAACTAAGTGTGTTCTGGTCTGCTTGTTAAATGAGCCCTGATGCTATTTCCACTAGAACTGAAGCTTTGTAGAACTTTATGGTCAGTGGATGTGGTACCTGTGGGGGGTTTGTGCTGGTCTTCTGGGGACGGGGTCTGCTGTGCTGGTCCTTAGGCACACTTGAAAGCAGTACCAGCAGAGCACAGGTGGGTAGGACTTGGTATAAGCTGGTTATGCAGCTAGTGCTGGCACTGTACTATTCACTTAAATTGTTTTATGCTGAGGAGTGCGGGGGTGGGGCAGGAAATGGCACCAGCCAGCTCCTTTGTCCCTGGAAAGGGGAGTGGATGTTTGCAAATAATTTCCCTTCATGTGTCCTAGGTGTTTTTCAGATCACTCCTTTCACACTGTCTGTCTCTGGGTTTCTTGCCTGCCTGGAGAAATGCAGCTCACTTTGGGTTCTATCCCAGCGAAGCCTACTAATTTTTAAAATTCCAAATTTTAGGGGCTTGGTGTGGTGGGAACCTGCCCTGGTCTTTAGGAGGGTAGTCATGCCAGAGCACAGGGGTGTGGGATTTGGAGCAAAGTAGGCTAAAAAGCCAGTTCTGGGCTATCCACTCTCAGCAGGTGTCTCTGTGTCAATGCCAAGGGGCAAGGAGTGAAATGACACCCACTGGTTTTTTTGTCCCCCGAGAGACAATGCCACCTCTCACAGATGCTCTTCAAGAAGAGGGACCAGTCTCTCCCCATGCACCTTAGGAGATCCTCAGATCACACTGTCTGCCCTGGGGTTGTTTGCCTGCTTTTTCTCCAGGAGTAGGGCAAGCACCCAAGGTCTCTATCCCAGTCAAGCCCACAGACCTCTAAAACTCCAGTCATTGAGCCCCACTGGTAGCAAAAACTCACGATAATCACCCTCTCTCATTTTCCCAGCCAGTGGCTTTGCAGAAGTGTTCTCCTTGTGCCTATCCCTGTGCTCTCCACTTTCTCTTGTCTTTCTTTGTGACCAGGGTTCTTTCTACCGCAAATCATGCCTCCACACTTCCTACTTTTCTTATGTGGCCTCTTCTCTCTCTCTAGTTGTGCCGTTTGGTCTATTAGTCTTCAGGTCAATTTCTTGGGTGTTCAGAATGATTTGATAGTTATCTAGCTGTGCTCAAGGGACAAGGCAAGCCTAGGTTCCCCCCTACTAGGCCACCATCTTAGCTCCTCCCCTGTATTTTGATTTTTTAATAACATGGTCTCAGAGTGCAAAACCACTATTTAATCCAGCTCAACATTAAAGGATATATTGCCCTTTATCAGATACACAGTCATCTCAAAATTGGCACGTTACTAAGGGATGTTAAGACTAAGTTGTTATGCTAAGTGAAGTAAGTCAGACAGAGAAGGACAAATACCATATGATTTCACTTATGTGTGGAATCTAAAAAAAATGAATAAATAAACAAAAATCAGAATCAGACCTATAAATACAGAGAACAAACTGATGGTTGCCTTGGGGGAGAAGGATGGGGTGATAGGCAAAATGGATATAGGGGAGTGGGAGGTATAGGCTTCCAGTTATGGAATGAGTAAGTCATGAGAATAAGAGGCACAGCACAGAGAATATAGCCAATGGCATTGTAATATAGTTGAATGGTGACAGATGACAGCTACACATGTGGTGAGCAGAGCATCATGTAGAGTTGCTAAATCATTGTGTTGTGTACCTGAAACTAATGTAACATGGTGTGTAAACTATACTCAAATTTTAAAGGAGAAGAGGAAGAAGGAGAAGAAGAAGGAGGAGAGGAAAGACTAAGTTGTTGTGGAAAAAAAATAATTCTTTTCCATAGGACATTATCCCCAAGTAATATGAAATTATGTCATACATGCTTTGTTTTGCTTTATTTTGTGTGTAACTGCTCTTGGCTGACTTAAAAGTTAACAGTCACACATTAGTAATAACCTCAAATTTTATTTGTATGGAAAGGTTTGAAGAATATATTTAGAACTGAAACTCTGCTCCACCATCCCCTTTCCTACCTTGCTAATGATTCTCAAAATTTCAATTCTCAAAATTTGTAATGGTATGGTTCAAATAGAAACTTATTACTTTATCAGCAAAATATATGGGAAGTGAAATCAACAGCAAGTAAATACACAAGAATATATTTGTATTTCCTTCTAGCTATGAGTCGGCTATACCTAATTATTAGTGAATTGTTAGTTATATTTACAGAAAATGTACTGCCCAAAGGATGGAAATAATATCTTATGTTTTTCAGGATATTGAAAAAGTGACCCTATTGATAAAATGAATTTTCTGGCTATCATTGAAGAGTATGAAAATATGATTTTAATTTTGAAGGGCTTTGTTATTTAAAACTGTCTGATCACATTTAATCTGTCAGAAAAAGGGCAATGTTGTTTTTATACTTAAACTGCCAACTCCTATTTGGAATATCTTTCATGCATACATGCATCTTGCACTGTGAAATCATGGTGATGGTACATGATTAGAACTGTCAAAGTTTTATGTGGTCTTTTGAATTTATAATTTACTCCTTTTTAACTTGACAGGCGATGCTTCTTTTTCATATCTTAAGACACTGATGAAAATATTTATATATTAACAAGATCCCACATTTCCCCACACTTTTTACAAATGATGAATACACAGAAGTGACATTGTGTTTGAAGTCACACATCACAGCATTTGATTCATCTTTTTTCAGTCCTTAGCCTTGACAGGTTCTGATGGTTTGCTTCCTATCTTAGTAACTGCTGCAAGCTGTCACATCTACTTCCAATTAATGCATATCTGTTACAGTCCAGCAGCTCTAACAAATGCAAAACTACAAAATATTTCTTCAACTTTCACTAACCAGGTGTTGCCATGGTATCTGGTCTAGCACGCAGTGATGTGGCCTCTTTCTAACAAGCATATTGTCAGTCATTAGACCTATATATTTTACTCATAAACAAAAGCCATCAATTTAATAAGAGAACTTTAACTTGTAAGTCATTGAAAAATAACAAAAAAATCAGTAAACATTTTTGTATGCTTCTACACTGATTGATATTAATTTAAATCAGTTTTTTTGTGATTCCTTCTTCAATTTGAAAACTTGGTCTTCAAGAATAGCATTCAAGCTTTCATAAATTCCAAATGTTATACTACATCATTATTTCAAGAACATTAAAGCACTAAAGTTATTAGAATTTTACCAGCATGTATTAAATTATGACTAAAAATTTAGAAAAAATAGCCTAAAGAAGAATATTTTATTTTTTTATCAGGAAACTTCAAAGTAATATTTCAGGAAAAACAATAGCGAGAGCAAGAGAGAGAAAGAGAATGATAGATCGATACTGGATATTTTTAAATGAGCAGATTTTTTCAAATAAAAGCTCTTAAATCATTTTTTTAAAGATTTTATTTATTTTTTGACAGAGAGAGACACAGTGAGAGAGGGAACACAAGCAAGGGGAGTGGGAGAGGGAGAAGCAGTCTTCCATAGAGCAAGGAGCCTGATGCAGGGCTCGATCCCAGGACCTGTGCCAAAGGCAGACGCCTAACCACTGAGGCATCCAGGTGCCCCTTAAACCATTTTGACTGATGGTGTATGTTACTCATACTCAATTAAGGAAATATCAGTTAAGCTCTTTATAATTAAAATAAATAAGTTTCAGAAAAAAATTTACATTAACTAATGGTGACACTGCTCATGCTGATGTGAAAATAATTATTTTTCTTGTAAATTATATTGAAACAGCACTAGGTCTGAGTGGACATTTTTGTTTTTGTTTTTTAGCACTTTATTGTACACAAGTAAAAGAGAGATATATAACTGTTTAGTTCTTCTCAGAGCAAGGGAACCTCAATTTGATGGACATAGCAATATTAATTAAATTTTTCTTTCCATTGTGTCAAAATAAGTGGATCCATAAGAGACTAAAATCTGAAAAAGTTGCTGGTTGTTACTGTGCTTGGGAATGTGAGGTTTGGCAAGATAGCATCTGTCTGTGTCATTTTGTAATTGATAATATTTGATGAATATTGATAATAATATTGCTTAAACAAATGAAATGGAGTGGAAGAGAAAACTAAACAATAGAAAGAAAACAAAAGAGAAAAAGTTCATCTGATTTAGAATATGAATACAGATAGTTTTAATAGAGTCAAAGAGAATACTAAATCCTGTGATGCCAGAAAATAAATTTCATAAGTGGTTTCTGTAGCTAAATACATTTTACTCAAGTGGAGTACAGTTTAGAATGGTCACACAGTTCATTGTATTCAGTCACTCATGTTTCCATAAATACTTCAAATCACTGCTGTTTTCTTTTTTTCTTTTCTTTATCTTTTTTCCTTTTATTTTTTTATGTTATGTTAATCACCATACATTACATCATTAGTTTTTGATGTAGTGTTCTATGATTCATTGTTTGCGTTAAACACCCAGTGCTCCATTCAGTACATGCCTCTTTAATACCCATCACCAGACTAACCCATCCCCCCAACCCCTCCCCTCTAGAACCCTCAGTTTGTTTCTCAGAGTCTATAGTCTCTTATGGTTCATCTCCCCCTCCGATTCCCCCCCTTCATTTCTCCCTTCCTACTATCTTATTTTTTTTTTTAACATATAATGTATTATTTGTTTCAGAGGCACAGGTCTGTGATTCAACAGTCTTGCACAATTCACAATGCTCACCATAACACATACCTTCCCCAATGTTTATCACCCAGCCACCCCATCCCTCCCACCCCCCACCACTCCAGCAACCCTCAGTTTGTTTCTATTTCACTCAGCATAATACCCTCCAGTTCCATCCATGTCATTGCAAATGGAAGATTTCATTCCTTTTGATGGCTGCATAAAATTCCATTGTATATATATACCACATCTTCTTTATCCATTCATTTGTCAATGAACATCTTGGCTCTTTCCATATTGTGGACATTGCTGCTATAAACATCGGGGTGCACGTACCCCTTCGGATCCCTACATTTGTATCTTTGGGGTAAATACCCAGTAGTGCAATTGCTGGGTTGTAGGGCAGCTCTATTTTCAACTTTTTGAGGAACCTCCATACTGTTTTCCAGAGTGGTTGCACCAGCTTGCATTCCCACCCACAGTGTAGGAGGGTTCCCCTTTCTCCGCATCCCCGCCAACATCTGTCAGTTCCTTATTTGTTAATTTTAGCCATTCTGACTGGTGTGAGGTGGTTATCTCATGGAGGTTTTGATTTGGATTTCCCTGTTACCCGGTGATGTTGTGCACTTTTTCATGTGTCTGTTGGCCATTTGGATGTCTTCTTTGGGAAAATGTCTCTTCATGTCTTCTGCCCATTTCTTGATTGGATCATTTGTTCTTTGGGTGTTGAGTTTGATAAGTTCTTTATAGATTTTGGATACTAGCCCTTTATCTGATATGTCATTTGCAAATATCTTCTCCCATTCTGTCGGTTGTCTTTTGGTTTTGTTGACTGTTTCCTTTGCTGTGCAAAAGATTTTTATCTTGCTGACGTCCCAATAGTTCATTTTGCCTTTGCTTCCCTTGCCTTTGGCAATGTTTCTAGGAAGAAGTTGCTGCAGCTGAAGTCGAAGAGGTTGCTGCTTGTGTTCTCCTTTAGGATTTTGATGGACTCCTGTCTCACATTTAGGTCTTTCAACCATTTGGAGTCTATTTTTGTGTGTGGTGTAAGGAAATGGTCCAGTTTCATTCTTCTGCATGTGACTGTCCAATTTTCCAGACAACATTTGTTGAAGAGACTGTCTTTTTTCCATTGGACATTCTTTCCTGCTTTGTCAAAGATTAGTTGACCATAGAGTTGAGGGTCCATTTCTGGGCTCTCGATTCTGTTCCATTGATCTATGTGTCTGTTTTTCTGCCAGTACCATATTGTCTTGATGATTACAGCTTTGTAATAGAGCTTGAAGTTTAAAATTGTGATGCCACCGGCTTTGCTTTTCTTTTTCAACATTCCTCTGGCTATTCGGGATCTTTTCTGGTTCCATACAAATTTTAGGATTATTCGTTCCATTTCTTTGAAAAAAGTGGATTGTATTTTGATAGGGATTGCACTGAATGTGTAGATTGCTCTAGGTAGCATTGACATCTTCACAATGTTTGTTCTTCCAATCCATGAGCATGGAACGTTTTTCCATTTCTTTGTGTCCTCCTTGATTTCTTTCATGAGTATTTTATAGTTTCTGAGTACAGATTCTTTGCCTCTTTGGTTAGATTTATTCCTAGGTATGGTTTTGGGTGCAGTTGTAAATGGGATTGACTCCTTAATTTCTCTCTCTTCTGTCCTGTTGTTGGTGTGTAGGAATGCCACTGATTTTTGTGCATTGATTTTATATCCTGTCACTTTACTGAATTCTTGTATGAGTTCTAGCAGTTTTTGGGTTCAGTCTTTTGGGTTTTCCACATAAAGTATCGTATCATCTGCAAAGAGTGAGAGTTTGATTTCTTTATTGCCGATTCAGATGCCTTTTATTTCTTTTTGTTGTCTGATTGCTGTGGCTAGGACTTCTAATACTGCTGTATTCTAAACCTATGTTTAACATTGGCTGAATAGTGACAACATAGTATAAATAACAATTTTATTGATTCATTCAATAGATGATATTCATTGACTTCTTTTCTAGACATTTGGATATATCAGGGAACAAATCTAACATCCCTGTCCTCTCTTAGCTTATATTTTTAGCATGGAGATATAGACACTAAAATTTATCAACAAAGAAGTAAATAATTCCAGATATTTACAGGTAATGCATGCTATGAGAAACAAAAGGATGAAAAGAGTGAAAGTAGTCAGGTTCAAGAAATACTTTGAAGGTAATATTTATAGGATTTTCTCCTTGGTTGATTTTCAGGAGACAGAGATCAAGATGGGAGTGGGGGAGATGTGTGGAGAAAATAAATGACTGACTGACTCACAGATGAGTCTGAGGTTTTTGGACCAAATCCCTGGGACAGTGGTGCTTCTATCAATCAAGATGAAAATGTCTGCAAGTGGAGGTGGTTCTGGAGAATCATCAGAAGTTCAATTTTAGATACATTGAATTTGGCATAGATATTACATACATATAAGAGGAGATATTCCATAGGCAATTGTCTATATAAAGCTAGAATTTGTAGAGAAATATTTCAAGATCTACACTTGAAGTTTACCAGCATATAAATTCTATTTTAAATCACAAGATTGGGTAAGTTCATCATAGGAGGATAGACAGATTAAAAAAAAAAAAGAGGACCTAGGTTTAAACCTACACAATGGATACAAACTCCAAAAACATATATAGCATATGCCATATGTACATCATTGAGCAGGGGTTAAATTAACAATCACATCCCATGTCAGTAGGTTCCTCTTGAAACAAACATAAGATATTTTTAATAGTCTTTTTTATTAGTTAGCATAATGCAACAGAATCATGAATATTTGTGGTATTAATACATTTATCATTTATTTTGAGAAATTTTATTTAAATAACTAGTCTAATTTTTTTAAAGCAGTATATAGTTATTTTCATCATTCTCACATGTCCATGTCTGACATGCGAGTGCCTCTTGGAAGGATTGTTCTTTACTATCTTTGTGTCTTTATATTGGGATTGTTAAGTATGCCACAATATAAGAAAATTCTTCATGTTTAAAATTACAGATTCTTTAAAAACAGACCGATTGAATGTATACATTCAGGATGAAAATAGGACTTAATATGTATTTATAGTATTTAACATATTAACATTTTTACATATATTAAAATCATATATTGTATAACACATTCACTTAGAAATAACATTATTTTCCTTTCTATAAACCATTTTTAAGACTTTTCACAGTTGTTTTTGACATTGTCTTTATCAACATTATAGTTATTTTCTGAGTGATCTAACAGTATTCTCAAGAATCTTATTTTAGGAACTGAAAAAATATGTTTTTAGAATACCCTATTTTCAGTTTACTGTCAAAAAGATTTTTAAGAAGAAATCTTTTCACTTGTTATACTTACCCCGAGAGGAAATATGGTCCCGTGGGATAACATTCTCTACTTCAGAAGTTTATGTAACACTAACAGATATGTATAGATATTATTATCGATACAGTATTGTATCAGTTCACACTTGTATAACTGAAGATAAAATTTTAAAAAGATAAACTTAAAATGCTTAATGATCTAAACATATTTGTTGGAAGTTGTGGATTTTCCTTATGTAAAACTTAACTATACACAGCTAAGTAACACCAAAAATTTTCAAAAGAGTCATAAACTTCTTGGAAGTAGTAAGAATATGAAAAATAAATATTGGAGGGTAGGTAAAGAAAGCCAAGAATCTTTTATTTTGTTTTTATTTTTAAAAATAAATCTATAATAAGAATTTTTTTCCGATAAAACATTAGATCCCAGTGTTTTTGTCAACAAAATGAGTGCTGCTTTCTTATAATGGTATATGGCATATATATAATAATCACATGTAGTATTTTATAGTATATAGGGCACTTTCTTATACAGTATATAATTTGACATGCACTATTTGAAATAAAATAAAGAAACAAACTAGAGTTTAACTGATCTGTGAAGAAATTAATAACTTAAGTTAATAAAATATAAGAAATGGCCCCTGCACACATAATTTTTGATATTAGTATAAGTTTTTATTTAATTGCTCCCAGGATTTCCACACATTTTTTAATACATTTTATAAATTAATTAAACCTTTACAATAATTGCACCTTTTTGCATAGCATATGTTACCTTCTCACACTAGTTGTAACTTTGACTAACTGTAAATAATTTTGTAGACCTACAAAACTATCTATGGAAGAAGCAGAAAGGATTAACTTAAAGTATTCTAAACAACTTATTACTTATATCATTTACTCATTTTCCTTACAGCCATACAAACTTTCATTTATTGTTTATGTAATCACACATTTCTAAGTTATTAAACTCCTTAAACTTTCTTTTAGGTTATTAGCTTTATGTTATTATGTATATCTTATGGCATTATTTGCATGTCCTAATTTACTTGAAAAGTATTTTGGTATAATGGAGCAACCTAGTATGTAAAAATCACAAGACCTGTTTCTTTCTGCTATATGTATCTAGAAAACTTCCTTACACTTAGTGCTCATTTCTGAATCGTTACCACAGGGATAATATAACCCATCTAATTGAGTTGTTGCTGGAATAGAATGCCTTTTAAATTATTTCTTAAGCGAGCCTCTCAAAATTACAATCCTAATGAAAATAGATTTTCTCTCTATTCTATATCTATGCAACTGATTAAGGTTAGAGAAATAAATATACCATGGAGGCTGTTCTTTTTAAATTCATGACCATAAGCTTCAAAAAGTCATTTAACGTGGCCTGAAAAACACAGTTTCCCTAGTCTACATTTCCACTTTTCTATAGGGGTATTTTATATAATCTTTATCTTAAACTCCTGACACCTCATTCTCTATCCTCTCTCTCTATCACCTCATATCTCTATCCCCATCTACTCTCAGCAGATGGTACTGCTTTGTATTATTATGAGAAAATCGAAGTAATGAGAGATAGCTCACAAAAAATCCACTTTATAATATCTGCTTGTTAATTCATTATCACCTGTTCTATTATCAAGGATGAACTATTTGTGTACCTGATTATAATAGCCTCTCCTATTGTGCATTAAATCGCACCCCCTCTCACTCAAGAGCCTGGCTAGAACTTTCCCCTTTTCCTCCCAATCCTCAATATCTCCCTAACACATTCCATAAATATACGAATATGCTGTGATGAATTCAATTTAAAAAAAAATCCTCCTTGACCCATTTACTCTGCAGCTATTTTCCCATTTCTTCGTTGAGTATCATAGCAAATTTCCTGGATATAATTTTCCATTTTAATGTCTTCAATATTCCTCTCTTTCCCCTCTGTCTTAAATTGACTACAGTCAACATTTTGCTACCATCACTCCAGTGAAACCACTCTAGTGAGTCACCAGTTGCGATATATTGTTAAGTCCAGAGGTTAAATCTTAGTCTCTATCCCTATTTTAGCTGCCAGGTGCATTCACTGTGGTTTATCACTTCCACTTGGAAATAAATCACTCCATTGGCTAGAGTTTCATCACCTGGCTTCTAAGACTCCATGCTCTTTTGTTTTACCTTTATGGAATAGACTTTTTTTTCACACCCTTCTGGTTCTTTTTCTTCTTCACTCTAAACTCTCCAATCACTGGAGTCCCTCAAGACTCAATTCTTGAACTTCTGTCCTCTACCTACATTTATTAATTTAATTAACAGTCTCATAGTTTTAAATAATAGCTCTTTATTGACAACTTCAAAATTTATATCTCTCACCTGAATTACAGCCTCTTCCCTGAATCCCAGACACATACATCCAAATTTACATCTTCTGCTTATTATCTCCACATGACATTTAAACTGAACATGTGCCAAAGAAAACTTCAGAACTTCCCTACCAAACCTTCTCCACCAATGGTATCATCTCAGTGTCAAATCCATCTTTCCCTTACCTCTGGTCCCAATTCTTGGATTCATTCTTCTCCTCTTATTCCCTTGCACTCCATAGTTACTCCATTAGAAATCCCATTGATTTTACATCAAGAATCTGATCACCACTCACCAGCTTTGTTGCTTCCAAGCCAGTGTAGCCACTATTTCATATGTGATATATTTCATATCTACCCTGCTACCTAGTCTCTTCTTACCACCCAGCATGGGTCATTCTATTAAATATAAGTCAAATTGTGTCACTTTATGTTCAGAAATTTCCAGTGACTATCTCATCATAGAAGCCAAATACTTAAAAATGGACAGCAAAGCACCAAAGAGTCTGACATCTTATTTGATTTCCTTTTTTCCTTGGGCCCCCTGCCTCTGTCTTTCCCAAACATACTCCTTTCTTGTTTTATTTCAAACATGCCAGACATGTTCCTTCTGCCTGGAATATTCTTTTCCTCGATATAGTATTCCTCACTCTGTCACATCGCTTGAGGCCTTGATGATGGCCTCGATACCTTCTCAATAAAGTCTACTTGGATTCTACTAGCAAAATTGGAAAACTCCCATGAGCACTTCTGAACCCCTTTAGATTGTTTTATTTCCATAGCACTTAACACTTCTAACACACAATATATTATACTTATTTATAATATTTATTTATTTATTTTTGTCCATTACACCCGGATGTAAGTTCCACATGTGCAGATTTTTTTTTTTTATTCACTGATGCTTTGAACAGTATCTCCTAAATGTTTAACAAATGTTTGTTTAATGGATAGATCATTGATATGGCTACTATTACAGTTGTGGGAACAAACACAGAGAAAGGAAGTAACTTTCCACAGATAACACAAAAAGCATGTAATAAATATGAAATTGAGATTGCAGACAATTATTACTAGATATCATGCCTTTAACCACTTCATTATATTTACCATGAAATGATATAGCAAACTTTCCATAATGCATGTTTCTGCTCTACCACAGTGTCATCTCACGCTGTTACACTGATTATTTTATTTTCTTCGTCTGCTTCAAATAATAAACTCTCTAAGGGAATATTTGGAGATTAAGGATATTTATGGATTGAATATAAGTTGGTGATATATTCTTTAAACATATATTGATAACACTATTCACATCTCAACCAGGCAGCTTTTATCTGGAAGCAGGTTTAGTTTTGGGTATCAAGAATTATATGTGCTCCCGAGTCCTTGAATTCTCATGAGACTTTAGCAAAATCTGCTTGAAGAACAGATCATTTGTGAGATAAGGTGAAATTCTGCATATCTTTCAAGAACCATCCTAAATGTCGGTTGTGTAAGGTCTTTCCTGCTTGCTTCTACTGGAAATATTCATGGTCATCACTGAAGCCCATAATACTTTTACTCTTTCGTATTGAAAGGATTATATTTTTGTTTATATTATATTTATTTGAAAAAATATTCATATATTCCTAAACAGATTATCAGTTATTTGTCATTTGTTTTTGTGCCCCACTGCACCTACTGCTTATATTTTATCAAAGGTAGAGCTTTAGTAAATATTTGTTGAATGGAGTGCATAAAAAAAAAAAGAAAGTACACTACAGTTGTATGGTAAGTAAAATGAAACTGGTTATTTTTAAAAAGATGATCATAATCATCTCTTTTCTATACCATCCTCCTCAACCAACTGAGAAGATGAGCCTATGTGACTGGGAAATTCTGCAAAGTACAAGTGCTGAATCTAATCAAATACTTGAAGGAAGATTTTTGTTTTACTTGTTATGAGAAGAGAATTATAAATGAGCCACATGATGCCCTGGGTTTATTTCAGAATTTCAGTGTTTACTTGGTTGTTTCAGAAAAGCTTAAGAAATTTTTCCTGCACCAGAAATCTTTAAAATCCCATGTACTTTGGGAGTTTTCACACTGTGGATAAGGTAGGATTTTCAAAGAAGTAACAAATAACACTTTAAATTCATTAAGCTTGAAAGTAGTTGAACTCTCCTTTGTAAGACTGCTAAAGTACAATAAGTTATAAAAAAAAATACAGAGCTTCTTGTAAATGTTGGCAGTTAGGCAAAGAAATCCTGAGGTTTTGAAGTTTAAACTGCTTCATTTGCTAGATTGCTATAGTTTTTTTAAGAAAGATTCTATTTTTCAAGCTCTTCATTGGAAATTCAGTTTAGAATATTACTTTCAAAATGCTCAGCTACGCTCCTAACCCTTCTAATTGAAGGACTAATAGGAATTCAGATGCATATTTTCAATTGTTAAAGTGGTATATTATCATTTCAACCAAAATGTTCCCATAATCGTTCATATGCCAACTACAAGGAACATTTGCCTTTTCTCATATTCTCAACTGTGAATGTCATATGACTGTATGAGTGGTGTATATTTTCTGTAATTTCTTGATCTTGGTCATAAGCCATCAGAATTCTGAAACATGCCTAAAATGAACAAAGGATGATTATAAAATGTAGAATTAAATGCAAGAGAAATGTAAACTATTGGTTTCACTGAGAACGTTCCACTAATTCTAAAGGGATGTTGAATTCTAAATGTTTCAAGAGTATCTGTTACTCATTTTCTATTCCAAATTTTAAATGTCATTTTATCTCTTGTATGCATCTTCTCAGGAGATTTTCACTTTTCTATTTCTTTGAGTTAGAATTATACATTTCAAAACATAAAAGCTTTTTAGAAATGAAAGTGCAATGTCAATTTTAAAATTTTATTAGAACTGAATGAAAACAAGGGACTTTAGACTCTGAATGACATACTTGTCATTTTGAAAGTGTTATATGACCTAGTGACAAGTATGAAGATGCAATAGGATATTATGTCTAAGGTATCACTAACTTTACATTTTATTAGTGCATGTATTGAAAAAGTAACATATTTTCATTCTCTGGAAAAACCCATTCTTTGCCATATGGTCATTGATTATATTTGATTATCAAGTAAGTCATTATTGTGTCTTTGTTTAAAATGTTAAAAATAGAAGAGAAAGTTATAGAAATTAGCCTAAAAACTTAATAAAATCTGTGTGCTTATTTTCTTCTACTATAATCAATAAATAATTGTCTTATTGTTTCTCCTCTAGTACAGCTTTCTTGTGTAAATAAATAGAATCTCTTCACTGTAATGTCAATACAAATTGCATATATTCCATTTGAGTACTGTAGGTATTAGAGTTTATGCCTGTATAAGTAAATTATTTAGATTTCTCCACCTATGGAGATCCAGTTAACATTGTTTCATGACCTGAATTTCATAAACCAAGGTGTTTCTATGTCTCATCAAGTTTTATTAATGTTTCTTATGTTTTCTGGTCCCCTCTACTCTTGGCTCTGGAGCCCCTGTGCTTCTTTATGTTATTATCACTGTGATTGTAAAGCTCAATTTAGCTCCTACAATAATAATCCTTTTCAGTATAGATTTGTATTTTCAAATTTTGGACAATTTCTGCAGGCAAATGGAAAAGGGGTTTATATCACTGTCATAAAATCAATAGTAATGGGTGCTACAAGCATCATATTTCTTAAAGTATGTTTCACTTTTGCAATCTTGGAAAAATTTTACTTGAATGTGATCTCTGCATCTGGTCAGTCTATCATTTGCCTCTTTTTCCCCATTCCTTTTACAATATATGGTGTCTCCTCTTCTTTCTCTCATGATCTCAGGAGGAAAACAAAAATGTGCCTTCCCCTAAGTCATGCTGAAACTTACTCTTACTTCAAGATCAGGATGGGAAGGGTGCAGTGTTTTTAGCATCAGCTCTCAGTATTTATTACTGTTTCCATCTAAGTCATTTAGTATGCTTATGGAATAAAATTGTACTGAATATTTTTTCTATTTCATTGCAATTAAAAGTGGGGTTGCTTTGGGGTGCCTGGGTGACTCAGTCACTTAAGTGTCTGACTCTTGATTTCAGCTCAGGTCATGATCTCAGTGTCATGGGATCTAGCCCCTAGTGGGGCTCCACTCTCAGCTGGGAGTCTGCTTCTCTCCCTCTCCCTCTGCCTATCCCCCAGCTCGTGGTCTCTTTCTAAAATAAATAAATCTTTTATAAAAAGTGGGGTTGCATTTCCTTGAAAATAGCAAACACATATTAATGTTTAATATTTCTTTAAAACAATATTAATTAACTGGTAGAAATAAGTTTTAGAGATCTCTGGGCCAATTGTAAATACAGGGAAGATTCTGTACTATCCTGGGAAGCACTTAAGTTTGCCAGAGTATTTTGCACTAAAGTAGATAGATAAAAGATAATTAAATAGTTTTTTTTAATTCTGTTCCAAACTTGTTTACATTTACCAAAGAATTTCAAGAGATAATATCATGGACTACTATGTAAATAGATATTTTGATTCAAAAATATAGCTTCACACAAAAAAAGGATGACATATAAAACAGTGTTTTCAAGACAGCAGACATCAGGTGATGGAGGAAAATGATTCTTGAGAGAGGGGAAATATCCAATATGAACAATTTAATAACCCGGTTTAGGTCCTTGAGACAGTTTCCAGTCCATAGTGTACAGAGGGAAAATATTTCATTCCACTTTCTTCTTGCTTGCATGATTTCTGAAAAGAAGTTGGATGTAATTCTTATCTTTGTTCTTCTATATGTAAGGTGTTTTTTGTTCCTCCTCAGGTTCCCCCTAAGATTTTTTTCTTTTTCTGTTTTTTTTTTTTAAAGATTTTATTTATTTATTTTACACACAGAGAGAGATAGTGAGAGAGAGAGAGAGAGAGGGAGGGAGAGAGAGGGAGAGAGAGGGAGAGAGCACAAGCAGGGGGAGCGGCAGGCAGAGGGAGAAGCAGGCTTCCTGCATGAGCAGGGAGCCCGATGTGGGGCTCGATCCCAGGACCCTGGGATCATGACCTGAGCTGAAGGCAGCGGTTTAACCAACTGAGCCACCCAGGCACCCCTAAGATTTTTTTCTTTACCTTTGATTTTCTGTAACTTCAGAATTACATGCTGAGGTGTGTGGTTTTTGTTTGTTTAGCATTAATCCTGCTTGGTGTTCTCTGGGCTTCCTGGATTTATCATTTGTTTAACATTAATTTGGGAAAATATTTATTCATTATTGTTTCAAATATTTCCTCTGCTTTTTTTCTCTGTTTCTTCTTCTGGTATTCCCATTATGCATGTTTTATGCTATTTGTAGATGTCCCATAGTCCTTGGATATTTTGTTCTGTTTTTTTTACATTATTTGTTCTCTTTGTTTTTTGGTTTTTAAGAATTCTATATACTTTGAAGGATTCTATATATTTTATATATTAAGGATTCTATAAACTATAATATATATTTCTAAAGATTCTATATATTTCAGTTTTTAAGGATTCTATATATTTCCATATACTTAAAGATTCCATATATTTTAAAGGTTATATCTATATCTATATCTATATATAAATCTATACATTTAGAATTTATATATATTCAAATATATATATACCTCTATATATTTTACCTGAGAGATTCTTTCCTCAATTGTTTCTAGTCAGCTGGTAAGCCCATCAAGACATTCTTTGCTTCTACCAGTGTTTTTGATCTCTAGCATTTCCTTTTAGTTTTTTTTTAGGATTTCCATCTTTCTGCCCATATGTTCTTGCATGCTGTCTATTTTATCCATTAGAGCCATTAGCATATTAATCATATTTGTTTTAAATTCCAAGACTGATGTTTTCAACAA
The DNA here is from genome assembly GCF_037043125.1 of Eumetopias jubatus. Lineage (NCBI taxonomy): Eukaryota > Metazoa > Chordata > Mammalia > Carnivora > Otariidae > Eumetopias > Eumetopias jubatus. Next base: position 57,966,747 of record NW_028274812.1, on the reverse strand, counting down.
TTCTAGCATGTCTGGGACTACTGTTTGCTGTGTCTCTTCAAATTTTGTTTTCTGCTATTGGCATGCCTTCTGACTTTTTCTTGATAGCTGGAGATGATATACTAGGTAAAAAAAAACTGCTGTAAATGACCCTTAGTAACGTGCTGGTAAGGCATGTGGAGGAGAAAGTGTCTTAGTCCAATGATTAGGTCTCAGTCTTTTGGTGAGTTTATGCCCCTCGACTATGAACATCATAAGAGTTTCTCAGCTCCCCTCCTTAGATGGAAAAGGATGCCTAGGTGGGCTAGAGTTAGGTATTTCTCTTCCCTTAGGTCAGTTAGGGTCTGATAATACCCTAAAAAGTTAGGATCTGGTTAACCAGTCTCCTCTAGGGGCAAGACTTGTTGAGAAAAAAGTACTCTGGTGTATTTCAAAATCATTCCCTTTTCTTTTCCCTGCCAAAAGCCAGAGGAAATTTTTCTCTGATACTTACTGTGGGAAGCTGGTCAAACTTCTTGAGGTAAATCTCATTATACAGTGGGGGTCTCCCCAAGACTGCGTCTTCCTGGAAATTTTAACTTTCAAACATGTCTACACTGAGCCTCCACAATTCATCAATTACTGTTCAGGCTTTCCTGCCCCAGCTCTGATTCCTGATTTCTAAGTTCCACTTGAAAGTTTCTGCTCTGATAAGCTGTGACTCCCTATATATGCCCATCTGACTCTCCAATTTGGGAGGCAGAGTTTTTCAGTCTTCCTCTTTCTTAGGAATACAAGAAGAGCTTGTAAAACTGAATAAAGGAAACCTCATATAAAATGGAGTTGGGAGGTCAGACGAAGAAGCTCTCACCCATTACCACTCACCATTAATTGCAGACCCCAATGGGAAGAGATGTATCTTATATTCCCAACAGGAAGAAGGATACTTTACTACCCCAGCAGGAGGAAGAAAGGTTTTCTCCTTACCCAGCAACAGCCCAGCCAATGAAAGTCTGTCACAACTCAGCCAATAAAAAATCACTACAATCTGAATTCCTAGTTTATTCTAATGGACTTCTGATTTATAACAGCCTCTCCAACTCACACCATACCTCTATAAAAGTGTCCTTCTTTGTTCTCCAGACTTACCAGTGGTTTTTGCTATAGCTTGCTTGTTCCAGATTGCAATTCCTGTTATTCCTGAATAAACCCTTTTTATTGGTAAAATAACTATTTTTTACTTTAAGATCAACATTACTTGATGTCAGGAGTGGGATCCAGAGATGACCCCTTCAACAACTTGGAGGTTGGTGAGCAAACAGGTGCCAGTACTCATTGAGCCCCTGAGCACATTGCTTTTTCTCAAATTCTAGGGTTTGAGGATAAGTTTTCACCTAGATTCGAGCTCCACTCAGTGTCTTAAGCTCTCCAGGCTTTATCTGGGATCCATTTTTTTTTTTTTAATATATAAGTTTTATCCTTTTTCTGTGAGTACTCATTTGGAATTTGGTCCAACACCTTTGGATTCGAGCTGTTCCTACTGAAACTGTGCTGATATTTGGCTCAACTGCTTTGGAATCAGGCTGTTCAGGAATTTCTCTTTTGCTCTAGAGAAAAGCCTGTGGAAAAGGGATTATAGTCATTAAATGCTCTGAAGGCACCCCATTTCAGGAACCAAGGATGGTTTTGGTGTTTAAAAACTATGATGCATCCTCATGCACATTTTTAACTAACTGGACCAGTTTAGCTAAAGATAATTTAGAACTTTAATGACCATTAGGGGGAAGTTTCAATTTCCCCAAACTTGTTTTTCTCAAAACTAAATTAGATAGTTGTGGCTCCAAAATTAACCACCACCACCACCACAAACATGAATGGGATGCCTATTTTAATTGGTACCTGAGGCTTCCAAACATTTTCAAGGTTCTAAAATTGCCTCTGCATAATACTTTTTCTAAATTAACTGAAGCAAATACATAATTGAAAGAAGCCAAAATGGTTTCTGAGACCTCCTTTCATGCTCCCATCTTCCTTGTCTCCAGACACACGGCAGCTATCTTGTGCTCAGGCCCTGTTTCTGGCACCATTTTCCTCTATTCCCTCTACACCATTCCCACTCCTTGCCACCCCTTCCCTTATTCTAATCCTTTCACTGAACTTCTTTTTCTTCTGAACCTCCTCAGCTTTCTCCTCTCCTGAGCCTATTAAAAGGTTTAACTCTTTAAAGTTAAGTCTTCTGAGGATCCAAACACCTCCCAAATTCTTTATGTTCTCTGGACTAAAGGTGAACTGTGAGCCATAGTTAGAATTTCTGAAAGTAACCGAGGACCCCCATAGGTTTGCTGAAGAAGTCAACATAGTCATTCAAACTTACAACCTGGTTTCATAGATTTATACCAGTTAGTCCACATGCTTGGTGATGATGGCCAGGCCAAACACTGAATGAAACTAGGCTGATGGGAACATCTTATTTTTTTTTTCCTTTAGAGAGGGGGAAGGGAGAGGGTGGGGAGAGGAAAAGGGAGAGAGACAATCTTAAGCAGGCTCAGTGCCCAGCACAGAGCCCAATGTAAGGCTTGATCTCACAACCCTGAGATCATGACCTGAGCTAAAATCAAGAGTCAGACACTTAACCAACTGAGCCACCCAGGCGCCCCAGGAACATCCTTAAAGGGATTTAGAAAAACAGACCCCAAACTTTTGGCAAGATGCTAGCACACTCACTGGAAATCTCTACAAAACAATTCCATCAGGTTTTCCTAAGCCTTTTGATTGAAACAAAATTCAGGCTTGCACACAAAAGCCTGATTAACTTGTTCATGACTATTACAATCAACTTCAAATTCTCTTTAAAGGAAACTCTGATCTTCTTTTAGATACTGAATCCTCTTAGCATTTACCTCTGTGTTTATTAATGGGCTGAAATAGCATCTTTCTCTTTTAGTTAAAAGGATCAGGATGGACTAAGAAACTACGTCCATAGCAGATTTAGTAATTTGGCAAATCAGCTTGCCTACACCCTGAATATTCAACTAAAAGGAAGACTACTAAAACTTAATTTTGAACTCCAGCAAATGGAGGCTTCCAAACAAAACCAAAAACCTCATGGTCCCTAATAGTATTGCAAAGAGCCAGGATATTAGAAAAAAAAGTTACAAACTTAAGCACTCTAGGTGTCCAGAGTCCTCTTAGCCAGTCTTTTCAGTGTCTTCCTAATTCCCAAGCAGGGCTCCAAAGAAATACAGGGGTTTTTCCCACTCCTCCATTTTAATCGGCTCAGATTAACAACAATCCAGATTGGGAATGAATTTCTCTCTGTCCTTACTGACACTGGAGCTATACACTTGGTGCTTAAACCCATTGTTATAACGCAATCCCTGCCTTAGAGTACGAAAATGGTTCAGATAGTGGGGGTCTCCAATAAACCTCAACAGTTTCCTGCCTCTGAACCTATTCCCTCTTATTCAGGTCCTTTGAGATACCCACACTTTTCCCCATAGGTCCTTCACCCTAATTCATTTACTGTTCTGAGATTTCTTAGAAAAACATCATGCTGGAATTTCTTTCTACCAAAAGGAGAAATAATTCTAGAATTTGACAGTAATAATCAAAATTGCCAACTGGGTAAATTTAATGACCCACAACATCTTTTATTTGCTCTGACAGCACTAATGCTGAGTATGGGGACACAGATCATTTGTCCTTACTAGATGAGGTACAATCCTCTTTATGGACAAAATCTTCAACTGATATTGGCAGAATCCACACTGCACCACCATCAAGATTCAAACACATCCCTCAAAACCTCTCCTCAGAATTAATCAATACCCAATAAATAAAGAAGCCCTTCAAGGGCTCAAATATTTACACTGAAAGTTGGTATGTGTTTGGGGTAGTTCATGACCTTGGATGATATGGAAACAGTGATGTTTCTTTAGCCTCCAATGGGGATAAAATTAAAAATGGCTCCTGTGTCCAAATTTATTAAACGCCATACTTTTGCCACCTGCTCTGGCTACTATTAAGGTTCCTGATCATGCCAGACTCAATTTGCAGGAGACCAAGAGAAACCACCTCATTGATATTTCCACCAAAAATGCTACTCTCAAGGAACCAGTAGCTAAACCTGTGTCATAGTCCAAAGGAATGTTCCCCTTAAATGATAATTTGGACAAATTGGCCAGAGATAATTTGGTAAAATTGACCTCAACAAAGAAAAAACAATATTGGAAATATTATAATTGATTCAATAAAAAAGAGAGGTCTGGTTTGGATCAAATAACAATCTGGTCCTTCCAGAAATTCTAAATTTCTCACCACTTAACATTGTACATTCATTAAACCATTGGTCTATGGACAAAATGATAGCATACATGAACCACTATTTGTTGGAAACTTCAGTAAGTCTACAAAGAAGTGCTCACTTCATTTGTCTCACCTGCCTAAAGTACAATCCAGGAAAACTGTTTGCCCTGCTCTCAGACACTGTAAACTGCTCAATGGAGCATTCAAGTTTCAGCAAAAGGATTTCATACAGCTTTCCTTGTTTCATGAATATAAATACGTTTTAGTCATGGTTTGTATGTTTTCTCACTGCACCAAAGCTTTTCCTTATGGACAAGCCACTGCTTCTTCTATGGCTAAAATTTTGTTAGCAAATATTATCCTTAATTGGGGAACCCTTCTCAAACTTTACAGTGACCAGTTAGGTGCTTTGACAAGTCTGTGCTGTTTGACCTGTTTTACAACACATTCACTGTGCTTATCATCCTCAATCCTAAGAGCTGGTCGAACACACTAACAGCACCATTAAGACTCAACTGGCAAAATTTGTAGAAATCCTCCAAATACCCTGGGCAAAGGCACTGCCATTGGTCCTTCTAAATCTCCTTTGGAATTCAAAATACATCCCCTTTGGAACTCCTAAACTCTCACCCTTGGAGATAGTCACAGGATAGCCAATGCACCTGGCCCATGACTCTATGATCTCCAGTTGATAAAAGATGTGCTTCAGTATTGTAAAGGCCTAATTTCTTCTGTTAAAACTAACCATGCTTTAGTACACTAATCTTTTCATAGCACACTCCTGGGAAATTAAGGTTTTACGTGTCACACCTTGCAACTTAGGGATTTCATCTAGTAGAGAAGAAACCCCAGAAAGACTCTCTTCAGCCTCTTTGGAAAGGCTTTTGCCAGGTACTGTTAACCCACTCTCATGCCTCCAAACTCTAGGGACTAGATTCTTGGATTCATATGACACATTTAAAGAAAGCACCAAACCCTGACTAGACCTTCTCACCTTCTGGTGACCTGAAAATAAGGATTCCACGTAATTGAAGCAGATGCCATCTAATGAGACAGCTTTCCCAAGATCTCTGGACCGAGCCTATCTACCTTTTCCTCACTGTTGCTTCTTCTCTTTCTCTCTTTCATGGAAAGACACTGCCCTTTTCTACATTTCCCAATTCCTTTTTTTTTTTTTTAAGATTTTATTTATTTTTTTGAGAGAGAGAATGAGAGATAGAGAGCACGAGAGGGAAGAGGGTCAGAGGGAGAAGCAGACCCCCGCTAAGCAGGGAGCCCGATGTGGGACTCGATCCCGGGACTCCAGGATCATGACCTGAGCTGAAGGCAGTCGCTTAACCAACTGAGCCACCCAGGCGCCCTCCCAATTCCTTGAGAAAGGGGATATCTTTCCTGGTTGTTGGATTTTCCAACAGAAACCTTGATCTGCCCAAGACAGCAATGAGCCCTTAGTTCATCCTATAAGTAATTTTGCTGAAATTCCAAATGTCACTGTATGTTTGAATTGTTCCACACATCATTTTTATAAGGTTAAAGTATTAAACCTACCTAACCCTATTCCTTGTTTCAAGTTAACATAACCCTGGAATGGAAATATGAGATTTCTTGACACTGTAAGGCAGCCTATATAAATTGAGCTATTTGTAAGCTTTCTGACAAACCCATACTTTTAAGGTAATCTTTCAGTATATAATAATACAGTACCTAAGTCTTGGTTGAATGATGCTAATGACTTTATACTGGCCAATGGGTCCATAGGTGCTAATACATATGATGGGGTCCTATGTATACACCCTGGGTCCTTTTGATTGAAGTCTTAACAATGGTGCCTGTGTTTGGGCAATTCATCGTCTTCATACTGGAGGATAAAAGGCTAATGTTCTCTTCCTGTATTTACCATTCTACTTTCTCTTTTGTGCACTTTACAGTGTGGGAAATGACACACCGGGAAGGTCCTTCTTGGCATCAAGGTACAAAGACCACTGAATTTGAAAAACCTGACACTTGATCACTGATTCTTTTGGGAAAAGATCTTGATCAAAGGGGAAAATATGAAACTGGATAAAGGGAGCTTCATTTAAAATGGAATCAGAGGCCAGAAGAGGAAGTTCTCATGTCCTGCCACTCATTGTCAATTGCAGACCCCAATAAGAAGAGAGGTCCCTTACATTCCCAACAGGAGGAAGCCCAGCTAATGAAAAACTAACAACTCAGCCAGTGAAAAGCCATAATACTTTGAATTCCCAGTTTACTCTAATGGACTTTTTTTTTTTTTTTATTTGAGTATAGTTGACACACAAGGAGTATTACATTAGTTTCAGTTGTGCAACATAGTGATTCAACTTTTTTATATGTTGTACTATGCTCACCACAAGTGTAGCTACCATCTGTCACCATACAATGCTATTAAGATATCATTGACTATATTGTGCCTTTTATTCTGTGACTTATTCATTCCATAACTGGAAGCCTGTATCTTCCACTCCCCTTCACCCATTTACCCATCCCCCAGTGGGCTTTGTTTATAACAGCCCTTCCCAACTCCCTTCTTTCCTCTATAAAAAAGCATTCCTGTTTTTTGTTCTCCAGACTTGCCTGTGGTTTTGGCTATCCCTTGCTTGTCCCAAATTGCAATTCCTCTGCTATTCTTGGATAAACCCATTTTGCTGATAAAATAACTGGCCGTTTTACTTTTAAGATTGACAAGTTGTTGATTTTTCAGTCTGCTCAGCTTTTTACTTCTTAGGATGGAATGGTGACCTTCAAGCTTCTTATTTGCCAGACCACAAACTGGAGGAGGTCCTTATCTTAGTTTTTGTAGTTAGTACTTTTAGGGTCTCTTGGGTCTTTAGGGTCTCTCATAGACTGCAGTCAAGATGTCAGCTAGGATTATGGTCACTGAAAAAGTAGACTGAGGAAGGTTTCCTTCAAGCTCCCTCCTGAGGTTGTAAGCAGGATTTTTAGTTCTTGCAGTTTTAGAAATTCACATGGAAATGAAAACTATCTAGAACAGATGAAGCAAGTAAGAAAAAGCATATTGGGTTAATACTACTTCAAGACTAAGACTAATGAATCACAGACCTGTACCCCTGAAACAAATAATACATTATATGTTCATAAAAAATAAAGAAAGAAAGACTTACTATAAAGCTATGGTAATAAAATCAGTGTCATATTAAGTTGAATACATCAATAACACAGAATAAAGAGTCCAGAAATAGACCCATACTTATATGGACAATCGATGTTTGATAAAGAGGCAAAGGCAATTTAGTGGATAAATGATCATTTTCTCAGCAAAATGATACTGGAATAACTGGAAATCCATATTTAAGAAATATAAAACATTAAATTACACTCAGGAATCATGCTAAGAACCTGAGGACATGTATTTGCAAACTCTTTCATGCTTTACTTTTATGAACCATCTTTAGTTTGATACTTGTATTAAATTAACAGCTTTTCTTCTGGGCTTGTGTTCAGGTCTGTTAATTCTTAAGCCTTCTAGGTTTTTAGTCTACTTCTGCCTCAGAGGTCTTTTTGCTAATTTTAAAAGTCTAACTCTAGCAATTGTTATATTAATACTTTATCTAGGGGTACTTGGGTGGCTCAGTCGGTTAAGCATCTGACTCTTGATTTCACTCAGGTTTTGATCTCAGGGGTTTAGAGATGGAGCCCTGCATAGGGCTCCCTGCTCAGCAGGGAGTCTGCTTGAGATTCTTTCCCTCCTCCTGCCCCTCCTCCTGCTTGCACAAGCTCTCTCTCTCACACACACAAATAAACAAATAAATCTATAAAAAATACTTTAGAGACAACTAAATGTATATTCATAGCTGTACACTTATTGTCACTGTCATTGAATTTCTATGTATTTATAACATAGTGACAAAAACTGAAAAATTCTATAATTTAAGATCATCTCCTTTGAGAATCTTCATTATTTTTTTCTTCAAATTTTTATTTAAATTCTAATTAGTTAACATACAGTGCAATATTGGTTTCAGGAGTAGAATTCAGTGATTCATCACTTGCATACAACACTCAGGGCTCATCATAACAAGTGCCTTCCTTAATACTCATTACCCATCTAGCCCACCCCTCACCCACCTCCTTCCATCAACCCTCAGTTTGTTCTCTATCTTTAAGTCTCATGTGGTTTGTTTCCCTCTCTCTCTTTTCCCCCCTCCCATATGTTCATCTGTTTTGTTTCTTAAATTCCACATGTGAGTGAAATCATATGGTTTTTGTCTTTCTCTGACTGACTGACTTCACTTAGCATAATACATTCTAGCTCCAAATATGTCATGGCAAATGGCAAGATTTCATTCTTTTTCATCGTTAATATTCCATTATATATTATATATATGGGTATATATATATATATACACATCACCAGTAATATTTTATATATATAACCAGTAATATTCCATTTTATATATATATAAATCATATATATAAATTCCATTATATATATATCACCTCTTCCACTTATTCAATTTTATATATATATATGTGTGTATATATATATATTTATATATAAAACCTCTTTTTTATCCATTCATCAGTCAGTGGACATTTGGGCTCTTTCCATAATTTGGCTATTGTTGATAATGCTGCTATAAATATTGGGGTGCAATATTTGCACCTGTTGTTTCCTGTGTTGTTAATTTTAGCCATTCTGATAGGAGTAAGGTGGTGTCTCAACATGGTTTTGATTTGTATTTCCCTAATAATAAGTGATGTTGAGCATCTTTTCATAGGTCTGTTAGCCATCTGGATGTGTTCTTTGGAAAAATGTCTATTCATGTCTTCTGCCCATTTCTTAACTGGATTATTTGGTTTTTTTGGGTGTTAAGTATGATAAGTTCTTTATAGATTTTGGCTACTAACCCTTTATCCAATATGTCATTTGCAAATATCTTCTCCCATTCCGTAGGCTGCCTTTGAGCTTTGTCGACTGTTTCCTTCACTGTGCAGAAGCTTTTTAACTTGATGAAGTCCCTATAGTTCATTTTTGCTTTTGTTTCCTTGCCTCTGGAGATGTATCTAGTAAGAACTTGCTATGGCCAAGGTCAAAGAGGTTGCTGCCTGTGTTCTTTAGGATTCTGATGGTTTCCTATTTCACATTTAGGTCTTTCATCTATTTTGAATTTATTTTTGTGTGTGGTGTAAGAAAGTGGTCCAGTTTCATTTTTCTGCATGTTGCTGTCCAGTTTTCCCAACACCACTTGTTGAAGAAACTTTTTTCCATTGGCTATTCTTTCCTGCTTTGTCAAAAATTAGTTGCCCATATAGTTGTGGGTCCATTTCTGGGTTTTTTATTCTGTTCCATTGATCTATGTGTCTGTTTTTGTGCCAGTACCATACTGTCTTGATGGCTATAGCTTTGTAATATATGAGAATCTTTATTTATTTTTAAAAATCACAAGATATAAAAATCTTAGCACATCATAGGATACTAGATAATTTCATGTAAGCTACTCTCTTAATCTTAAGCATTTAACTGGAAATTTTTCTAGTTGAAATTAAGAACATAATTTTAACCAATTTCTAACATTAGACATATTTTCTAGCAATATTCATGAGTCCCTGAATTTTCTGCCTTTCATAATATTGTAAGGAAACATCTTTTTGTTAAAAGTATATTTGATTTATAAAATAATTATGGTTTAGATATGATAGTTGTCATATTTTGTTTTGGAAAAATGTCCCAAATAAAAATTTGGCCTATGGAGCTCTATACCCTTTATTCTAAAATGTTTTAAATTTAAATGTCAAGTAGATCATCATAACAACAAATGTTTTGGTCCTATTACTTATATGTAAACATCTGCTTTTGGGTTTAATGTCATAAACATCTGAGCTTAGAACAAATATGTTCTTTTAAGATATGAAAAAAGGTTTGCTATTGAGAATAAAGAATGGAAATGGCAAGAGAATTTAGTCATTTCAAATGCAAATTTACATGCATGTAATTCTCATTTGCATGCATGCAATTCCAAAATGACTTTATGTGTTTGATGAGAACAGACTAGAATCATTTGGTATAGAAAAGCATCTGCTACACATATACAGGAATATTATTCAACTTGAAGAAAAATTTACTACATGCATCAAATTGACATTATAGTGGCTGTAAAACAACAAATAATAAAATATTATTGAAGGAATTGTATTTGTTTAAGGATGTTTACAAAGATAAATGTAGCCATAAAAAAACATTTCACTCATCTGTTTTTATCTAAATTTGCATACATCCCATATATTTCACTTTTATTTTGGTATTCCATGATTTAAAAATTAGAAATGACAAGAAAATCAGGCTTTTATGTTGTTTTCTACAAAATGGTGTTTTGTATTTTTGATAAGGGTCTTATATGTCTTAACTTCTCAGTCTCTAACTCTAAATACCTTACTGTCTATAGACACATGCTCTGTAAAATGTTCTGTTTTTTCACCAGAAAAACATAGTGTGAACTTGTTAAAATTCAAAATATAGTGTGACACATAAGGAGAAATATTTTAAAAATTTTAAAATTCAAACAAGTAAACAAAAAAGCCCACCATACCTAGGAAACAAATTATTTCTAAGAAGTGGAAGTTTTGCTTTAAAAAACATATTTTATTTATTTCCCAAATTATTCAAAATGAACATATTTTATTTTTATGACAGAAAGGAAAATAGTAAGTTTGCCTTTAAATATATTCTTCTGCCTGGGTTTCTTTATAATTTAGCATGGATGATTTGTGTAGACACCTGAATAGGCACTCTGTATGTAAACAGCTAAATATTAGGACTACCAAATACACACAATTGGAAAAGAAAAACACACATATGCACATTGTAAACTGAGTGAAAGGAACCATTTTTACCGTAAAAATTTATAAAGGTATTACTGAGAACAGTATTGCTTTAAAAAATAATTTACAGAAAAAATAAAACCCATCTTTTAACTAGTTCTCAGTTGTAGACAAACACTGTTCCATTTCTTTACGTGGGACAACAGGTGAATCAGAATATTAAACCGAGAGTTAGAAATGAGTGTTCTATTTTTAACTTTACCCCCTGTTAGATATATGGTTACAGGTAAGATATGCCACCCAGATTCCTCTTTAAAGACTCGTCACTCCAACTGCCATCTGTGTTGGGTTTGACTCAGTTGTGCAGATGAACTCACTCAAGGCCATGCATTATTTGTGTGGCTCATATCCAATGATGGATCAACACAGCCAATCTCAGTGTAGGACAATGCTGACAGGTATTATTCATTCCAGATGTCCTCATGAGGTTGGCCAAATTTGTCAGGCCTGTATCCGTTTGACCTCCCCCTCTGTCCAGTGCCGCTTCCTCCCTCATCCTTCCACAGGTGTTGATCCTTAATTAATACACAGCATGATAAAGACTGTTTCAGCTCCTGCTTCCTCAGAAACAAACTAGTGACAGCAATTCTCAAGAGTGGTGCAAAAAAGAGAGTAACGATATTTAAATGGGATCTCTTGTCAGCCTGCTTGCTAGGAATGAGGAACCTTTCCATGGTAATGAGCAGAGCACAGAGAGCCCCTGCCGCAAGGTAATGGTCCACTTGCTAAAAGTCTCACAGGGATTAAGGGGTACCTGGGTGGCTCAGTCAGTTAAGCATCTGACTTGATTTCAGCTCAGGTCTTGATCTCAGGATTTGTGAGTTCAATGTCCTCATTGGGCTTCATGCTGGGGGTGGACCCTACTTAAAAAAATTATATATATATCTCACAGGTAGTGAATTGGCATAGTTTAACAGTGAAAAGGGATGAGTGATAACCTGATGCCATTATCAGACATTTGAGAGGCACAAGATAAATAGAAAATACAAAAATATTTTCTGCCAAAGTCAGGCATTGTTGGAAAAATAACTTGATACATGCTCCTCCAAATGCTGAATCCTTTTGTTTGCAAGCCCTAAGCCTGAAGAACTTGCCTGACCTTCCCTACTGAGAGCTAACACCCCTTTCTCATTTAAAGTCAATGTAGAAGCTTCTTCCCTATAAGACAATTGTCCCAGTTTGGCAGCAACTCAAAATGAAATGTAGACTTATCATTTGATTTAGCAATTCTAGCTCTAGGTATAATCCCAAGAGAACTGTAAATATACGTCCACACAAAAGCTTGTATATTTAAGGCATAGTAGCATTATTCATTATAATCAAAAAGTAGAAACAACTCAAATTTCCAACTGATTGGAAGGGATTTTTAAAATGTGGTTTTGTTATCAATTTCTACAACAGAATAGCCACATGATGGAATAAAAATTAATGAAGTACTGATACACACTTCGATGACTGAAGCTTGAAAACATTAGACTAAGTGGAAGAAGCCAGTCACGAAAGACAGATTGAAAGATTCCATTTATATGTATGAAAGGTTTACAATAGGCACACTTAGAGACAGAAAGTAGATTAGTGGTTGCCAAAATTGGGAAGGAATGATGGTGGGAAGGAATGAGAAATAACTGATAGTGGATACAGGTTTTCTTTTTGCAGTGACACGATGTTTTAAAATTAATTTTTTATGATTGTTGCATAATTCTGTAAATATACTAAAAATACTTGACTTGTACATGGTGGCATTTTTGGTATACAAATTATATCTCAAGGTTGTTTAAAAAATAGTACAGAAGTTATATGTTCACATATAATTTTCACCTATCTCCTAATGTTAATTTCCTTACAATAATCAATACCAGTAAAATCATAGACTTCATTTCCTGAAATACTTTTTTGGTTCCAAGATCCAATTCTGGATCCCACACTGCATTTTGTTGTCATGTCTACTCAGTCTTCTTCAATCAACTAGTTTTTCTTTTTCATACTCTATTGTTAAAAGGTATTTACTAAGCCCAGCCCACAGTGAAAAGGTAACTGAATTATCCCTTCTTGATAGAGAGGTAACAGAATTTACGATAATTTTTTTAAACTATCAGAGTAACTAGGAAATTTGGGGGAAAGCTATATTAAGGTGTACAATAGCTAGTTTCTCTTTTAAATTTATCTACTGCTTTTGTCATATTACTATGGTATTCTCATGATGATTTTCTATTTCCCTCATTTCTTCTACTTGTAGGGGAGGGGGAAAATCTTTTCCTTTTATCCTTCTCTGTTCTTGGGTCAGGCAGCTCTGTAACAAAATGCAGATTAGTAACAGAAAAGCACACAACTTTATTTAAAATCGGTTTTACATGACACAAGAGCTTTCATAAGGAAATGAAGGCCCAAAGAAAGTTAATACTAAGCATTTTTATACTAGGTTTGATGAAAAGTAGAAAGATCTGGGAAAACTTTATAGGACAAGAAAGTATGAGCTAAATGTGGTAAACTGGGAGAAAATTAGCAAGGCCTGGTCATGCAAATTATTTGGTATCCCTCCATCTTTAGAGATAAGAATGCTTCTTCCCTCCTGGTGGAAGGAGGGCACCTCTCACTTGAGCATTTTATGATCTATTTCAGGACAGAAGGTGAGAGAGTCCTTCCTGCACCTGCCATTTTTCAAATTCCTTCAGCTTAGAATATTCAGTATGCCAAAGTGCCATATATTCCATTTTCTTGGGATTATACCTAGGGCCTGAACCCTATCAGCATTTATTAATCAAACTTATTTTGTAAGAAAAATTGGCCCTCATTTCTCCTACATTTATTTATTCAGTTGTAAATTTATATAATTATAGACTTATGGCCTTTTTCCTTTGGATAATCCAGTATTATCATTATTTATTATTTTACTGGAATTTTTTTCCAGTTTTGGCTACTGGGGCTTTGACAGGCCACTAGGAGCTCCTATGTCTTTTGGCATGTAACTTTTTTTTTAAGCATTTTCTTGCTTTCTAGTACTATAAGAACTCTAGACTTATTTTGCATTTTTCCTACCCTAGATGTAGAACTAACCATCTCTCTAAGGAGATTTGGTTTCTTTTATTGGAAAACGATATTTAGAAACCAAGGATGGAGTGTTAGGTATTCTCATTGCTTCTGTAGTGTCAGTGATTCTAGCCCTCTGAATGGACAAAGCTGAGAAATATATGTCTGTATAATAAAACATATGTATAATAATTTCTGTAACTACCTATATACATATATTAAAATTAAGTTTATACTGACATTTTCAATTCTAATTCAAAACAAGTCTCATTTTAATCTTTTCTTTCTTTGGAGTGTTTGTAACTTTGTCTCTAGCCATGAGGATTTGGGCTCCCATTATCTACAAGTAATTTATTTATTTGTTCAACCCTAGCATACATGTAGTTTCAGAATTATTTAGTGTTTATGCACTGTCTGTAGCCTTGTGATATTCAGTCAAAATGATGTTTACCAAGCTTATATAGATCAGGTCCTTTCCTCCCATTCATTCAGTGATCTCATATCATATATTTATAATAAAGTTTAAGTTTTCACAGTTTGTATTCAATGCTAGGATCCCTGATGTTCTAGATTATTTTTAAAGATCAGCTGCAAGGGAGTAAAAGGTTTTCTTCTACCTTTTTAGGGTCCCTAGCTGAGTCTGAAAGTTGAAATGACAAAGACAGATTAACAGGAGGAAAGCATAAAATATACTTAATATAAGTTTTATGTGACATGGGAGCCTTTGTAAGGTAATGAAGACAAAGAAACAGACTTGTGTACTTTTATTCTAGTTTTGATGAGGAATGGACAATTGTGGAGGAATATGATAGGTTAAGGAGTATAAGGTAATTGTAGTAAACTGTGGGAAACATAGCAAGGCCTATTTGTTAAGATTCATCATGATGTCCCTTTGTCTTCAGAGATAAAGATGCTCCTTTCCTCTGGGTATAAGTAGGGTATCTCCTACATGAGGGTTTTATGAACTGTTTCAGGAAAGAGTGAAATGGAGAGAAGAAATTCTAGTGACCTTCCTGCTTCTACCATTTTTTCAAACTCTTTTAGCTTAAAATATTCAAAATTATGATGTTACCCTTCTACGGGTTTTGACAAATGCATAGAGTCATGTATCCACCCACCCAATATCATCCAGTATGATTCCAACACCCTCAGTTTCCCACACAAACTCCTTTGCAGTCAGCCTCTCTCCTCTTCAACTACTGACAACTACTTACCTGTTTTATGTCTCTGTAGTTTTACCGATTAGATCTGAGTATACTTTGGCATCCCTTTTTCTGCCCCTCCAACCTTCATCCTGTTCTCTTTTTCGAGCTGCAGTGAGTTTTTCACTAGTGGCCTAAGACTCACAGTGTTGCACATACATGGCCCCAGCCCTTCTCCTCTCCACACTGGCTTTTGTTCCACAGAAGAGTTAGCAGGAGAAGAATCAGGGTTAAGTTTCTTGTCCCTCTTGCAAGATTGCCTTTTCCCTCGCCCAGGTAGCACAAGACACTTCTCAGAGCTGTTTCTGTAAAGTCTCAGAAAAAACAGCTTGTATATTTTCACCACCCCTCCAAGGATTTCATGCTATTCTGCCGGCCTGCCCTTGGCCTTCAATAATTTGTCAACAATTCAAGCTAAACTCTAATGTGTTCAGTTGCATCTATCTCAGTAAGTGTGAATATCTGCTCTCTCTCTTCAAGCACCATCTTTTCTTAGATCTGGAGCCAGTCGTTTGTTCTGCTAATTTTGAAATTAGCTCACCTTTTTTTCTGGTGCAAGAGAGGAAGTATACCACTATTTAGTTCTCTACATCTTGGCAGAGAAGCCAGAAGTTCTCAGTTCTATGGCTCTTGGTTTGCTCCTATAAATTTACACTTAGTATGCAAACAGGAGTCTATAAACTTAAACATAATCCTTAGTGTAAAAATAAATATGCCTAGTCCAGTCCCACTGATATAAATCACACAAACTCTGTCATTAACTTCTGAGTAAAATTTTCCTCACCTCTACCTGTGTGCTTACATCCAGAAAATAAAATCACCAAACTAAATAAGCATTACTTTATTTTGATTCTTTAAGTCTCTTATTTATTTATTTATTTAAAAATATTTTATTTATTTGAGAGAGAGAGAGAGAAAAGCATGAGTGGTGGGTGGGGAGGCAGAGGGAGAAGCAGACTCCCCACTGAGCAGGGAGCCCAACACGGGGCTCGATCCCAGGACCCCGAGATCAGGACCTGAGCCAAAGGTCGACTTAACCAAGTGAGCCACCCAGGTGCCCCCTTTAAGTATTTTAAGATGCCTTTTACTTACCACTCTCTTCCTTCTCCTGCTGTTATTGACCAGTTTTCCATTGTTTTTTAATATGATGAGAAAAATGTCCATTGTAATTTCTGTAGCTAGATTAACTTCAGGAAAGTAGTCAGTTTTCCTATAGGAATATTTACTTGATGAGATAACATCAAGGATAGTGATAGTTGAGTTACAGAAAACTAGCAATTTAATGGTAACAACACTTTGCATTTGCAACCTACTTTAAAATCCAAGAAAACAACCCTAAGTGATATGTAGATCATATGTTACAAGCAAGTTAAGTAATTTCTTGAGGTGATATCATGTGTGCAGGCTGAAGTCTAAACTACAAAGTAAAGCTTTTGATGTATTATTTAATCAATTGATTTTTTTTCTTTAAAAACCATGAAATGTAAGTAGTTATTTATCTTCAGTAAGTACCCAAAAACCAAATTTGTTGCAAAAGAAGCTAAATAGATATTCCTACTTTTTTGCTAATCAGGTCCAAAATATACTCTGCATTAGCAAATAATTCTATGTATTTCTAAGAGAATTCCTTTTTCAAAAAAAATTTTAAGTTGGAGAGTTTGAATGAAAATCTATTATTGAATATCTGCAGATGAATCCAGATAAGATAATAATGTCTAATTTTCATATATAATTCAGTAAAATCTCTAAAAATATAATATAGCAACTTAATGGTTACATAGAGTATTAATTTCCTCTTACTGCTGTAACAAATTACCTAAAATTTAGTGGCTTAAAACAACACAGATTTATTATCTTACAGTTCTAGAGGTCTGAAATCCAAACTCAGTCTCACTGTGTCACTGGGCTAAAGTCAAGTTAGCAGGGCTGCTCATTCCAAAGTCTCTAGGGTTGAATCATTTTCTTTTTGCTAGCTTCCAGAGGCTGTCTAATTCTTTGACTGGTGGTCCCTTCTTCAGTCTCTAAATCCTTCAGTGTAATCTCCAATCCTCTCACTGATTCCATTGTCATATTCCCTTCTCTGTCCTTGGCTCCCCTCCGTCTTTTAAGAATTCTTGTAATTGCATTGGGCCCACTGGATAATCCAAATAATCTCCCCATCTCAAGACCTCTAATTTAATTACATCTACAAATTCTCTTTTGCCATGAAACGTAAAATACTCTAAGAGTTGGTTCTAGGGATGGAAACTGAGCATCTTTGTAAAACTATTGTGTAACCTGCACACATAATACTTTAATTTAAAAGAACTCAGTAAGGGATTAGGATGCACTAGAGAAAAATATTTAAGTAAATCTCTATTTGTCTTTATTAGAAAAATGTCCTCAGTGACTTTTTCATTATTAAAGAAAAGGTAAGTGCTATTATACCTTCGTGTGTGTTTGCACGTGTGCGCATGTGTATAAGGTAACATGGACTTATTTACCAATTATAGTTGACACTATATTCAACCAATGCTGAGAGGCTTCATAGACTTTATTAAGGTTTCCAAGCAAGATTAAATAAAATGAAACTAGTGTATACATAGCATTCTATTGAAAAACAGTCATTCTGTGTTTGAATTTAGGGGGACAAGAAACTAAGATGGCAAGAAGAATGTAAATGTGACAATTGCATGTATAATATTTAGTCATATAGAATATACTGGGAGTCATTTAACATCTATGTTTTTAGATCCTATGCATGCAGAGATCTGCCTAAATTGTGGAATTAGTGAATTTTTTAAACTTGGAAAGTATAGAGGAGCTCATTTTCTCCTAATTTGAAATGTACATAATTTCAGTTCCTTTCAGATAGAAAGTAGACTTGCCAGTGGTGGTTTTCATTTGAGTGGTATACCTTAAGAACAGCAAAGATTTGAACCCCCAAATACCTAAAACCACATTATATGGAAAAACTAAAGTCAAAATATATGATCACTTAACACCTGATTTAGCCCAGATTATTCGTTTGATTTTACATAGTTTGTTTTTTAATAATAAAATAGACACTTCTTAGGGGGAGAGGATAAACTATTTTTGGAATTTAATTATCTCTTTTTCCTCTAACTAGTCAATGTTAAAGTAAACCATTCTTTTAAAATTCATTTAAAGGCATTCAAAGTATTGATTCAAAAATTTTCTCTTGGTTCTGTATTCTTAGGTTATGTTAATTTGAAATGTGTTAAATTTGTATATTTAAAGGCTAAAGCATTGTAATTGTCTTCAAACAAAAAGATTTTTGTATTGATGTGTTGTTTTGACATGTTATAATCTCAGCCTTTCACTGACTGAGCAATAGACTCCACATAAACCTCATATCTAGCTATGAGGTTTTTTTTTTTCAGTACTATTTTAACATATTTCCCTCTGGGATTTTGCATATTGCATATGACCAGTGAAAACTGTCAATCACTTAAGGGATTATTTATTTATTTAATTTATTATTTTACTATTTTGTTTATTATTCAATTTTTTTGCTTTTGGCATCTACCTACTAAAAGAGTATAACTATAAAAAACACTTATTATAAGAATAGGTCTGCTTGAATTAAAATAAAATTAATATTGTTAGTATTAAATAAATAGTATTTCATAACCACGAATAACAACCACAGCCACAGTAAAGCATTAAGAGTGAATAATGTCTGGAAATCTTTAGAATATTTGATATTAACAGAAAATAAATCAAAGTAAGGACCCAATTTGATCTGTGACGTTCCTAAGAGATTGATTCCTAATTATAGTATTTATAAAATAAGTATATATAACTTCAGTTTTGCCATTTTGAGTTTATATATTTTATCTTTCCTCTTTGTTAAGACTTCTTATCACCAACAGTACTATTGACGGCACTTTGATTGATGTTAGTTGGCCATATTCATCCACAGTATGGTGAGTGCTGTGAATTGTGTAAGACTGTTGAATCACAGACCTGTACCTCTGAAACAAATAATACATTATATGTTTTTTTTTTAAAAAAGAAGATAGCAGGAAGGGAAAAATGAAAGGGGGGAATCGGAGGGGGAGACGAACCATGAGAAACTATGGACTCTGAGAAAAAAACTGAGGGTTCTGGGGGGGGGATGGGTTAGCCTAGTGGGATGGGTATTAAAAAGGGCGCGTACTGCATGGAGCACTGGGTGATATGCGCAAACAATGAATCATGGAACACTACATCAAAAACTAATGATGTATGGTGATTAACATAACATAATAATAAAAAAATAGAAAAAAAATAGAAAGAAGCGTAAAAAATGTTAATTAAATTAGAAGATAATTTAGTTAGTGCTCGCTTTGGCAGCACATATACTAGAAGATAATTTAGTTAATAAAAAGTATGGTATAGATAAGATCCGTATTTTATTTGAAAACATTTTGTAAAGTCATTGAACGTGAGACTTCCTCAATCCTAATTTTAGACCCACACCTAATCTCATTCTATATTCTTCCTCAGCTATTTTATGCATTTTGGGGCTTCCCGAACCATTTGCATAAAGATTTTATACACACTATGTTGTTGATCCACATCTTTTCACTCAAAAATACCTAGAAAACTACATGGTTGAAATCAATGATGTAATGTGAGTTCAAAATGCATTTTAAAATCTTTCATTTAAAACAATCAAATAGAAATAACATTTAAATAAGTATGCCATCGTGGCCTATTTGTATAATTTTCCCTTTTAGAGATTCAAGTTCCTCATCATTAGAGATGAACAATTTGTCAAATGTAATGTTTTCTGAACATTATTAAAAGGATTGAGAATATTGCTTACTTGAGATGTATAGCAAGGAACGATTAATCTTAATAATTCCAAAAGTGAAGTATGTTTTTAGGATCTGCAAAAATATGTCATTCGCAATGAATAAATAATTTTCTAATATTATTTTCCTTCTAATAATAGTTTCTTCAAGTAATAAACAGTAAATAAAAGATAACTGAGTAGTCAAAATATACACATAGAAAGTTTAAAAAAAATTTTGGGGACGCCTGGGTGGCTCAGTTGGTTAAGTGTCTGCCTTCAGCTCAGGTCATGATCCCAAGGTCCTGGGACCGAGTCCCATATCGGGCTCCTTGCTTGGCAGAGAGTCTGCTTCTCCCTTTACCTGCTCTGCCTGCCAGTCCCCCAGCTTGTGCTCTCTCTTTCTGACAAAAAAATAAATAAAATCTTTAAAAATAAATAATATATTTTGCTCTATTTATTATTAAATGAGAAAATATAATTCTAGGGAATAAGATTCTAGGTCATGGAACTTCAAAAAACAATACAAGTATTTGTACATTATGCAAAGACAGCAGAAAATTAACTGACTAAAAGAATCCTTCCAGTTTAATTGTTGTTTCTATCCCCAACTATGAACAATTGTTATAATTTTTGCAAGATTTCAGAAGGGATGATTTGAATAACTAGTTTCACTACCAGTGTTTGGATGTGTCAAGAATGTTAAGCTGACATGAAAGATGAATTTTTCTACTAAATTGTGATTTAAAGAATTATAAAAATGAGCTCTTATTTTATTAATCAATATTGTCTTTTTAAACACATATGTGTATTCATATTTTTAAGGAAAATAAACTTATATTAGTTCCAAAATATATATTGACATTCTTCTTTCAATCTATTTTACTTTGTTTACTAATACTTCTAGATTTCTCTTAATCTTTGACAATGTATTTTCTTTTTGATTTTGACTATTTCAAAGACTGTATCAACTATTTTAAAAAAAATACTTTTAGCATAAATTAATGAGCTATGACATATTGAATGTCTATTTTATATTATTATTATTTAATAATCAATTTTTATGTTAATATTTTGGAATTTAATTCTAAAAAGAAGAGGGAAGACAAGAAGAAATCACTCATATTTTCATTAGTCATGTAACTCATGTTGACATATAAATAAAAGGTATAAAACCTGCATATTGTAAGAAAATCCAGATACAACCAAATACTGTAAAATATCTTAGAAGTTTATACCCCTCCCTCCTTTTTCAACAATATACTCTCTGCAAAATTTCTTAGGTATATTTCTATAAAAAATGAATATGCTAGTTTAGTTACACTAGTTTATATGCTACTTTATATCATTTATTTTCATAAAAGGAAATATGCTGTGGAAATTGATTAGCACATTGCTTTTATGTGTTTTATAATGTATCTTAGAGACAATTTTATAACAGAACTTAATTGTTAGCTTCATTATTTTAAATAGGGATGGGTATTTAGGGGTTTTTTTAAAGATTTTATTTATTTATTTAATTGACACAGAGAGAGAGAGAGACAGCATGAGGGGGAACACAAGTAAGTGGGAGTGGGAGAGGGAGAAGCAGGCTTCCAGCCGAGCAGGGAGCCCGATGCGGGACTCAATCCCAGGATCCCAGGATCATGACCTGAGCCAAAGGCAGCTGCTTAACCAACTGCGCCACCCAGGCACCCTTAGGTTTTTTTTAACAGTAATGAAAAACATCTTTGTATATGCATTGATTAATTTTATAAGTGAATCCATAGGTTTATTTTCTATAACAAAATAATTAACATTTTTATTTTGACATACACTGTCAAGTGTAATCGATTATAGTATTGTTCTAAATATTCATGGCTGTACCTATAAATCTTGTCCTAATCCCTGACTGTGATGACAGGTGACTATGAGACATATGGATCTCATGTTTTAGAGAAATTTCAAGGAGGGTGAGTTACAACTGGGGAAGTAGGGAATGTTGTGGCAGCTTAGAAGTTGCTGAGGGGGCTGACCTAGTTTTAAGGTTAGAAAAGATATCCCTTATGATGTGATATTTATGATTAGTTCAAAGAATGAGTAGGAGTAAAATAAGGAACAGAAAAAATAAGGAACAATTTTCCCAAGCAAGTAATATTTCCACAGCCTTTTTAGTTCAACTTCTACTTAATATCTCTTAAAAGAATGTCCCTAATTTTTAAATAATACCTTGTAAAGCTTAAAAAAATTGTAAACCATTTCAAATTCCTCAACTAGTACATAAAGTCATAAAAAAGGGAAAGTTTGCTAGGTTGTAAGAATAAAACTAAGCCCTGTCTAGTTTTTGCTGTATTTAAAGTTCATCTTGTAAACCAAGATGAAAGACATGTTCAATTTGTGTTTGAAAAGAAAGACAATAAAAAACATAACCCCTGAGTTTGGGGAATTATAAAACATAAAATCTTTCAGGGAAAATTGGTCCTATAACCAAGATTCATACCGTTATGTTGACCTGACAGTTTGAATAATAAGATGAAAATACTTTACCAAAAATTATGTTTACTTTATGCAAGCAAGTTAACACTTTGAAATGACTGAGTTCATTTTCTGCCAACTTAAAATACAGCTGTTATAATGTTTATCCAGAGATCATTTGAAAGCTTCTATTGAAGGAGCTAGAATGTGTGTCTGTATATATGTATGTATATATATATATATATATATATATATATATGAATGACTTACTAGAAGTAGACAGAGGGTCTCATTTCTTTATTTCATATAGTGACTCTCCAGTAAATGTTTTATATGCCAAATAGCTACCTAAGGAAATTTCTGAAATTTGACTCATCTTTTCTTCTTGAAGAATGCATTTAAAAAATAAAGTTCAAATTCTCATCAAGGGGAAGTTTGGAAGCAGAGTTACATTAATAACTAACTCAGTCTTTTGGTGAAATTAAAAAAAAAGGAAGAGAACTCATTTACTTGAACAAAATATCAACCACTATTTTCTCAATTACAATACAAAAGGCAGGTGTTAGATTTGGTAATATTTTAGATCACATAGTTCAAAATTTAATATCAGTTAGAATATAACAAATTCAGGCATAAAAGATTACTTGGTATTTGCAAATTACAGTTTACTTAATTCTAGCTGCACACTGGGCAAGGAAATAATTGTGTAAGTATTCTGTCAGATTACTGAACAGAAAATGGTTTTATATCCCTTCTACATTCTATTCCAACAATACTACACAATTGCCAACTATCTATAAATAATTATGTGTGCATGAACACACACATACACACATCCTTATCTCCACATAAAACATAAATATTAAGATGAAATATACTGATATATCCCTCTCACATATAAGGTGTTCTGAAACCATCTCTTTAATATTAAATCCTGTTAGTGTGCTTGTGGTAGTCAGAATTAAACTTTAATACAATAAAACCTAGAAATTACTTTTACATAAATTTTCCATTTTATCTATCAGCAATCTCATAAATTCTCTTTTACAAAGCTTAAGTATTTAAGCTATTTATAGTAAATTAATATAAATATCACTAAGATATTTCAACACGATTCAGAAAAAATAAAATTCAAACTTTTCCTTTGGTGGAGTTCAAGTTATTACCAAAATTTGAAAAAGTAATCTGACACTGTCTGGAAATTTTGTTTTAGAGTTTTATTGAAGTTTATATTATTTGATTAGTTTCTTTCTTTAACTATGATTATATAAAACACTTCTAGCAGTGATAAAACAATAAGAATGAGTCTCCAGATAATTTGCAGAAATAGAATAGAACTATGGAGTTAAGAAAGGAAACTTAGAAAAGAAATGGTTTATTATTTTATCCAAAGAAAACACCCCTTCACAAAATCTCAAATAGGTCTATTTCAATATCTACAATTATTTATAAGACTTGGAAACTGTACTAACTATTCTTTCATCTTAAAAACATTTGGAGTACAAAATAACTTAATTTTTAGAATGTGTGCTTATTAAGTACAAATAAATCCCATGGGTTATTTTTGCTTTAATGAGATGTCACTAACAGAAAAATAATGCCTAATAACTTATGGATGACATTTATGTGAGAAAGCTATGAAATACTGAAGTATATTAGAAAATATTAATAATTATAAGAATGTGTATGAAAAAGTGCAGAACCCAAGAAGTGAAGATTTATTTTTTCTTCTGATTTTTTTCCTTTAGAAGACAATTACAAAATAATAAAATGAAACCAGGATGCATGTCTTTGTGAAAAAGCAATATTAACTTCAATAATACAATATGTGAGCATATTATGAGAAAATAGTGTAATAGGTGAGAAATCAAAACCTCAGGGAAAACAAAAGCACAGTACTCAAGCATAAAAATAAGAACATTTATAAGACTATAAATTTAGGGATAAAGAAAGAAGTATCTTTATAAGTATTATACAGGCAAAACTGTTAATAAGGCCTTGAGGGAGAGATTAAGGAAGTATTTGAGTTAATGCCCAAGCTCCACGCTGGTAAAACTGAGAGTAATGGAGCTAGGAAGAGTGGAAAGGTGCTTAGCATAAAATTTCAAGTCTGACCTAGTCACATTGAGTTTTAGATGGCAACAGAACATACAGGAAGATGTCACAGTAAAGGTACAGATAGTGAATTGAAAAAGCAGAACATGTCATGGGTTGAGAGACACATGGAACTGGAATTGATTGGATGATAATTGAAGACATGGAAAAAGATGCAGACCAGTGGTAAGAGAATAGAAGAGAACATGAAAGGACAAAAAAATGGTAAATAGATTACATAGAATGAGTAAAAATCACTCGGAAAGTTGCTGATATTATAACTACAAAGAGAAAGGGAATTCTTTTATGGTGAACAGATATCTGACATTTTTGAAATGGAGTAAGAAGATTAAGAAGATTTATGGGATTTCAAGTTGGAAAAATATAAAGATATGATGAAGATAACAAAGTACTGACAATTAGTACTCATATCTTGAGTAGGTATACAG
This sequence comes from Eumetopias jubatus, assembly GCF_037043125.1. NCBI lineage: Eukaryota > Metazoa > Chordata > Mammalia > Carnivora > Otariidae > Eumetopias > Eumetopias jubatus. The sequence goes on along the minus strand of NW_028274812.1, from coordinate 57,941,617 downwards.
AAGGAGGTTGAGAACTTGAGAATGTATAAAAAACACAGACCAGTTAATTTCATAAGGGCAGTAGCTACCTTACAAAAGGAGTCTTAAATGAAGACACTGGCTGGAAGTGGGTTGTAAGAGATCAAGATGAGAATTGGATGACTGAAAGCCTAGGTACTTTCGTAAATTGCCTCTTTGGGGACCACAGATATAAAGAAGATAATAGTAGTTAGAAAAAAAAAGATATGTTTGTAGCTGCAAAAATCAAAGCAAGACCGACAAGAGGGGGAAAATGATGAGAGTGATAGAAAAAGAAGAGGCTGTGTGTTTAAGGATAGATGCCACATAAAGGTAAATGAGTTTACTTCTGAAGTTTAAAAATATTGAAAAATTTTCTTAAGAAATCTCTTCTCCGTGACCGTGTTATTACTACATCTGTGTTTATTCACAGCTTGACATCTGTTTATATTTTCAAGATAATGAAAAGAAAACCCCCTGCCTATGCCAAACCACACTGTCTTTTCTCTTTCTCTCTCTTCAAAAGAAATAGCTGAAAGAAGTAAAGCCAATGATTCTTAGAGAAAAAAAAATCAGCCAAAAGTTACCTTTATTAAATAGGAGTACCAAAAAATCAGTACAGAGCATTGTTGAGACCAAAAGAAATTTGTACAAAGAAAAACTTTCTCTTTTTCTTTCTTTCTTCTTTCTTTTTCTTTCTTTCTTTCTTTCTTTCTTTCTTTCTTTCTTTCTTTCTTTCTTTCTTTCTTTCTTTCTTTCTTTCTTTCTTCCTTCCTTCCTTCCTTCCTTCCTTCCTTCCTTCCTTCCTTCCTTCCTTCCTTCCTTTCTTCCTTTCTTTATTTCACCTTCTAAAAAATGAACAATATGCTTGGTAATTAAAAGTTTAATTTTGGGGTGCCTGGGTGGCTCAGTCGTTAAGCGTCTGCCTTCGGCTCAGGTCATGATCCCAGGGTCCTGGGATCGAGCCCCGCATCGTGCTCCCTGCTTGATGGGAGGCCTGCTTCTCCCTCTCCCACTCCCCCTGCTTGTGTTCCCTCTCTCGCTGTGTCTCTCTCTGTCAAATAAAGAAATAAAATCTTTAAAAAAATAAAAGTTTAATTTTACTGAATTCCTATTTAGAATATTTATAAATCGAAGTATTTCCAAAGAATAATGCATCATGTCCCTCAGTCAGTTAGCTTTCCTCCACTTCTTTCACACCCACCAACCAAAGCAATAATCCTAATTTATATGATTTGTCCAATCAATCCATGCTCTCACAAAAAGAGAGATTTTTTTTTAAGAGAGACATTTAATCATAGTTTGTGCTACTGAGAGAGTAACTGACAGTTTATATATGTATTTTCCATTGTGTTTTGCTAAACCAAAATTCTTAGTGAATTTGGCAAGTGCATGGTCATGGTTCTCTAAGAAAAGAAATCAGATCATAATGAGTTTAGGCAAGAATGAAAGTTGAAAAAAAAACTAGAGATAGGAGAGTCTTGAGAATGAGTGCTATTGTCAAGAATAACAAAGAATGTTTTTATGTAAATTGTTTATTCATTTATCACATAAAAACATAAAAATACACAGCTTAATATATTCTCACAGAGTGAGCGCTAGTGGGATGCCTGGGTGGCTCAGTCAGTTCGACTCTTGATTCTGGCTCAGGTCAGGAGAGATGGACCGCTAGTTGGGTACCACGTTCCTGTCCTGAGATGGACCGCTAGTTGGGTACCACATTCAGCGGGGAGTCTGCTTCTTTCCCTCTTCCTCTCCTTCTGCCCCTCTCCCCATTCCTGGGCATGCACGCTTCTTCTTCTCTCTCTCTCTCTCTCAAATAAATTTAATAAATACATAAATAAATAAATCTTTAAAATAAAGTGAGCACTAGTAAAATGTACACCCAGATAAGAAAGCTATCAGAAGCTAGAAACCTCCCACCTACACTTTCCAGTCATATCTTTTTCTAAAGTAACCACAATCCTGACTTCTAACATCACAGACTAGTTTTCTTGGTTTTGAATTTTATGTAAATGGAATCATAAGGCAGATACTCATCTGCATATGGATTCTTTTACAAAATACTATGTTTGAGAGATCCATCCATTTTGCCGCATACAGTTAACTGCATTTATTCTCATTGTTATTGCTATGTAGTATAGATAAGTGTATTTTGAAGAAAAAAAATTAGAAGTTCCTCATATTCTGAATCACAATAAATAATTCAGTATGACTTTACACAGTTAAAAATACCTGTGATATAGAATAGCAAACCTGGTAATAGTTTCACATATATATGAAAAGATGATGTATTATAGAGAAGGCATTGCAAACCAGTGGAAATAAGATTAAATGTTCAATAAGTGATGCTGGAAGAATTGGTTTCCCATATGGCAACAAAATAAAATACTCTTATATACACACACAAAAATATTTAGGTAGATCAAAAACCTAATAGGAAAGGTAACATTTTAAAATACAATATTTTATAATAAACAATAATTTCTTAAACATAAAGAGACAAGAATAAAATACTAATAAATTTAATTACATTAAATTTCAAAAATAGACACAATAATAAAACTTAGCAAGCATAACACAGACTCACATAATACCTTTGCAATCCATATAACCAATAGAACTTAGTATCCTACAATTATATAGACAGCCCAAAAGAAATCAAGTAAGGAAGAAAAGACCAAAAGAAATGTAAACAACATGAAAATAATGATTTACAAAGGTTCCTCCAGTGGTCAGTAAACATTTGAAAACATGTCCATACTATCTGAAGTGGACTAAAAACTACCAAATTTAGGTTCTGATTGTCTGATGAAGGAAGGACAGGAAAGTCAGTAGGGAAAGGGGTCTATATGTCTTGACTACTAAATAAACCAAGTCATGTATTTAATTATAACTATTGTTAAGTATGAAAAATGATAGCATTTTATAGAGCTGAATAATAGGTACACTTATTCATCTAGTTTTTCATTTTTCTTTTTGGTATATTTCTATATGACTTAAAAATTTAATATGATGTTATTAAATTTTTTTTCTGGTTTGCTTGATTTTAAATGAAAGATGACTATATATGTATAAATACCAATTGGAATAAACCAGAAGAAAGAAGATACAATTGAGAAATATATTAATTAAAACACAATTTCCCTGAAAAATATAGGGAGTTTCAAAGATATTTTCCTTGAAAGTTGTGGGATATCTTCCTTTACTGTGGATCTGGGTTAAGAAAAATTCATTAATGACTAAGATTAAGATGTATTTTAAATTGGAACTAAGTTTGGAACCTGAGAATGTTATCATGTTTGGGAAATGTTCATTTTAAAAGTCAGTTTTGTGTTTGGACTTATTTTTCTTTTTAATTTTATTATGGTTTGTTTCATTTTAAATATTATATAATTATATAAATATGTAAATGCTATGTATATGTATAATATAATCTTATTAAATATATAATATCTATAATTATATATATTTATTCCATATATATTATATATACGGTCCATCAATACTTTCTTATAATTTTGAGTTGAGAAAAGCGAAAAAGTTGTAGGATGTCTGACAAATTTTTGTAGTAAACATTTTAAGTGTTAGACCTTCAAAATACTCGAAGTTTCTTTAAAGTGCCCTCTTAGAGGTTTCTCTTTTAACATTTTAGACACATTTGGCTTTTCTAAAGCTAGGTATCAAGACAAAGAGAGTCTGCAGAACTTGCAATATCCAATCTGTCATGGGAGGCTTTGCTGCCATTTCTAAGAAATCTCCCTTTTTGGGAGATTTCAAAAATAAAAAATATTTCTAGAATAAAAAAGATTTCAACCATAATACAACCTGCAATAAAATGTCATTGTACCATTCCAGATTATTTAAGAGTCTCATTAGAAGCCATCTCTATTTCTGCAGGAATAGTAAATATGATAAATTTTATGAAAGTACAAGTAATAAAATAAATTCATTGTAGTGAATATTTTAAAGGTAAAAACATGGAAAATATACTTTATTTCCTTAAGATGAACAGATTTGTAGTTTTAGAAGGAGATAATTATCTTCCTTTATATACTGGCTGCCATTGACTTGGGCTATCATTAACTTGGGTTGTCACTGTCTAGTTCATATATATATATATATATATATATGAACTAGATATAGATATATAGATATATATATGCACATAGAATATGTGTATATATGTGTGTATGCAGGTGAGTGTATATGAATACATACAGCTAAAGAACCATATCCAACTTTAATAATATATGGATATTTATCTGTGCTGAAAACTTCAAAATAAAATGCTTAGAGTTTAACAGTTTAAAATATGTGGCCATCTCTTTCTAAAGGAAACAATATTTGTCTTCTCAATAAGAACAACTAAAATAAAACACTAACAAAACCTTGTATATTTCTTTTTTCAGATATTGCAAGTAATGCATATCTAAAGTATAATTATTTTTTAAAATGTCTCAGAAGTAAAACATCTAAATATTCATTACCAGTAGCTGAAGTATTTCCTTAGTTCTCAGTTTCAGTATTGATCAAATGTGTAAGAGTGGTAGGCAGGAAAATCTTCACAAACAAAAGCTTTTATGTCCAAATTGTGAAAGGGCATATAATAGAAATTATGATAATACTAAAGACACAGTTTACATTTAACAAAATCTAATCAGGAAAAAATAAAAATAGAAAACAAATATCAGACATAGGATATATTTGATGATTTGATTTTATTGAATCAAGAAATTTCTCATATTATCCACTCAATAACAGAATGATATTTTCAAAGGTATCATTTTAAAGCCATCTTAAGAGGAAACTTACATTATTAAATTATTTTATTCATAGCCAATATAAATAATTAGTAAAATATTTTTAGCTCTTTTGCTTCATCAGCTCTATATGATGCCTTAATAGCTTGGCCACAGAGCCTAGAGAATGAAGTATGAATATGTTTACAATTAGACTTACGAACAGGGAGTGAGTGGACCTCTTCATACTCCTTAGTAACATGGAACACCCAACCTGTACAGGAGAAACCAGCAGCCCTGATATGGAGCCCAACAAAAAAATAGTATGGGATGAAACTCATTATAAAGATGGAATTCCTCAAATAATTGCTGCATCCTGGTTAGCACACATTTGTTGTTATAAATGCTCGGGTTAAGAAACGGGGTGAGCAATCTGAACAATCCGTGAGGGTATTCTTCAATGAGAGAAATTAGAATGATCTTTCAGAGAGGAGGAATGCTTTAAATGTAAAGACTGTAACAACAGTATTATATAATACGAGTGGTGACCAAAGTGATGGAAGAATTTTGGAACAGGCCTTTAAGAATAGACACATGTAAACATATGGCATATCATTACTGTTACTTCTCTGTAATTTTCAACTGACTTGTGAGAGTGAAAGAAAAGCACACAAACCAATTGAAATGAAAGTTGTGCCCAGCATGAAAGATGGCATGAATATAGTATAAAAGGAAGTTTCTCACACATGGTGAGAAGATTGTGAACATAAGAACAGTAACAGAAGTTGATCCCATAATAATTGTATTATAGCCATTTCCACATAAATCCAGTCACACACCAGGTTGATAAGAACCCAAATTCTGTGGAAGGATAGATTAATGCTAATATTTTAGTTTAGAACCCACAGTAAAAATATGAATACCTGTTGTATTTGTTTTATCTGCTTTTTGAATCAGATTGAATTTGTTTCATAGGTCAGTAGGATGCAGTCACATACGAGGCTAGTTTTCCATAAATGAGAGATAGATTTAAAATAATTTCATATATATGTTTAATAATCCATAAATTAAAATCATCTAAATATCAATAAAACATTCAATTCAATAATGAAACTTGATAATTAGAAATAGAGGATGCAGTTGCATTCAATTGTGTATGGAATTCAATTAATGGGATCCAACTGATATTTTTCCTCATTTGTGCTACATTTTTCAGTACTTATAACCTTTGATGACAGAAATGATAGCTCAGACTTTGAGCTTACTGAGAAAATTCTAAAGATTTGAAATTTTGATAGACTTAAAAATTGTCTTATTTAAATGGTCACTGATAGATTCAGAATCATTTTAATACTTTATGAACTATCCCTTTTTCCTTTATCATTATACTTGTCTATGAAACACCTTAGAAATGTTTTGAAAAAAAATCAACACCACTGCTGAATTTCATATACACAAAGGCAACATTAAATAATGTCCTATCATGTATCAGTTAGACTACAATGGGCAATGACTATGTAGTTTGCAGTTTTCAGAAGTTAGAATATATATTACATCATGAGCAGTGTTGGCACTGTAAACAGAACCAGGGTTTGACTTCATATATATAAAAGACTATCTGTAGGAACACTTGAATTATAGAGAAGGCTTTTCTGTGATTTCCTTTAAAAGCAATTTTCCCCATGCTTGTTTTCCTTGTCTTTTTAAATATCTCCAGACCATTTCAATACTAAGACCGCTAATTAATTGTCAATATAACAAACACTCTTTCCTCTCCTTTCAGGGAGATCACAGTGTGAGAGCTGAATCCTCAAAGATAATGACTTAATATGTGTTGAACTGCAATTGAAAAGGGAGTAATCAGGAAAGGCTTTAAAGTGTGATATTTTTATTTTTTAATAAACTGTTTAATATCAGGTAAAATATCAGAATACTGCCAGCCAAGAATATTTGAACCAAGACTGGAGTCGTAGTAAAGGTTATAGTTAATAAGAAAATAAGAATAATTGAAACAATATTATGGATCAGTAATTTTATTTTTTGAAATCTGAATTAATTCTGTTAAAAGTGTTAAAAATGACCAAATATGTACAGGATTATATGAATTAATTATTTCTAATCTTCACTGCAATATTTTAGGCCCTTATTTCTTCCTACATGAGGGACAATTTTCACGACTGATTTATAATAACTTTAAAAATTGACATGTGTACAAAAAGACACAAACAAATACATAAAAATGAAAATTCTCCATATCAGTATGTTAATAATCTTCTTTCATCCTGAATGAATACTATTGCTAAATGTGAAAAAATAACATTGAAGGAATATTAGATTTGGAGGATAAGTAATGAACACCTTTTAGTGTTGAATTGGAAGTCCCTTTAAAAAATCTAAGCGCAAAGACCACTAGTTAGGTTAAATTGATTAGCACTCAATATGATATTTAGGATAGAAATACAAATTTGGAAGTATGAGCACACATATGGTAGAAAAACAAGGGCATATGGAATTGCCTGCTGAAGGTATGTTGAGAAAGAAGAGAAATAGATCACAGACTCCTGAGAGACACCAATCCAGCCTTTAGGGATAGATTAAGGTAAGAAAGCCAATCACAGATCTGTACTTCTGAAACAAATAACACAACATATTTTAAGAAAAAAGAAAAAGAAGAAGATAGCAGGAGAGGAAGAATGAAGGGGAGTAAGTCAGAGGGGGAGATGAACCAGGAGAGATGATGGACTCTGAAAAACAAACTGAAGTTTCTAGAGGGGAGGAGGGTAGGGGGATGGGTTAGCCTGGTGATGGGTATTGAGGAGGGCACATTCTGCATGGAGCACTGGGTGTTATGAACAAACAATGAATCATGGAACAGTACACCAAAACAAATTATGTAATATATGGTGATTAACATAACAATAAAAAATAAAAAAAAAAAGAAAGCCAACAACAGGAATTAAGAAAGAAACGAAGAGCTCTCTTTGCCCTGTTTCTTTAGCTGCACATATCACCAGCCGTCAGGTGTTGGGGTTTCTTTTGTTCAGTATCACTAGTGTATTGTCTCTTCTTTCAGGATCTACTAATACCTGTAGCTTTACGTACATCAGCAAACCACAAGTTCTCTCCACCAGCTGCAGTTAGCCCTCTTTCATCTCTTCAATCCCAAACTCTACCTCATGTTCATTTCCTACCTTCCCTGGAAAAATGCACGCTGTTGCCATATCCTACACACTCTCCTATTTATAATTTCCACTATATAATGCAGAATTTATGATGACTACCTAAAAGAGAAACTGGCAACAATTACAAACAGAATACTTGCTAGTCTTAGTAAATGTGATACTGAACTCACCTTGTTTTACTAAATGGGAATGGTTGAGACAGTCTTTCACAAGAAGAAAGTATACATCCTTGGGAATTAAGACAGGCAGGAGGAATGTAACAGAATAGCACACATGGATTTCAGGTGTCAGACAAAAATCAATGAGGTCACCAGCTCACAGACATAAGGACATGGTCCCTTTCAGTTGTATAATTTCAGAGCAAAATGTTCAAATCAATACCTGATGTCACTGGAGTTAGTGCAATCTTTTCTGCCGTAGGATATAAACTGATTTCTTTAATAGGTGGGAGAACATTATTGATCAAATATTAGTTTGAATATTGCATACATCAGAATCCCCAAAATATTGTATATATATCATCTAATTAGGAAAAGTTATTGAAGGAATGCATTAAATTATCTGAGAAAAAGTATCAAACCCATTCCTGTCCACCAGTCACTAAAGACAAAAAAAATCAACTCATAACTCATTTCATCATAAAACTTTTAGTTTAGATGTGGAGACAAATAAATACAATACCATGTTATGATTTGTGTATGTACAGAATGCTGATAGCACATAGGAAAATGTGAATATGTCTTTCTTAATTAAAAAAGTAGATATTTTATTTGAAGTTTAAAACTAGAAGTACCTAATCATGGAATGGGGTCCATGTAGTCTTCATCAATGCACCTTGCTCTGTTCCTGTTCCTTTCAATGTCTATTATATCAGACATATTGGAACTTACTCTCTCACATATAAATCTTTTTTTTTTTTTTAAGATTTTATTTATTTGACAGAGAGAGACACAGTGAGAGAGGGAACACAAGCAGGGGGAGTGGGAGAGGGAGAAGCAGGCTTCCCGCTGAGCAGGGAGCCCGATGCGGGGCTCGATCCCAGGACCCTGGGACCATGACCTGAGCCGAAGGCAGACGCTTAACGACTGAGCCACCCAGGCGTCCCAACTCACATATAAATCTTGATTTTGAAAGTAGAGTGGATGGATTTCTAGTAGAAACATTATATTTAGTTTTTTTTTAATTTTCTATCCATATTTGACAGAGACTTAATTTTTACAGGAAGTCATTGAATACATATTACATTTATTGGGCAAGTTCATCAGGATGTCAAAAAGGGAGGAGGGAGAATTATATTCATCTTGCCCATTGCACATTGGGGGGACTCCAGGGAAGAAACTGAGAGTTTCCATATAATGAGAATTGAACCTCAGATACAGAATGTGTTCAAAGACCATAGAAACTCAAGGTTAAAATAAAATATAAAGTAAAATAAAATAAAATAAGGCATAAAAAGGCACAGTGCAAGAGCATAAAATGTTAACCTGAGAAAATCTCTAATTTGACTTGGGTCATTTTCTCAGTTTCTTTCAGCCAAATATTTGTTCTCCTTTTTCTTTCTCTCACATAAGAAGAAAAAATTCAAGAGTGAGTTAATCAAAAATTCTCAAATTTGCTTTTTCTTTATTTAAGCTTAGTTATTTCCTCCTTGTTTTCTTGATTCTTTTTGACATCTAGTGAACTTACATAATATGTTTTATATCAGCACAACCATTGCCTACAAATAATGTTATTACTGTTCATCACTCTCTCTGCTTTTCACAGATTAGCCTCAGAATAGGGGTAGAAGCATGGAAATAAATCCTTTTAGAACTGTATTTATCCCAGGCAGAAGTTCATATTACCAGATTAATTCTATGAGGCCACCATACCATTATTTACAAATGTAAATGATGAGTTCTCACTAGAGTCAGAATGATTGGTATGTCAAAACCAATAGCAGAAATGAAAATTGGTGATATATATTTATTTTTAGTTATAGAACCACATCATATTAAAACTTAGTTGTTTCATAAATACACATATATACTTATTTCATTTAGGGAGTGTAGGATCTATGTTGGATTTTATGAAGTGTGCACATATTGGAATCACCTGGACAGCCTTAAGTAAGGATGATCCCTCTGTCCCACCTATACCCTGATGAAATTGATCGTCACTAGTTAAATTAATTTTCAAAATCTCTTAAAGCTATTCAGCAAAGATTCAGAAACACTAACCAAAATAATGTAAAACACAGCTCTTAATATCATACTGGTTAAGCTATGTATATAAAGATACATAAATTAAGTATGGAAAAGTTCACTATGATAGTATTTTATGGTGATAATTTGCCAGATAAATTGTTGAATTCTCAACAATTCAACCTATTTTTTAAGGTACTAAAGAAATACACATGCACAGAAAAAGAGAACAACAAAAATTTACCCTTTTATTATTTGGGGTTTTAGAAAACTAAGCCAAAGTAAGTGAGAAAAAGTAAATAATGATAAGAAGAAAATAATAAAATTTCAAATTGAAAAATGTAGAAAAATATAAGGGACACTAAAATCAAGTTCTTTGAAAAGATCAAAGGATTTGGGGGCACCTGGGTGGCTCAGTCATTAAGCCTCTGCCTTTAGCTCAGGTCATGATCCCTTGAATAAAAATGGTAAGTTGTGTAGTCTTGTCTTGTCCCTGAAATTTGAGGGAAAGTTTCCAGCTTTTCACCACTGAATATGGTATTAGCTGTGAACTTGTCATATATGGCCTTTATGGTATTGAGGTATGTTGAATCTGTATCCATTTTATTGAGAGTTTTTATCATAAATAGATGTTGAATTTTGTCAAATGTTCTGTATGTATCTACTGAGATCATATAATTTTTATCCTCTATTTTGTTAATGTGGTATATCATATTGATTGTTTTGTGGATGTTGAATGATCCTTGTATCACTGGAATAAATCCTGCTTGATCATGGTGTATGATCCCACGTATATATTTTTGAATTTGGTGTGCTAATATTTTGTTGAATATTTCTGGTCTATATTCATTAGGGATATTTGTAATTTTCTTTTCTTGTGGTGTCCTTGTTTGGTTAAGTATCAGGATAATGCTGGCCTTGTAAAATGAGTTTGGAAGTGTTACTTCCTCTTAAATTTTTTGGAAGAGTTTAGGAAGGAGTAGTATATTCTTCTTTGAATGTTTGATAGAATTCACCAGTGAAGCCACTGGTTGTGGACTTTTCTTTTTGGGAGGTTTTGATTACTTATTCAATCTCCTTACTAGTAATTGGTCTGTTCAGATTTTCTTTTTCCTCATGATTCAGTCTTGATAGAGTGTACGTTGCTGGGACTTTATCTATTTCTTCCAGATTGTCAAATTTATTGGTGTATAGTTGTTCATGGAATCTCTTATGATTCTTTGCATTGCTGTGGTATCTGTTGTAATGTCTCCTCTTTCATTTCTGATTTTATTTATTTGGGTACTCTCTCTTTTTCTTTGTAAGTTTAGCTAAGGGTTGATCAATTTTGTTCATCTTTTCAGAGAATCAGCTCCTAGTTTCAGTATCTTTTTCTGTTGTCTTTTCAGTCTCTATCTCATTTACTTCTGCTCTGATATTTGCTATTTCCCTTCTTTGACTTTGGGCTTTGGTCATTTTCTAGTTCCTTGAGGTGTAAAGTTAGGTTGTTTATTTGAGATTTCTCTTATTTCTTGATGTAGGCATTTATCACTATAAAATTCCCTCTTACAACTGCTTTTGCTGCCTCCCATAAGTTTTGGCATGTTGCATTTCCATTTTTATTTTTCTCAAGGTATTTTTCTATTTCTCTTTTGATTTCCTCTCTGACCCATCAGTTGATCACTAGCATACTGTTTAATCTACACATATTTGTGGGTATTCTAGTTTTCTTCCTGTAATTGATTTTTAGTTTCATACCTTTGTGGTCGGAGAACATGCTTGATATGATTTCAGTCTTCTTAAACATATTCAGAGTTGTTTTGAAGCTTAATGTGTGACCTGGAGAATGTTCCATATACACTTGAAAAAAATGTGTATTCTGTTGCTTTTGGATACAATGTTCTGTAGATATCTTTTAAGTCCATCATTAATGTGTCATTTAAAGTCAATGTTTCTGTATTGATTTCTTGTCTGCTTGACCTATCTGTGATTGGAAGTGGAATATTAATGTACCTATTATTATTGTATTGCTAATTCTCTTTTTAGGCATCTTAATATTTGCTTTATATAATTGGTGCTCCTATTATGGATGCATAAGTATTTACAAATGTTATATCTTCTTGTTGGATTGACCCTTTTATCATTATGTAATGCCCTTCTTTGACTCTTATTACAGTCTTTGTCTTAAAGTTTATTTTGTCTGCTATAAGTATAGCTATCCCAGCTTTCTTTTGATTTCCATTGCATGGGATATCTTTTTCTATCACTTCACTTTAAGTCTGTGTACGTCCTTATAACTAAAGTGAGTTTCTTGTAGGCAGCACATAGATGTGTCTTGATTTTTATCCATTTAGCCACTCTGTGTTTTGACTGAAGAATTTATTTCATTTACATTTAATGTGATTATTGATAGGTATGTAGTTATTGCCTTTTGTTAATTGTTTTCTGGCTATTTTGTGGTTCCTATCTGTTCCTTTCTTCTTCTCTTACGCCCTACCTTTGAGGTTTGATGATTTTCTTGAGTGGTATGTTTGGATTCCTTCTCTTTATTTTTTTGTGCATCTACCACAGGTTTTTGTTTTGTGGTTACCATAAGGCCATACAACAACTTATATTTATAACAGTCTATTTTAAGTTAACAACGTAAGTTTGAATGCATTCTTGCACTATATTTTTTCTGTCCCCCACCATGTTTTATGTTTTTGATGTCATAGTTTACATATTTTAAAAACACGATATCAAAAGCTACCAACCTTTTAAGAAAAAAATAGTGTCAATTCAACCACAGTATCATCTATAAAATAGAAAGTAAAGTAAAGCATTTTATTTGGCCAGCATTACTCCAATAGCAAAACGGTACAAGAAGAGTACTAAAATGAAACAAAAAAAGAACAACAAAACAAAAAATTCAAATAAAAGAGAAAGTGTAGTGAATGTAGATATAAAAATTCCCTACAAAATATTAGAAAAATTGAATCCAGCAATACATAAAATAATAATATATCATGATCAAGTGAGAATTATTTCAGGAAATATTTGAAAATCTATCAATAACATAACCATATATTCATAGTCTAAAAACAAAAAGGACATTATCATATCAATTAATACAGAAAAAGTTTGACAAAATTCAACACTCAACACTCACCAATCTAAGAATAGAAGAGAACTTCTTCAACCTAATAACAAATACCTACAAAAACTCTTAGTGATAACATAAATAATAATAAGTGACTGCGTGCTGTTCTCTTGGGGTCAGAAACAATGCAGGATGTCCTTGCTCACCATTCCTATTCAATGTTGTACCAGAAGTGTAGTTCAGAGCCATAAGGCAAGGGGGAAAAAAAAGCAAAAATGATACAATTTGGTAAGTAAGACACAAACTGGCCCTGTTTGGAAAAACATAATTTTCTACTGAGAAATCTAGAAAAGAAAAAAATTAAAAAAAGAAGAGAAAGAAAGAAAGAAAAGTAATCCTCCTAAAATTAATGAGTTTAGCAAACTTATAAAATAGACTAGAACACACACACAAATCATATTTCTAAATGCTAACAAGTAGAAACCAAAATAATAATTTTAAAAGAACAATCTAGTACAGCCTCTCATAAAACAATCTATAGGCACCACATGCTTAAATGGAAAATGTAATGAAATAAATGAAAGAAGACCTTAATAATATATATGCATTACTTATTCTTGGCTTGAAAAACTACACCTAGTACTGATGTCAGTTCTCTCCAACTTAATCTATAAAATCAGTAAGGATTATGTATATATTTACAAGCTGACTATAAAATTTATATAAAAAGCCAAAACAGGGAGAATAGAATAAAATAGCTCTTTTTTTAAAAAAAAATTATTTATTTATTTTTGAGAGAGAGAGAGAGAACATGAGTGGAGGGAGGGGCAGAGGGAGAAACAGACTCCCCAGTAAGTGGGGAGCCTGATGTGGGACTCGATCATGACCCCAGCTGAAGGCAGATGCTAAACCGACTGAGCCACTCAGGCATCTCTAAAAATAGCTATCTGGTTAATGATTTCCTCTATAGGAATAAAGGCAGGTTATATTGGTAAAGGAGATAAACACATAAATGAATGTAATAAATTAGAGAAAACGGAAATATACCCACAAAAATACAGCCAAATAATTTTTGACAATGGAAAAGTATTCTAGTAGAGAAAGAATAATCTTTTCAGTAAATGGTGTGAATAACTGGACGTAAATATTTAAAAATAAACTTTGATTTAATCTTCACAATGTATATGAAAATTAATCCATGTAAACTTATAAAGTAAAACAATAACTTTTTAGAATAAAATATAGGAAAAAAATACTCATGATTTTGCACAAATTAATATGAAAGCCACAAACTATGAAGGAAAATCATCTTAATAACTCTGAAAAACAAACTGAGGGTTCTAGAGGGGAGGGCGGGTGGGGGGATGTGTTAGCCTGGTGATGGGTATTAAAGAGGGCACATTCTGCGTGGAGCACTGGGTGTTATGCACAAACAATGAATCATGGAACACTACATCAAAAACTAATGATGTAATGTATGGTGATTAACATAACAATAAAAAATTATTAAAAAAATAAAATAAAATAAGTTAAATTGCATTGACATTATAAAACTGTTATTCTCCTAAAGACAATGTTAAAAAATGAAAAGTCAAGAAACAATTTTTTTCCAAAAAATATATCTGACAAAAATTGTATACAGAATATAAAAGATCCTCAAAAGTTAATAGAAAGAAAAAATTTAAATGGTGAGTAACATCAGTGAACCTGACAGAGTGAGGCCCTCCATAAATTCTCTCCTCTGGTAAAAATTATGAGAATGAGCTTTATCAAAACTCTGAAAATTAACCAAAGATTTGCAGCAATCTGCAGAATATTTATGAAAAAAGTCTGTATTCTGTGACCATAAAGCAATAAAAATAGAAACAAATAATCTTCCAGTCTCTAAAACTACATAGAAAAAGTAAAGTTCAAATAGCTTTTATCCTAACAAAAATTAAAAATAATAGACAATGTTAAAGTAATAAAAGTGGATAATTTATGCAACAAAACTCATGAGATCTATCTAGAATTATATTGTTATTAGGTACTGAAGAATAAAGAAAATAAGCTAAATATATAACAATTTTGCAGAAATAATAAAACAAGAACAAATGAAAAACAAGGTAGAAAAATAAAGATTAATGTAGAAATAAATGTATTAGTAGGAAGAGTAAATATGAATTGAAATATTTAAACACTATCCCTTCTCCACAAATAAAATTGAGTAGGAAATTATAAAAATTCATTATAATAAAATTATAAGGATGATTTAGTAAAAATTATAAATCAAAATTTTAATTCACAATTATATTCTAGTTTGAAAAAGCATTATGAAATTAACTACATGATTATAAATTTAAAATGGGAACAAAAAAATATCTTAATATAAATATAACTAAATCTAGAATGAATTGTTCCTAAAGCCTCTTGCTCCATTTGTTTCCTTAGACACATTGTTTCTATATATTTAAGGATGAGTTACAAATCATACAAAGAGTCTTTAAAGCCAGTGAATTAGTCATATGAAATTATTAAAACATTGATATAAAAACGACATTTATCGTACAAAAATGTTCTACAAAAGCTGTCTTCTTTCAAACTATTAACAACAATCAGAGCTACCATTTTGGAGCATTTACAATGTTTCATTCACTGCATTAAATCTTCATATTTGGCCTCTGATAAAGATACTTTTCTTATCCACATTTTACAGATGAGGCATTTGAATTATAGGAAAGTGAAGTTACTCATAGCCATAAAGTGAATAACTGGGTTACAAACCCAGAAAAATATGGTTTCGGAATTCTTACTTTTACCACCTATGATTGCTAATTTTATGTGTTAACTTGGCTAGGTTACAGTACCTAGATATTTGGTTAAACATTATTCTAGATATTTCTGTGAAGGTAATTTTTAGACAAGATTAACATTTAAATCAATAGACTTTGAGTAAAGCAGATTATCCTCTATAATATGGGTGAACCTTGTCCAATCCAAGCTTTAACAGAAAAAAAAAAATGACCTCCCTGGAAGAGTAGGAAATTTTGCCAGAAGACTGTCTTTGGACTTGAACTGAAACTTCTTCCCTGGATCTCTAATCCACTGGCCTAGCTGAAGATTCTGAACTTGCCTAGCCTCCACAATTGTGTGAGAAAATTCCTTAAAATCTCAACCAATCAATCATCTTCCCACTCCCCCCAGCTTTCCTTTGCATTACTGTAGGCCAGGACTGATGTCTGGTATGCTGCTATGAAGTTTGGCTCCCCATTACCAGTGGGAATAAGGGGATCTCAGTAGCTCAGACTAAGTGGTAACACTTAATTGTAAAAGGGTGATAGACATGATGGATAGCCAGGCCAGAGTATATACCAGGGGAACCTGACCTACAGGGATTTGAAACAATTTGACATAAACCATGGTTCTTCAGGAGATAAGAAAAATGTGGACCCCATACAAGTATTTCTTGACATGGATAACCAGAAAAGACCAAGACCTCTAGCTGTGTCAGTTAACAATAACAAAGCACTATCCCACGCCCAGCTTCTAGATTTAAACCACTTCGGAGACCTAGAGCTCATTGATTTAATGGAAGGCTGAGTCTCCTTGAAGAAGGGCCCTATAAAACCACAGGAAGTATGTATCACAGTGGTCAGGAATTTTTCTCCACAGGAACCTACCACCATCCTTCATAGTAACTAAATACTAGAAAGGTCAGATCTTCACAGGACCATTGTATGCAGAGTCTGGGCTGACACTGAACTGATACCAGGGAATTCAGAAGTCATCAGTCCTCCTTGTCCCTTTGCTGCCTGTTTACAGAGATAATTCAAATACCAGTCCAAGTTCATTTCACAGCTTTTTCAATAGGTCTATGAATCTAGGGTATTTCTATGGTTTCTAAATGCATGATCAAGATGGATACACTTAGGTACTCTCAGAACCCTCATTTTGGTTCCTTAACTTGTGGATCTCAGAGTCATTATGGTAGCAAAGCCTCAAGAGAAGCCCATGATACCTCTGATTCCCACTCAAAATACTCACTGTCCCAACAGCAACACTAATTAGAATGGCATAGTGTAGTGCAAACTTCCTAGACTTAAAGGATGCCAGGATGATAGTCCCTGTCATATCCTCACTTAATTCAATACTTTGGTCCCCTCAAAAGCAAGTAGATGATAGCAGAAGAGAGTAGTCTATTTTTAACCTTAACTATGTGATAGTCCCAGCTCTAATGAATTTAGTATCTTTATTAAAACATATCCCACAAACTTGAGCACTTGCCAGATAGCTACTGATGTGTTCCTAACAACCTCAATCCAGAAAGGGAATCAGAAGCCATTTAGACTCCCTTAGGACAGAGAGCAGTACACATACACTAGGCCTCAGAGCTATAGTAATTTTTCTTTTCTCTGTCACAGTAACATTTGAAGGCCAGATCCTGTGGACAATGTACAGAACATTCATTCCTGTCCTCCATATTGGTAACATCTGAATCAATTTTTGAGCTTTGAGCGGGCAAGAGCAAGAGAGACACCTGTATCTATTTCAAACTATGGTACTAAGTAGTACTGTCACTTGAGTCATACGGTTCTGTAGATGCCATGATGCTAGATACATCTAGGAAAAAAGGTATCATGGAGAATTTCTGGCCAACCTAGTAGGAACTTGCAGCATAGATTTCTGGGATTCTTAAGCCATGCCATGTTGTGTGCAACACAGAATTATTATTCGATTGAAAAACAGTTTGTGGATCTATCATAGACTCTAAGTCCCTGGCATTAGCCTCGAGACATTAGGTAATGAGAGGGTTTGGGGATGCTTATCATAAATGCATATTTTCTAAAACACCAGATAATAAGTTTGAGTGACTCAAGACCAATTTATTATATAACAGAAATGGTGTCCTTGGGTAAAGCTCAGGCAATTAAAAAGAGCAAAACTGTATTACATAAACAGGTGTCCTAGACCCACTTGTTACCTGTCACTATTTTTTTTTAAAGATTTTTTTAATTTATTTATTCATGAGAGACAGAGAGAGAGAGAGAGAGAGAGAGAGGCAGAGGGAGAAGCAGGCTCCCAAGGAGCAGGGAGCCCGATGCGGGACTCGATCCCAGGACCCCAGGATCATGACCTGAGCCAAAGGCAGACGCTTAACCATCTAAGCCACCCAGGTGCCCACCTGTCACTATTGTATTGGTGTTTATCCCTTTTAGGTGTCCTAGACCCACTTGTTACCTGTGACTATTGTATTGGTGTTTATCCCTTTCACTTTACAGATAGTTGCCTAAGACCAGATATCAAAGAAAGAAAAAAAAAATACTAGTTCCATTTAATGGCTAGACTAGCTCAGTATAGTGCTGTGAGCTAAATATAGACTGTTTCAACAGTTCTAGTCAACTGGCCTAGAACTAAGAAATGGAAGTTATAATAGCCCCTCTCAGTGACACCCTGGGGAATTTATCCCCCACATTTTCAACTCTGTTAAAAAATTCTTTTTTTAATTTGATTTCTTGGTTTTGACTTCCTGGGAAGAGTTTTTCTACCTGGAAATACAGTAAGGATTCAACTAAACCTATGTCTGTTGTCTGGTCACTTTGGGCTATTTGTGCCAGGCAAAAAAAAGTTGTTCTTACATTAGTAGGGACAGTTGATTTTCTTTATCATGATGAAATACAGCTACTGTCATAAAATCAAGACAAGGAAGAATTATTCTAGGATTGGGGATTATTGTGTATACACATAAGGAAAATTTGAAGCAAGATCAATGGTCCATTTGAACTTGTATAAATAGTTTAAACAAATTTAAAATGAATTGGCAAATTGGACAGATTCAATTTTCCAGTCAACAAACTAAAGCAGCAGCACTCTCCACACTGTATAGTTTTCTTACGTATAAATGTGATTAATATATATAATACCAAGGGGCGCCTGGGTGGCTCAGTCGTTAAGCATCTGCCTTCGGCTCAGGTCATGATCCCAGGGTCCTGGGATCGGCCCCGCATCGGCTCTCTGCTCGGCGGGAAGCCTGCTTCTCCCTCTCCCACTCCCCATGCTTGTGTTCCCTCTCTCCCTGTGTCTCTCTCTGTCAAAATAAATAAATAAAATCTTAAAAAAAAAAAATATATATATATATATATATAAAATACCAAGTCAGTTAGGGTTCATTTAATTATTAACTTTTGTAGATACAGTGAAAACAATTTTCCTTAAAATAACATTTAAAAAATTTAAGTCTCCTAGACAATTATGTTTCTAAAAGATACAAGTGTAAATTTCTGCTCTGACACGTAAATAGTGTGGAAGTAGCACTCTCAGCCTCACAATAAGATAAAACGGAACAAGCTGCAAAACAACTCCTTAAAGGTTCACCAGAGAATGGAGGCCACAAGGTAAGCCGCTGCCCCCAAAACTGAAGAGAGAGGCGGCCAGAGAGAATCACCGAGAATAACTTACTGGGAGCAACAGCCACTCTTGGTGCCAGGACACAGAAGGTAAACTTACAGTGTGCTTGAAGAACTACTGGCAGCTCAGTGTGGAGTATCTGGAAAGTTAAAATCTCGGGGAAGCCCAGTGTTAGGAGGGCCCCCACACTTTCACGAGTTTCACCTCCAGGATTCCCACTAGCTTCTCACTGTGAAAAATGAAGGAAAATCCCTTAGTGCTTCCTAACTATTGTCTTGATTACTGTAGCTTTATGATAATATTTGAAATTGGGTAGTCTGAGACTCAAATTTATTCTTCTTTTTGAAAAATGGTTTGACTATGGAAAAATAGTTATGGAAATTCAAGATCCTTTGACCTTCCATATACATATTAAAATCAGCTTGTAAATATATCCAAAATATATGGTAAGGTTTTGATTGGAATTCCATTGGGTCTACAGATCAAAATGGGGAGATTACTACATTAGCAATATTGAATCAAAGCTCTTTCCTCTATTTAACTAGGTGTTCTATTTCTTTCATAATATTTGGAATTTTATTTTTTTCCAATTTTATTGAGCTATAACTGCCTGATAACATTGCATAAAGTTTAAAGTGTACAACAAAATGATTTCATATATGTCTATATTGCAAAATGATTACCAAAATAAGTTAACATTCATTACTTCAGCATTTATAATGTTTTTCTACTAAGGTATACTCTTAGCGATTTTTAAATATACAGCACAGTATTGTTATCTATAGTCTTCATATTGTACATTATATTCCCAAAACTTACTAATCTTACTGAAAGTTGAATCTTTTGACCACTTTCACCCAGTTCCCCTACCATCCATCCCCCACTTCTGGCAACCACCATCCTGATCTCTGTCTCTATGAGTTTTTTTAGATTCCACATATAAGTGAGATCATGTAATATTTGGTTTTCTCTGTCTGGCTTATTTCATTTAGCATGATGTTTTCGAGGTTCATCCATGTTGTCAAAAATGGCAAAATTTCCATTTTTAAATGGCTGAATAGTATACATGTATAAATATATATAAATATATGACATAGAATATTTTGTAACACTTTCTCTCTCCATTTGTCTGCTCACGGATTTAATGTTTGTTCTATTCTTTTTTTATGGAAAGAGTGCTAGCAACACTTCTAGCAGACCTCTAAAATCATGGTGGAAGAGGTGCCTGGATGGGTCAGTCGTTAAGCGTCTGCCTTCGGCTCAGGTCATGGTCCCAGGGTCCTGGGATCTAGCCCCACATCGGGCTCCCTGCTCAGTGGGAAGCCTGCTTCTCCCTCTCCCACTCCCCCTGCTTGTGTTCCCTCTCTCGCTGTGTCTCTCTCTGTCAAATAAATAAATAAAATCTTTAAAATAAAATAAAATCATGGTGGTAGATGAAAGTCTCATCAGCCATATATAACTGGATTCAATGAACTTTGCCTATTAAGACAATTGTTCCCTTTTGTTTACTTTTGTAAGTAATTTCTTTCATGGGCTTCACTTAGATTGTTGTACAATCTTACGGTTTGTAAAACGGGAAACCTAATCTTAAAATATTCCTATATGGTAGGAATAGTCTCATTTTTAGATGAAGAAATGGATGCTGAAGGAGGAAAAATTTTTGACAGTTTAGCAAGAAAATGTGCATTGAACTTTGTAAATAAACTACTGCTTGCAAAATCCATGTTTTTGTTCCAAACTTAATCTATGCCTTATGCAATAGTGCACTGTAAACATTATAATAAAAATGAAAACTGAAGTTAACAGCATATTTATAAAATTGATTAATATACAATTAATTAACAATGAAACTTTATCTGTTATTGTGAGTCATTTTAGGATATACAGTTCTTCATGGATGAGAAATGGTTTAATCTATATTAGAATACTATTCTTTATGTCATGAATATTGGTCTCCAATATAATATATTTATATGAATTTCTATCATTGTGAATTACTTTATCATTGACAAAGAATGGTCTAAGAAATCAGTACTTAGAAGATAAAGATATAACTATTTTAACCTACTGCCTTCTTACTAGGGAAAATGAAGATTAAACTGTAATATGTAATTCCTTAGTGTTGAATAGATTAATTACTAAAAAAAGGAAATATTTTCTTAGAATTTTATCCTAAATATTTTTCCATATTAGAAATATATTACTGTAATAGATATCAAGCCAAGCCCCCAAGAAAAGCATTTAACAGATTTACATGTCACTGACTAGTGTTTTATATGGTTACTTTAAAATCATAGCAGGATATTTGGCATTAAATGATTTTATCTTGGCTTGAGAATTAACCAACAGCTGAGAACTTTACCTGTAATCTCATTCAATGTGATTTAATGGACTAGCTCATGGTGGGAAAACGCCATCACAATTAAAATGAATCTTTTAGGTTTATGAATGCTTGTGGAAACTAATTCAAGAAGGATATCAACTGAGGTTACCAAGAATATTTCAAACTTGAAATTGTCCAAAATACTCTGAATATGTGACATCTTTTATGAATTCTTAGAATTTATCATATTGCTATTTTAATGCATAATAATCATCAACTAAATATGTGTTTTTTTTAAGATTTTATTTATTTGAGAGAGAGAGAGAAAGCCAGAGAGAAAGCCCGAGCAGGGGGAGGGTCAGAAGGGGAAGCCGACTTCCCACTGCGCAGGGAGCCTGATGTGGGCCTAAATGTGAGGCTCAATGTGGAGCTCAATGTGGGGTTTAATGCAGGGCTCAATGCGGGGCTCAATGCCGGGCTTGATGTGGGGCTCTGGGTTCGATTCCAGGACCTGGGATCATGACCAGAGACCCAAAGGCAGATACTTAACTGACTGAGCCATGCCGGTGCCCCTAAATATAATGTGTTTTAGCAAGTGCTGTGGGCCAAGGGCTAATGCTCTTCTCTTGAAGAGTTATTTGTACTTCAAGGCTCTACTCTCCAATGTATGGAATGCCACACATAACAGTTTTGCCAAAGTGCTCCTAATCCTTTCACTTTGCAAGATATTGCTACAATAGTATCAAACTTCTGGATGAGAAACAACAAACACAATGTCCTACTTCTGAAGGGTTTCTAGAATTAAAATAATTGAGGCAGATTCTAAACCATTTTTTCTCACGAAAATTTTGGCATAATTTATTTCAAAAGAATATTTAAAATTATTTTAATGGCAATAGTTAATCCATCCTTTTATTTTCTCACTATAATTTTAGCATAGCTTACTTCAAAAGAGTATTTAAAATTGTTTTAATGACAATAGCTATTGAGAGCATTAATATATAGATTTTATGAATTTGTGATTGAAAATTCATAAAGAATACCTTGTCTGAGGTAACAGAGACAGGAAAGACAATAAAGGCAAGTTGGTGATAGAGGTCTAAGTCTGAGTTGTCCTATGTATTTAATTAGAAAGAAATCTGAGACTAGGGATAGAGATAGCATGTCTTGGACTAGAATGAGGCAAATGAGGAACCCACGGCACAGAATTAAAGGAGGAACCCTCAGATTCTTGCAAGTGAGTGCCTCCTAAAATTTTGGGCCCTAGACTCATGGCTTGCCTTATCCTAGCCCTAGCCCTGAAAAAGTGAATTAAATACTACAAAGATTTCCCAAGTTTGGATAGTTCAAAGGACTTACCATACTTTCCACAGAATAGTCACATAACACTTTTTATTAAAGTAAAAATAAGATATGGCAATAGGAAGAGAATACAGGCAAGTGTGGGGGGTCTGAAACATACTCAAGTACAATCTCCCCAGGATCTTTAATGGCATATGAGCTAGGTTTCCATATCAATTGAACCATCAAGATCTGTGCAAGGAATCTTGGCCTCATAAGAACTCAAGACATAAGTCAGAAAGGGGGATTACACACTCTGGCCATATAGGTTAACATGGATGTCTAATAGGCTACACCAGGTGAAAAACATCAGTTAACCCAAACCTGGAATGTGTCTGGAAGAATTTTAGACTTTAAACTGCACATTATTAATTCCATAGCTCATACTGGCCAAGAGTCAAAGCCAACACCCAGTATGCCCAGAGAAAATGGTAGAACTTTCCCAAACCAGCATGAATCAACTTGGCCCTACATAAATATCAATATGACTTCCTCCACCTTAGTACGGCTTCTATGTAGAACCATTTTAACAGATGCCAACTGGATTGCAAGTTAGTGTTAAACCAATATTAAGCATGCAAGAGAGATCTTGATAGATTTAGACCTGGCCCAAACCTTGTATTAGGGAAAATTAAAGCAACAAAAGCTGACTGTAGGAATTTGAATTCTCTGGATGTTTACCAAATTTTGTCTTTTGATCACTTTTGGTCACCCTCCTCCATACACATATCTTTTACAAGTACTGAAGAATTCAGAATATGAAAAACTGCATTGTTTAGCCATTTGCATTATGTTTAGGCAACGCTGAACATTCAGTGGTCTGATTCTTAGTATAGGTTTCTTTGGGTATGTTTCCCAAATCATATATTATCTTTGAACTCTCGTATTTATTTGCTTTTCATAGGTAAAAAGGAAAAGAAATATAATAATTAACCATGACTAGTTTTAAATGGTTAGCAATCAAATAGGGTGAAGTATTTAGATGAAACGTCAATATTTGTGAGGTAATAACATATCTGGGGAGTTTAAATGCAAAAATGGAATGCCATGAAAATTTCTCTATCATTTATCTCTGATTTCCAATAGTATACGTAAAAATACTCTGACAAATATCTTTATGTTATTTTCTATATCACTAAATTAGTGATGCTTTGCTGAATAATATACCATATTCTAATTTTGAAAGTAAAGCATTATCATTGAAAATATTCTGAATTTATATTTTATTCAAAGACATGACTGCATTATGAATTATTTATGCTTATCTGTTCAGATACATTTTTACTTTTTACTAACATACTCATAAAGTAGAAAAAAATTCTGTCATAAAAGAAGTGTTATCACATAAATTTGTAATGTCAAAGTGTACATTTAATATTATAATTATAGTGAGGTTACTAAAGTAAAAATATAGCCATGGAAAAATATGTTGAAATTACATATTTCTGTAAAATTATTTAAGTCGTTGAAGTAGTTCTTCAATATTTAAATGATAATTAGTTTTGTTTATTAAAGGAAATACTGCATACACATAAATAAGTGTACACAATGTGATGAAAAACATTCATTGATATTATAAAATCAGAGTATAATGAAAAAAACTAAAGAAATACTCATAAATAGTACATTATGTTATAATTTCTTGGTAAATGATGTCAATAAAACCATAAAAATGTTTTGGAAAGAGCAGGATTTGAAATGACTCACAAATATGTGTAGTAATGTGCTACTCTTGGACATATTATTAAGTGCTATCTTATGTTACATAAATATGTACCACTTAACATTATTTATTATAAATTTAATTTTATATGTTTACAATTGTATTTAAGCATTGTCAATATTGGATAATATTTTATTTTTTAGAGATGGATACAACTTTAGCTTATAATTATTAAAAATTTGAGTCTAAGTTATATAGCAGAGGAGGAAAATGTCCATTACATATTTAATTTTTTCATGAGAGAAAAGATCTATTAAAAAAAATGTAAATTAAATAGAAACTAAAATATGTTGACATGGTTTTGAATTATCTGAGTTTATTTTATTTAAATAGCACCTCATCCTTTCTCAGTTTTCTAGACTTGGTTATTGGGGGACCTCAGTGGAAGAAGAAACCATGCATATTATCCTGTTAAATAAAATTAAAAATGTATAAGATAATACCATTTCTGTAAATGAATTTAAGGCATTTGGTAGTTCAGTTTTAATGACAAACATTAATTTATCAATTGTTTTCTATAAGAAAGTGTTTTCTTAACTGTACTATATATTATTTCTTACCTAGAAACAAAAAGAAATTTAAATTTTCTACCATGATAAACATTGATATCTCAGAATATCTTTTTAAATTGTTACCCAAAATCCTTTTGTGTTCATAAGTGTGTTAGTTTTATTATGCCCAGAAATAAATTAAATCTGTATATCTAAAATAAGATTAAAAAAATAAAGACAAAATGGTACAGAATTATTAAAATGTGGTGTTTTTAACATTATAAACTACCAAACATACAAATTGCTATTAACTGTCTTTTGTATGTAAGAGCGGTAAAAATAGCTCTCCTTATAATTAAAGCCAAAAGTCCTCCCCCTTAAGACTAGGATAAAACACTCAATTAAGGCATGATTAACACATTAAAATTTGATGAATAAAATTTACACTTAACTCTCACTCAATTTTCAACGTGGAGGGGCACGGGGCGAGCCAGGCAAGAAGGGCAAGAAGCCTGGAATTGTGTCACCGCTTACATGAGTATTCCCAAAGGTGAAAAATATAAAGAAGCTTAGAAGAAGGTGACAAAGAGGTGCCCTCTGCTCCCTGTGGTGCTGCCCTTGCCTGAACGTGTGGGCCGGACAGAGTGCTGAGCAACTACACGGACGAGGTAAAGTCCTTAGGTCTGTGTTAACAGACATACCAAGGGCCTTGAGTGCTTCCAGTAGGAATGAGGTTCTGCACTTCACAGATGGCGCCGAGCCCACTGGTTCCCCAGAACTTGCACAGGAGCACCATGCTGTGATCAGCTTGTCTTCCTGCAATGTGAAGCTGGCCTGGAGGAACCAGAAGGACACCATCGCAGGGTCCCCACGCAAAACATTGCGGCCGTCTCCCACTTCCGGGAGGAAGCCTTGCATCTGACGGTCCTGTAGACAGCCCAGGACCATTTCCCCAGCCAGAGTCCATGGTCGCCAAATTCTAGGGGCCTCACTCACCTCAGGCTCCCAGTCAGGAAGCAGGGTGAGGCCTGTAAAGGCCAGCCGCCTGGCGATCCTGGCTGCGGAGACCAGGGTCGCTGCAGAGAAGCTGTGCTCCCCGCTCAGCCAAGCCTTCCGGAGTATTTACACAGAGTCCACCATCGAGTTTCTCGGTAGAGCAGTGTTTTATTGGGCCTCCACACCCGCCCACCACCTGTCCCTTCACAAAAAGTGACATTGTCTCACAAAAGTGGACGTGACGGGTCCCTGTGAGGTGGAAGCCAGCTCTTTCGCTTTCACCGAGTGTACGCACACAGGTTGCCTCTCGCTTTGGCCCTTCGGCAAGCGAGGTCTCCTCACGCTGGGACCAGCCCTGTGAACACTTCAAGCGCCATTGCAGCTGAGGCGCTGCGGGGCTGCGGAGCTGCGGGCTGACGGGGCGCCATCGGTCTCTCGCCACAGAATTCCAGCAAGGCGCTTCGCGGCTGCACGGGGAGCACAATAGGGGCCTCAGTCCCCGAACTCGGCATCAACATGACATTGGCAGCTCTGCAGGAACAAGTGCAAGTTCGGAGGGACTGCTGCCTCTGCAGCCCTTCATCCTCGAGGAGGACAGCCAGCAGTCTAACTTCCTGGAGGCCGTCGGAGCTAAGGCCTGCAGCGGCGTCTTCACGGTAAGAGTAGGGCTGCGCGGCTCGCCGTCCCCACCCACTCGCTCCCTGGTTGTCTGGCCTTCTTGGTGAGAGGTCCCCTGGACTTCTGTGCGTCTGCCCTTTTCCTCTCTGGGCTCGGGGCTGGGCAGGCGGAACAACCGGCGTAGGTAGACCTCTACTGTAAAAGAGTTTGTCAAGTAACATAAAATGATAATTCATTTGGTCATCATATTAGGCCACACTATACAGATATTTTCATTTTCTGCTGCATTGACTGCAATGTTCTTTGCCCTGACACCTCCTTATAGAAATTTCTTATTATTGCCTACATAAAATATTTTGCAAACATAGAAGGCTACATTTTTTTAATCCATTCATTTGTTCAACAAGAATTCATTGCATGTTAATTATGTGTAAGAGTAGGTTCATTTAAAATAATTTTCTGATAGTCCCATAGATAATGTCAAAATATGCATATATAGTTGTTGACTTTTTCATTGCCTAACAATTTAGGTAAGGCTATCACAACTCTTTATTTCCAAGCTAACTGACAAGAAGTCAATAAGAGTCCTAAAATGTAGAATTTATTTTTTTTATTATTTTTATTTTTTACTTTTTTGATGGGACTAGGCAAGTGATGTTATAGGGAAAGCGTCTTGGGTACATAAAAAAGTGATTGTACTAGTTCAGTGATTGCATAAATTAATACATGAACAAGAGAAAGGTCCAAATTAGTCTTTTAAATCATGAAAGAGTTCACTGAACTATGTAACTAAACATTTTATAATTGGCTTCAGTCTATGATTGAGGCCAGAAGAGATTCACAGAATGGAGAAGATAAAAAGTTCATCTACTTTTCTTTACTGAGATTCCTTTCGAAATCAGAAAACTTGTGATAATCTATCATCAACTAGGAGGAAAGGCTTTTTATTGATACTTCTATTAATATCTACCAAGGACTTCTTTCCTCTCCCAAATGAAGCCAAATGATTTTTTTCAAGAAACAAAGCTGTTATTCCTTGTAGGTCCTTGTCCACTAAGGGCCTTCCGCAGAATGTTCTAAATCTTCCTGGAGGTGAGACAGGTCATGGCTTAGGAGGAATGACAGATAAATGAAATTCATACCAAAGCTCCGTACTCCTATACTTCGACTCAAGTCCCCTAGAAAATTATGTAAGTCACCATCCCCTCTGGCACAGCATGTTCTTATTCTTATTTGTACTATTCACTTGGACTGGCAGTTCCCCAGATTGGCAAATTCTAAAGAGATCGAAAGCTGAGAAAAACTCTTACTTCTTTCCATGTATCTATAAGAGTTATTTCTTCTGATATTATTTTCTGTAGATAGTTATCTTCTGGCCTGGATACATTTCTATACTTATAATAGAAATTTCTACTTCTATATGGTTTCAAATTAAGGGACTTGTTTCTCTAATACTGAAGTGTTTCCTCTTTAACTTTTGCTTTTGATGTTGACATTTCAGGTTATATAAAGTATTGATTTTCAAAAATTCTTCTATTATTAAGACATTCTATAATCCTTTCATTGACCGGTATGAATCATGCAGAAAATAGATTTGAACAAAAGTAAAAGAGCTACCTGTACTCCAATGCCATGACAAATCAAGCCTTGGCCATAGACTACACAACTCCAGCTAATCTTAAAATAAGAGCTATGCTTCGTAAGAGAGCTTGGATAGAGCCATGTATTTGATCAATACAAATTAATTGTAACTATTAGGAAAAAAATTCGAAGGTCATAGTGAAGGAATGATGACAGAATAACATCATGGGTCATTTACAGAGGACAGCACACACCATAACTCTATGTTAGAATGTCAAATTGAGTTTTTATTTAAAATTTTACTGTTACAAACTAACTTCTCAGTTTTTTTTAATTTTTTATTGTTATGTTAATCACCGTACATTACATCATTAGTTCTTAACTTCTCAGTTTTCTTAGTTGGAGATTTTTTTAAAATAATTTCTTGTTCAGTAACACTATTTTGGAATAACTGCAAAGGTTAATTTAGGCCATTTTACTTTTAGCATGAAGAATTAATCCATCAAAAGATTTTGAAAGTGCAATAAAAACAATTAATAAATAAATAAGAAAATAATAAATAAATACAAATAATAATAAATAATAAGAAAACTCAGATGCAATGCATAAACTGAGGGAGAAAAATAGTTAATTAAAAGTTGATGGTTTGAACAAACATATGAAAATAAAAATTAGGGGCGCCTGGATGGCTCAGTGAGCTAAGTGTCTGCTTTTGGCTCAGGTCATGAGCCCAGGGTCCTGGGACTGATCCCTGCATTCGGCTCCCTGATCGGCGAGGGGTCTGCTTCTCCCTCTCCCTCTGTCTCTCCCCCTGTTTGTGCTCACACACTATCTTTCTCTCTCAAATACATAAATACAATCTTTAAAAAGAAAAGAAAAGAAAAATTAAAAAAAGAAATAATAAAAAAGCATGGTAAATAGCAAATAAATAACATGCACAACTAAGTACAAACCTGTTCTTAATGACTATGTGCCTAATGTTCTAAATACTTTTTTTCAATAATTCTTATTTTTATTTTGTTCCATGCTTACATTTCAGCACTAATACAAAATCAAATGTTAGAATAATGAGAATAAGATTTTTGACTACGAAGATTCACTGTTTCACCATGATGTTTTCTTTAATTTTTTTAAGGATTTCATTTATTTATTTGAGAGAGAGAGCAGGAACAGGGGGATGGGCAGAGGTAGAGAGAGAAGCAGACTCCCCGCTGAGCGGGGGGCCCTATGTTGGGGAGGGGGTGTTTGATGACAGGACCCTGGGGTCATGACCTGAGCTAAAGGCAGATGCTTCACCAACTGAGCCACCCAGGCTCACCCCACCATGATGTTTTCTAATCAGAAGTCTTTGAAAATACTCAGACTATTCTAGGTGATAGCAGAAAATGACAAAAGTAGAGAACCACAAATGGTAGACTGTCTTGCAAGTGGTTTTAGATGCTGCTCTACTTTTTGCCAGAAATAAATTACCTTTTCAGAGATCACATGGAGTTACTCAAAACTCAAATGCTGGGATGCCTCCTAATTTAACTAACTTACATGGCATTATAATATTCATAGAGCTAATGATGTACATAAAGATAAAAAGTGATCTGTTTCTCTGTGTTTAACACAAATTCAAAAAATATATTAAATGATCCTAAGAAACCAGGTTAGAGCTGAAATACAGTTGATATAAAAAGTAAATACTTTTCCTTGCCTTTTGACTGTGCAAGAGAAGTAGCACATCCTGAATAAATATAGCAGATGAAAAGGTATGTTCATGTTAAGAACACTGCCATCAACAGAGAAGAAAGATTTTTCCTTTCTTTTTCTTCAAGTTTTTATTTAAATTCTAATTAGTTAACATACAATGTAATAGTACTTCCAGGAGTAGAATTTAGTGATTCATCTCTTACATATAACACCCAGTGCTCATCACAAGTGCCCTCCTTAATTCCCATCACCCATTTAGCTCATCCTCCTGCCCACTTCCCCTAGTTAAAAGTCTCTTATTGTTTGCTTTTCTTTTTTTCTTCCTTCCCCTATGTTCATCTGTTTTGTTTCTTAAATTTCATGATATGAATGAAATCGTATGGTATTTGTCTTTCTCTGACTTATTTTGCTTAGCATAATACACTCTAGCTCCAACCACATCATTGCAAATGGCAAGATTTCAAGATTTCATTCTTTTTTTATTCATACACACACACACACACACACACACACACCCCACGTCTTCTTTCTCTATTCATCAGTGGACATTTGGCCTCTTTTCATAATGGCTACTATTGATAATGCTGCTATAAACATCAGGCTGAATGTACCTCTTTGAATCAGTATTTTTGTATCCTTTGGGTAAATACCTAGTAGTGCAATTGCTGGGTCATAAGGTAGTTCTATTTTTAACTTTTTGCATACTGTTTTCCACAGTGGCTGAACCAGTTTGCATTCCCACCAACTGTTAAGAGGGTTCCCCAGAAGAAGGATTTTTTTAATTGCATTTAATATAAAAAAATCGGTATGATGTACCTTAGGTAATTATTAGTTTTAATAAAATAAATTTTTATAGTGGTTTACAACTCAGGTATATACTGTTTAAGAAAGCAATGAACAAAACTGAACAGAAAGGATAAAAATAAACTAACTTATGAAGGAAAATTTATCTAATAAAAATAAATTCAAAACAAAAATACCAATGGTAACTAAAATAGAACATCTATCATAATAGATGTCACATAAGAGCATTAATTTACTAAGCAATAGAGCTTTGATGGGCTTTAAATTAGTGAAATAAGGATGAATCTGAAAACTGCATAATCGTAGAAGGAGATAACTTTAAATACTATCCTCAGAAAAAGGTCAAGCAAACTTAAAATAAATGAAGTCATAGAGGACAAATGCAAAGTTTCGACTGGCACCTACATAAGAAATCCCAACAAAAACCATATATGCAATCCTGAAGACAAACCATTAAGTTCCAAACAGGAAACATTTTCCAACACATATTCACCAACCAGACTGGTGTTAAAATTAACAACAAAGTGATGGCCAAAAAACAAAACAAAAAAATCTTCCCATTCAGATATTTAATGCAAGAACAGGCAAAAGCCAAATATGTATTTAATGCAGAACTGAAATCAAAACATGTTGAAATGTTTAGAAATAAATCAAACTATATTTTAAAGCCTGTGTGAAAATGTACACATATGTTTATTGAAAAATATGAAAACAAAATAATTTAGCAAACACATCAACTCAAGAAGTTAGAAAAGATAACAAAATAAGCCTTAAAATTGAAGAAATGTGTGAATCAATATATGAACATATATTAACATAAAGGAAAATTTCAGGATATAACTCATCAACAAAACCAAAATATTTTTATCAGAAAATGTATATAATGAAACAGCTACATAGAAATTTAGATAAACTAAGAAAGAGGGGAGAAAAAATAAATTTTACAAAAAAGAAAGCAGATAAACTTACCAGTGACATTTTAAAATAAAACAATTATAAAAATTTCACATTAACCATCATAAATTAGAGGTAAAATGACCCATTCGTGCAAAATATAAATTAAAAAATACCTCAAGAATAAATAGCACACATGCATATGTTAATAATTTTACAAGAAAATTGAAAATAAAGAACTATTCAACACATAGGTTTGTGGCTTAGATTGAAGGAAGAAACCAAGACCAGTGAGGCCTCCAGAGACTAAAAACCACTACCCATAGAGGCAAGGGAAAAGGAATGGTGTTACTAGAACCTGCGAAAAATTCAAGTCTGGAAAATAGACCCTTTGCCAGGAGTTGCAACCATTAAAAAAGGAATGGAGCTGCAAATTTAAAAAAAATTTGCAGTGCTAGATAAAAGAATGGGAAATAAGTACACTTGGTTCTCCTGTCAGCTTACTCCATTAGCCAAGTGAACAGAAGCCAGATGCAATCAATAGAGGTCAGTGTTTCTAGCCCTAGGAATAAAAAGGTAGAAAAGTTTCTGAAGTGGCAAATGAAAAATAAGTTGTCCAATTATACCAAAAGTGGTCTTATTAACCTTGAAACATTGATAGGATAAACTTTGGATGTGACATTATTTCAAAGCACTGTTTGAATTCATTGACTCATATGTTGTTTATTATATTTGCAGTTGTACTTATGAGCAAGATTGTCCAATAGTTGAGTCAATTTATGTTAGTTCCTTCTTTTCATAGCTTTTGATACTCATTTTTTTCTTATATACTGGTTTACTGCTTTTGACTTATTGCCTGGTAGCTCAGTCTTAAACCATAATAATGCTAATTGCTAGCCTTATTTATAACTATGAATGTGTTTAGTTTTTCAACACAATATATGCTATAAGTTTCAAGTAGATAGCTTTCAATAGGGTAAGCCATTTTTTTTTCTACTGATCATTTGATGAAATCACTGTTCTATGTTTGTATTAAATAGTGCTATTAAATGTTAGAATCATATATAAAATGGTATCTATCAAGATAGGTACTTTGGGGTATTATTATGATAACAGGATCCTGACCAGCAACTGTACACTCAGTAGATTGAGTGAAAAATGTTAGTAAATGTCAGCTATTAAATGTAAGTGATGTCAGCAAGATGACATAATAGAAGATTCCCCGTTAGTTCCCCTCATAGCAATAATAATTTGGCAGGCCTCCATCCAATTGTGTAGGAGTGTAGGAGTTTGTGAAACCCTAGTGAAGCCTAAGACTGAGATGAACCATTTTGACAAGGCAGGCCCAAGCCCAGGTGGCAGATTCACCAACCATGATTCTGGCTGTAGACCCAGAAATAGCCCCACCTGTTGTGGATTCAGCTACATTCTTGTTTGGCTTTGGTTCTGTCACTAGCACCAGCCACAAAGGGACCTGGGAGGAGTCAGGCATGCCTGTGCCACAGGAATCAGACCCAAACTCATTTTACAAGGCCAGCATTACCCTGATACCAGAGCCTGACAAGGACTCCAGAAGAAAAGAAAACTACAGGCCAGTATCCCTGATGAACCTGATGCAAAAATCTCGACAAAATACAAACAAACCAAATTCAACAGTACATTTAAAAGACCTACAGAACAATCTAGTGGAATTTTCCTGAGATGCAAGAATGTTTCAATATATGCAAATCAATAAATGTGATAACTGCATCAACGGAATGAAAGATAGAAATCATATGATCATCTCAATAGATATAGAAAACTATTTTGACAAAATTCAACATCCTTTCATGATAAAAACTCTCAACAAATTAAATACAGAAGGAATGTACTTCCTCATAATAAAGGGCATATATGACAAGTCCATAGCTAAACTTGAAGATGAAAAGCTGTAAGCTTTTCCTCAAAGATCAGGAACAACACAAGGTCACCCAATCTCACCACTAATATTCAACTACTTAGAGTAGTTAGGAATGAAAAAGAAATAAAAGACATCCAAATTGGAAAAGAAGAAGTTATATTGTCTCTGTTTGCAGATGACATGATCATATATATAGAAAACCCTAAAGGTATTAAAACTAATAAATTCAGTAAAGTTGCAGGATACAAAATTAACATAAAAATCAGTTGCATCTCAATACATTAACAACTATCCAAAAAGATATTGAGGAAACAATCCCATTTACAATAGTATCAAACAAACAAACACTTAGGAATAAATTTAACGAAGAAAGTGAAAGATATGTGCACTGAAAACTATTATAAGACATTGATGAAAATAATTAAAAAGAAATAAATGGAAAAATATCCTGAGTTCATAGAGAGGAAGAATTAATATTATAAAAATATCCATACTACTAAAATGGTGTATAGAGTCAATGTAATCCTTTCAAAATACTGATGGTGTTGTTTTGTTTTTTTTTTTAAGAATTAGAAAAACAATTGTAAAATTTGTGTGGAACCACAAATGACTCCAAATCGTCAAAGTATCTTGAGCAAGAAGAACAAAACTGGAGGCATCACATTTCCTGATTCCAAACTATATTACAAGGGTATAGTAATCAAAACAATATGGTACATAAAAACAAATACATGGACCAATAGAACAGAATAGAGAACCCAGAAATAAGCCATATGTACAGGGTCAATTTTTGACAAGGGCACCAAGAGTACACAATGGGGAAAAGATAGTCTAGTCTCTTCAGTAATAGTGTTAAGAAAACTGGGCATCAGCATGCAAAAGAATGAAATTGTATACACAAGACACATAAACTCAAAATTAATTTAAAAAGGCAATAACTGAAACTGTAAAACTTCTAGAAGAAATGTTAGGGAAAAAACTCCTTGACATTGTCTTGGCAATAATTTTTTTTTTTGATATGACACTGAAAACACAGGCAACAAAGTAAAAATAATAAGGACTATATCAAACTAAAAAGCTTCTGCACAGCAGAGGAAATAATTATCATAGTGAAAAGGCAGTTTACAAAATGAGAGAAAATGTTTGCAAACCTTCTATCTGGTAAAGGGTTAATATCCAAAATATGTAAGGTATTGCTAAACTAAATAACAAAAAACCAAATAACTTGATTTTAAGAAGATCAAAGTACCTGAATAAAATAATAATTTTCCAAAGAAGTCATACATATGGCCAACAGGTATATGAAAAGGTGCTCAATAACACAAATCATCAGGGAAATGCAAGTCAAAACCATAATGAGATGTCATCTTACACCTGTTACTATGGCTTTTATCAAAAAGATAAAAAATAACAAGTATTTTCAAGTATGTTAAAAAAATGGAACCCTTGTGCACTCTCAGTGGGGCTGTAATGTGGTACAGCCACTTTGGAAAATAGTTTCTTAAAAATTAAAAATAGAACTACCATATGATCCAGAAATTCCATTTTGGGGTATTTTCCCCAAAGGAAACAAAAACAGTAACTTGAAAAGATATCTGTACTCCCATATTCATTGCAACATTATTCACAATAACCGGGATACATGCATAATTTTAAATAAATTGTAAGAGAATTTAAAAGAAGAAAATGGTAGAAGGAAAAAATTTTATGAAAATTTAAAAAATAATCATTCCGGGTTAAAATTACATCATCCTCAGAAAAATACTAGTCTTAGTATTAAAGAGAACCTAAACAACTGATTAAGTATGTGAATATTTACTAGAATGGTTATCTGGTTTTGCTATATAGTAATTTTCTGATGATCAATAGATAAGAAATTTTAAAGATAATCAATATTGATGAGGAGCTTTAAAGTACACCCAATTATATTATATTTATTTTAGAAATAACGTTTTTCTCAAAGGTAGCATGGCTCTTCAAAATGTCTCCTCCCAGCACCCCCTTCCTGTCTGCTACAATTTTATTATTTACCAGGAACAGCAAACACCGTGTAAGGACAGGGAGTCTCTTTCTTTTTCTCCCATGATATTGTATGATTCTTTATTTTATTGGCCAGAACCAGGTCATACGCTTCCTGAAACAACCACTGTGAACAGGATAATGGAATATAATGGTCAGTTTAAGATATTCATGGCCTACCCTTGAATGTCAAGGGGAAGTAAACCCTTCCAAACTTTATGGATGAGATTGGGGAGGGATGAATTTGCAATTGGGAAATCAAGATATTTTTGGAAAAAATGCAGAAATAAAAGCTATGAAGGGCACCAAGTCACTTTCATCATACTCTTTCTGAAGTCTTCATATACAAATCTCCCCAACTCCATAACTGAAGCTCCCCAGTTTCTTTATAATACCAATCAATGCTCATTCTCCAATTCTAAGCATGATGGGCCTTCCTTATCTTTTAGTTGTCACAGTCTCAAGAGAGACCTTCCATATTCATCCTGCATTCATCATGTAGACTTCCTTCTTACACTACCACCATGAATTTTTAACAAAGGCTTGTATTGTTTCCTAAAAACAACGTATCATAGTTTGCACAATTATAAATTAGTTCCACATCAGGCTTAAGTAAAAAGGTGTACACTAATTTATTTGTTTTTTGTCTGTTTCTTGTACTAGAAAATATGCTCTGTGAGAATAGGAACTTTGTCAATTTTTTCACTACTAGAACTCCACAACCTGATACAGTGTCAAGCATGTAGAAGAGAACCAGTTGGCACTTTTGAATTAATCAGCAATAGGATATTGGTATCTATAATTGATTATGGGGGAGAAGTGTGGAATTCATGTACATCTATATTCTGGGCAAAGAAAAGTGACCAGAAGATATAGTTCATGAATACTAAAAACCTAAAAGTTGGGCAAGAAGGCAAGATTCACAAATACAAAACAACTGGGAAATAGTGCAAGGTGCTACAAAATTGGGTAGATTTATATACATGGATGTATTGATACTGGAATGAACCTTACTGAATGTTATCTAGTACAACCCCCACATAAAATAATTAAGAAAATGCACAAAGTTAGTAAATGACTGAGCTTTGCATTTAGGATTG
Source organism: Eumetopias jubatus (assembly GCF_037043125.1). Classification (NCBI taxonomy): domain Eukaryota; kingdom Metazoa; phylum Chordata; class Mammalia; order Carnivora; family Otariidae; genus Eumetopias; species Eumetopias jubatus. The sequence goes on along the minus strand of NW_028274812.1, from coordinate 57,904,586 downwards.
CCTGTTGCAGAAAAATCTTATTAATATAGTACAGAATCATTACAGGAATAGATTGTGCACATACTAATCTATTTGAACCGTAGATATAGATATAGATGCATGTTGATAGATACATAATGAGTCAATTCAGTTCATATTTGGCTATACCAATTATATATACTTAGAGAAAATCATATAAAGCTATTTTCATTACACAATTTGTAGATAGGTTAGTTATTTTAGTAAAACATCTCATATATATAAGTCCTTTGGGGTGTACATGTATGCTTCTGTATGTTTCTGGGCAGATTAAATCAATTTGATATCTTTATTTTAGTACAACCTCTATTACTCTATTTTAGCCACAGACTATTTTCCTGCCCTGTCAATTAAAATTCTGCTACAATATGATTCATCTAACTCAAATCAAATTCACCTAAAAGTATCTCTGAAGATATTAAACTAAGAAATCTGACACTCTGGATCCATTTATTTTAATATGACACTGATCCTAAGAATTGCTACCTTAAATATATTATTCATTCTCCTGAGAGTGAGAGGGGCCTGAGGAGTTGCCGCTAATCTCACGGCCCTGGTTCTAATATACTCCATGCTAGGCATTCCAAGTTTATTTGCCACTTCTCCCCAAAATTATCCTTTCCTCAAACCCAGGTTAGTTTGTTCATTTTTCTGCAAACTCACTATGGTCATTTCCATCCCAGTTTCTCTTCTCTAAGTGTCACTTCCTCCCTGATTTTTTTCTGTTTTTCATTTCTTACTGGCTGCTGGTCTCACTAGGAGTTTTCAGTATTCTTGTCTCTACGTGCGACCTATGCGGTTGTATTCAGTTTTCAAATGTGGAACAAATGTCTTCATTAAAACTGGAATGTTACAGCCACAGTGATCAGTTGTGTATTTCAGAGTCATTCAAATTTACAGAAAATAATTTAATACCAGAAAATCTTGCCTTTTTTAAAGAATGGCTAACCAATGTTTTTTTGTAGCCTAAGGGTACCCTTTTTACTAAACACAAACTTCCAATACCTACAGCATCAAGTTCTCTAGATAACCGATCACTCCTCTAAAGCAGGGCGACATTTCAAATTGCTGTTTTAAGAGATAATTAAGATAAATGGAGAATGGGAATAAAAGTTTCATGTGCAGCAATTCCTTTTTCAACTACTTTACTTGCTAAACTTACCTTCCTAAGACTGTAGGCCTCCAGAGCAAGGGTTTGTCTTCTTTACGTATTTTGAGTGACTACAACAAATGATAAATAAAGCCATTCTCTCACATTATAGCAGCATAGTACATTTCTACAGTATAGGTTAACTTTTTTTTCAATGTATACACTTGATTTTATCCAGAATATACTCCCTATTAATTTTTTTTTTTAGTTGGCTATCTTGTAACAAGCTATATGGCAAAGTCAGGTAAACTTTTTTTTCACAAGGACCTGATATGATGACTTATGAATTTGCAACAACAAATTGCAAATGTGAAAAAAGCAACGGCCTCTTTATAAATCTATTAGAAGAATTCATTATAGAGAAAAAATGTATTAATAGTTAATTAAAAACATGTTTTTATCTTTTGATTCTTCATTTAATTGCAGTTAGACATGATTCTACAATATATTGTGTTATCCTTTCATTTTCTTTTTTTTAAAGATTTTATTTATTTATTTGAGAGAAAGAGAATTCAAGCAGGGGGAGGGGCAGAGGGAGAGAGAGAGCAGACTCCCTGCTGAGCACAGAGCCCCATGTAGGGCTTGATCCCAGGACCCTGAGATCATGACCTGAGCCAAAGGCAGTTGCTTAACTGACTGAGCCATCCAGATGCCCTTCATTTTCTTGTTTTAAAAAGATCCATGTTTTCTTCAACATATAAGTTTATAATTTACACGAAATACATGTAGAGACTTTCAGCATTTTACGATACATTAATTTAGAAAGTGGTGGTTAGGAATTTCACCAGCACTATTTAGGGAATTGGTCATGTTAGAATTTTATATTAATAGATATTCTTAACTTTCTTTATGCTTCATCTAAACATAAATGTTATTAATTGATTGGCTGAGGAAAAAGAGAAACTTCCTAAGCAAAATCATGTGGCTATCAGGTGCTCAAGGAAAAACTGCTTACAATGTATATTAAATATCTTACAAAGATAAAGGGAGGGAATAAATAGTAGTCCATGCAAATTCCGTGCTCCTCCTACAATCCCTCAGCTACAGTGGATATAAATTAATAAATAGATATATATCTCAATATGAAAAATAGATGAAGATCATTTTAATACTCTCACCATTGCATTATTATTTGGTTTCCTTTTATGATTTGTCTTTTACAAACACTTTCTATTTACCTGTCTATTTATCTTCTAATTATCTATGAGGCCAAACATTAAACTGGAGAGAGCAGTCTGCACTTGAATGAAATAGGCAGAACAAGAATGCTGTCCATCATATATTTTGTCATCATATATATTTATGTGTTCATAAAATTTTTAATTTTGCTAACATAGATTGACTCACAGTGAGCTCACATGGAATATTTTTGAGAAATGCCTCTCAAGATTTTGTGATATATCACTCATGAAGTTTAACATCTGAGACTTGTAATTACAGAATAATAATTTAAAAAAAAACTAATTTCATACATGTGGCATTGCAATTAGATATCTCCTATCACACAGTTTTATCTGCATTTACACACTCATATTTTCTTATCCATTAGTGAGACAAAATAAATGATAAAGTTTACTGAAATTCATTAATTGTATTCTCATTTTTTGAGTAATTATCCTATTGCTCAATACATTTATAATCTATTCTATTTAATATTGTTTCTCCCAGTATTTTGGTTCATTATACCTGTTTTTAAAATGCTTTGTGTTAAAAACAAAGCAATATTGGTATACTGAAAAACAATAAACTGCTGAGGGTGTTGTGTATTTATTTTTGATTCTCAGAAGGCCATCGAAAGGTCTCCAAGTAGGAAGAGGACAGCTGCAGATTGTACTGTACAGTTGTGGATCAAAGAGCACTAGAAACCACATTGCAAACAAACCAATCAACAGTCATATTCTACTGTGCTGTTCTGATTTGACTACATTATGCAATATGTGTTGTTTATTCCTTTGTGGCTTCTCTTTTTTTATTTATTTAATGTTTTAGTGAAGCATTTTTACTCACAATGACAGACAAATTTTATGCACAAAGAAAACAAAATGAAAATCTGATACTGGATACTACAATGCAAGTTTCCAAGGCTTAAGCTGCCTTCAGGGAAACACTTGGAGAAATGGACAATACATATTAGCACACAATTAGGAACGATGGAATCAGTGGTATCATTAAGGGCAATATAAATCATATTGCAGCTGGAGAGACATGTCCTTCATTTGTAGGAATGGTTGCTTGAATAAACTATAGGCAGGGATATGTTGTAACTTTAAGGAATTTGAAGAAAACAGAAGAATGACTTCCATGATAAAAACCTGGGATGAAAATACTGAATAAAACAGAGTCTGTTAGCAGTCCAATTTCCAGGAATGGATGCTGATACTACAACAGATTTTTTTTTTTCTGATGCTCATAACAAACAGACTAATAACTGTAGGTTTCACAAAGGTTAATTTTACATTCATTATTGAAAGAGTCAGTGAAAGCTAAAGATATATGTAGAAGCCCTATAGATGTGCTGTATTAAATACACATATATATATGTATGTGTGTATGTATGTATGTATGTATGTGTGGTCATTCTAAGTCAAAATTTCAATAGTTTAAATCAATAAATTTCAATAGTTTAAATCAAAGAATGTAAATGATAATTAGATGCTTTTCTGATTAAATTCTAGTTCTATAAATTAGTATAAAATTATGTTCTACCGAACACAAACTGAGATTTTTAAAAATTAAGATGACTTTGGCTTGTCTTTATGGTAGGGTTTGTTGACCCAAACACTATTTGATTCCTACTTCATAGTTTTTTTAATTGATAACCAAGTTATCAGGCAAAGTTATGAGGCAAAGCCTGGCTGAAAGCTTATTTTTTGTTTTATGAGATTCTATTTTGATGCAAAGGCAAAATTTTTTTTCAGGAGGGAGAGGGAGACAGATTAAAATATTTCAGGTGAAGTTACTGATTTCTCAAGAGCAGAACCAGATTGCTCAAAAAGGCATTTTTAAGGTAATGGTTAAAACTATTCTCTTGATTAACAGTTAAAAGATGGGAGGAAAATTAGTGAAAATTTTTCAGTAGATCAACTTGATTATTCTCATGTAGGAAAACCTCTTTATGGAAATTACTATCATATCTTGTTTGCAGCTATAATTGCTAGGTAAGTCAGGCTCTTCCAAATTTCTACTCTGAAGTGTGGCCTTTCAAATTTTACCAAATCCAATTAATTACTAAAATCCTATAAAATCTGCCTTCAAAATAGATATTGAATGCTATGCACCTCACTACCTTCATGCCAAACCACCAGAAAAAGTATGTGCTTATTCTTGGCATGACTATAAAAATAGCCTCCTTACTGGCCACAAATCCTCTCTTCCTTCCTTCCTATCTGTTCATCACTTTACAGGCTATTCATGTTCAAAGAGTCTAAGTTTTAGTGACAATTCTAACACTATAAGTTTTAACATTATACCATTGCTTGTATAGTAAATTCCAAAGTACTTTCTATTATCCCAGAATTTTTTCTATATTTTTCCCCCTCTCAATGTATCCTCACACTGCTGGCTTTCAATGACTCGAATGTGATCTTTACATATCAAAATTTTTGCACACACCATTCCCCTTACTGGAATAATTGCTTCTTTCCCAACCACCCACCCCTTCCTTAGTTAGCTCAGGCTCATACTTAATGTCTAAGTTGAAATGGAATTTCTCAATGACCTTGTTCCTTAAAACTCAAAACACCATACATTCCATTTTAGCACTCATCACAATATCAAAGAATGAATTACAGTTGAACCTTGAACAAGGCAGGGGTTAGGGGTGCTGACCCACTGCACAGTTGAAAATTTACACATAACTTTGACTTCCCCAAAACCTAACTAATAGGCCTTACTGGTGACTGGATGCCTTACTCATAACATAATCTGTTGATTAACACATACTTTGTGTGTTATATGTATTATATACTGTGTTCTTACAACAAAAGAAGCTGGAGAAAAGAAAATGTTATTAAGAGAATCATAAGGAAGGGAAAATACATTTATATTACTGGAAAAATTTGCATATAAGTGGACCAGCGCAGTTCGAACCCATGTTGTTCGAGCATCAACTGTATTTGTATGATTATTTTTAATTAAAATATATTTTCCTGGTGTGCCTGGGTGGCTCAGTCTGTTAAGCAGCCGACTCTTGGTTTCAGATCAGGGTCTTGGGATCAAGCCCTGTGTTGAGCTCTGCACTCAGTGGGGAGTCTGCAGGAGAGTCTCTCTCTCTCTCCCTCTGCCCATCCCTCTGCATGCTCACTCTCTTTCTCTCTCTCCAATAAATAAATCTTTTAAAAAATGAAATATATTTTTATTTTGCACTATATTCTCTCTTTCTCTTCCTCCCACCCCTGTGTGTATATATGTGTGTGTGTGTATTTTGTTATGTGCTGAGAAGATGAGGAAATTTTATATATATATATATAACCATGTACATATATATGTATATGTATACATGTATATATATATATATATATATATATATATATATATATGTAACCATGTGCCTCACAGATTGGTATACATATATACATATATGTTTATGTGTATATAAGAAATATATATATATTTATATATATATAAATATAGGCACGTGGTCACATTATTGGCACTTAAATATTTGTTGAATGGATAAATTAGAAATAAAGAGCACTCACTGTAGACAGAAAGTACGAGAATGTTAATACTTTAAGTTTTATATTGGTAGAGAATAATACAGATATAAATTTTGGAGTTTTGAGAAAGTACATTGTAGTAGAAGTTTCTGAGAGTATAATTTCACAATATAGAGGCATAACAGGGAAAGCTGTGTTAATTTTCTGTTTTTTTTATTGAAAAGTAACTATAATATTAATGATAATAGTACAGTGTATTCAGTACTAAACTGAACCACACAATGTACTTATTCATGTATATATGATCTTTGATTTAGTTTTTTCAGAAATTCCTGAAAAAGAAAGTTCATACACGTCTAGAAAAAGATTGATTGCCTTATGATACACGTAGCAATCCAAACCAGTTTTAAGCCTGTTTATTCAATAAGTAAAAACTTTCCTTACTGAGTATACTTTTACATACTGACCAATCAATTACAGTGCCACATTTATCAAAGTTAGGCAATCACAGACTTATTCCAGTAGAAACACCTCCGAGTGCCAACCAAACAGCAGTTAGCAACCAGTCTTACCTGAGTGATCATGCTTCCACAGATTATGTCATCCTACCGATGCCTTTGAAACTCCACCAATCCCCAAACCTTACTCTTCCTAAAAAAAATTACATAAGATGAGCAATATGTTCTACTAAGATTCAGAGAGACTATACTTACATATAGTATGTCTAATAACTCTCACTTAATAAAGCAATAAATTTAACTTCGTCTTCTTATTTCAGATACCGAGTTGTAGTCTCATTATCCTTTGACATTCCTAAACCATCTTTTTTTTTTTTTTTTTTTTTAGATTTTGTTTATTTATTTGAGAGAGACAGTGAGAGAGCATGGGCGGGGGTGGGGGGTGGGGGGAGAGGGTGAAGCACGGGACCATGACCCGAGTGGAAGGCAGATGCTTAACAACTGAGCCACCCAGGCACCCCTATAATATTCACTTTACAGAAAAGAAAAATGAGCATCAGAAAAGATAAGCAACTTATAAAAAACAAACTTAATAAGTTAAATAGGTGATGGGGATTAAGGAGTGCACTTGTGATGAGCCAGGTGTAGTACGGAAGTATTGAATTACTATATTGTACACCTGAAACTAATATTACACTGTATGTTAACTAACTGGAATTTAAATTAAAAAAATAAAATAAAATGGCAAAATAGGCATAGTTGGTGCATAGAATGAAATAATAAAATTCAAGTGAATATTAGTTTGAGATCATTAGACAATTCGTGTTGATATAAGATAAAAATCTCAATAAAGATATTATAGTTATGAATATTCAAGTTCCAGACATCACACTAAGGAAATATTTTTAAATCTTAGGAGGAAACTGAAGATACATATTTTAGATGAGTTTTCATACACTAATAGGTGTGAAAATGGTACATGGTTAATTAACTGATAATTTGATATGATGTGTTTTCTGTAAATTATAAAGGAAAAGAGGTGTCTGGAGGATTTTTTATAAAATATAATTGGGGTTTTTTAATAAACTTTGATTGGATACATAGGTTTTCTCTATTCCATACACAATTACAATAAAAAAGTTAATGTATATTAAAAAAGAATAAATCTGCAAGGATAGATGTACGAAGCAAGCAGGGATGACCACAGATGAGAAATGTCAACCAAGTTTTCAAGAAGAAAAGTAGATGTACAAATAATAAATGATATAGGGTTTATGTATATCTCCTTGCCTGACAAGTGCCTAAATGAGTGGCTAGTGGGTAGAGAATAGTCCAAGAATCTTGTAGATTCCTTCCACAGAATTCCCTAAAAATGTTCAGTGATTTAGGGCCAATGCACCACTCTGAAAATATATGTGTGAGGGAGAGTTGCTGGAAGAGGACTGTTTGAAAGTGTATGAAGAGAATTGATAAACTTTGTCACTACCTAACCAAGGGAATGCCTTCCTCCACTCCTGTTGAACAGAAATTTACTTTTAGGAAGGGGGAATCAGCAAAACTGTCCTGGGCCTACTAAATCCTCATGAAGGTGGGAAGAGGTGCCTTATTTCATGAAACTCCTTTTTCACACCTCAAACTCACTAACCACATTAAGCCAAACTGAGAGTCCTCTTCAGGAAATTGGCTACAGATACAGATGTTGGTGTAGGTGGAGATGAGAATAGCTGCTCCGTATAAAGCAGCCTGGTCTCATTATGTACAGTGGATCTAAAGACCTATCAGTTGACAAACTCTGTTCACACATCTGAGCTTTCTGTCAGCTTTTTTATGGGAATGCTAGTTTATACGAATGAAAAAATAATCACAAAGAATCATCAGATGTTGAAGGAACACCTCAAAAAAAGACTGATTGAAACAATAAAAAAGATTCATAACTCATTTGAATAATATATGATAACTATATTTCTGCATGTATCCTGATAATAAGAATAATTATATTATTAGAGACTTTACAGCCCTGACTTAAAGCATGCCTTTTATGCCACACTACTAAAGAAAGATCATCAGTGTATTTTATATTTTCACACTGTATGAAAATTCATTGCATAAATTACACTCATTAAGTCCTATTGGACTGAATCTCAAGAAAACATTTTCCCATTTTGACAAGTTCATGTTATTCATTATTGGATGTTGTATCAGGATATCTCTGTCAGGTTTGCTAATAATATGTATTATTCTCCTTTGCAATCAATAACTTGACTGGCGGGCAACTCCCAGAGAGAGAGAGAGAGAGAGAGAGAGAAGGATATTTAACTGCTTGTTTTGCCAAGCTACATCGTTTAACTTCATCTTTCAAGCTTTTTAAATATGTCACAGAACAGAAAATGCCACAGAACAGTGCTTCATAATTAGCTTCCTATTTCCTTTTGGATTTTTGCTTTTATAAGAGGTAGTATTTCTTGTTACAATATGTCATCCTAATACCTTGTAACCTGTTTAAAATTTTAAAATGTGTTTTCTACTTTAAGAGAGAAGGGGTGTAAGGTGTATTTTCAACATAATTAATAATCTCCAGACCCCCAAAATATCTGCCTGTAATTACCAAATATGAGGTCATAATATTTATTTCCAACATTCATTCAAGTCATGGTATTGTTAGGAAACACCTTTTTGCAGATTTTACATATCATTATAATGCAATGGGTGAATTATAGTACCATTTTGCTCCTCGAACCTTGAACTCAACACTGAAAAGTTCATATTTTGAAAACCAGATTAAATTATTTTCCTTCAGGAATTTGATATCAGAAGAAAAAAATACAGGTGTGCAAAATCTATGGCTTATAAATCTGGGTTGATCACAGTTAATGGAGGTTTGGATTTCCATTAGAGGAACATGTAAACTAAACTCTTCTGAATCATTTATATCTTAGTTAAATGGTGAAACTATGAGAAAATCTCATTACCAAAGTTTGAAGAAACTCAGATGCGGATAGAAGACATACCTCAAACGAGAAAATATAAAGGTATAAATGAAGATGTATTCTGAATTAGTCATATCTTAATATTTCCATCACTTCTATCTTTTTTTTAGTTTTGTAAAATATTTCTCTTTATTTTTTTATTAACATATAATGTATTATTTTTTTCATGGGTACAGGTCTGTGATTCATCAGTCTTACACAATTCACAGCACTCACCATAGCACATACCCTTCTCAATGTCCATCACCCAGCCACCCTATGCCTCCCAACCCCCTCCACTCCAGTAATCCTCAGTTTGTTTCCCGAGATCAAGAGTCTCTTATTGTTTGTCTCCCTCTCTGGTTTCATCTTGTTTCATTTTTCTCTCCCTTCCTCTATGATCCTCTGTCTTGTTTCTCAAATTCTAAGCAAAATAAGTCAATTTGAGAAAGACAATTATTATATCTCCATCACTACTATCTTAATGTGAATCATCATCCTTGTCTACATGACTGATGTCTCCCCTGTGTCCTATCTTGGCCCCCTATACACCACCTTTCATCAGCAGCCAGTTTCTAATATGTTATCAGATCATATTCTTGTTTGAACTTACCAATGGATTTCCATTACAAATTAAGTAATAACTTTCCTTAATAATTTTCTGTGGACTACAAGGCTGTACATGAAATGGATCTGGTTTCCATCTTTCATCCTCTCCCTTATGCATGATGAACATCTAGTTTAGCCTTCATTCTGCCCTTACTTCACAACATTTGTATTTGCTCTTCTTTCTGCATGGCTTTTTTCCTAGATCTTAGTATGTTTGCTACAGTTTCATATTTCAAGTCACAATGTACATGCTTCTGCCGTGAAGATATACAATGGCCAATGAACCCTGTCAAAGAAAATCACAACCTAGGGGCTCCTGGGTGGCTCAGACTTTAAGCGTCTGCCTTCGGCTCAGGTGATGATCCCGGGGTCCTGGGATCAAGCCCCGCGTCAGGCTCCCTGCTCCACAGGAAGCCTGCTTCTCCCTTTCCCACTCTCCCTGCTTCTGTGCCCTCTCTCACTATGTCTCTTTCCATCAAATAAATAAAATCTTAAAAAAAAAAAAGAAAAAAGAAAATTACAACCTTGCTTATTGCCATTATCAACCAGTAGTTCATGGAGAATCACTGTTGCTTTTCTACTCATGAAATATCATGTGAATAAAATTAATGGAGAGAACCTAAATGATATCCAGAATCTTAACACCAAAGAGTCTGTAAGTATAGTGTTTTAGCTTTACAACTTCTGCTAGAAAGAGAGGAATGGAAGTTGAGAGAGTCAATCCGAATTATATAGATTTGGATAGGTATTGTTGATAGATAAATAGATTGATTGGTAAATATTTATTATGAAATACTGTAATAAAAAATAATGATGCTTGGCTACACACAAGGCACTTAAATAAAGACCAGACCTGTGGGAATCCTAGAAACATGTTCAGGACAATTCCTCCTTATTAGCTCCAGAAAGAAGGCAAGTGATTGCTTTTCTGCATGACAAACTGCATTTTTGTTTGCATTTTCAGAGATACCCAACGGGGATAAAACTCATCATCTTAATGCTAAACAAACATTCAGTTTATTGGGATACCTTTGCCACTGTTTCACTATCTACAAGTTCCTAAACATACTTTGAGATATTCTTCAGCTTCTCTTCTTTTGTGAGGCATGCAACCTCCTAAGAAAACCTCTACAAAAATCTCTCTATATATCTCAGAAATGCTCCCAAGGATTTAGGACATTTTAGTCATTCATTAATCTTTTTCCTTTAACAGATTTTTACTGAGTGTTCAATCTGACCCAGACACTGTGCTGGGCACCAGACATAGTCCATCAGTAGAACAGAAAAGTGAACTAACAATTACATACTGTAAGGTTAATGCCATTCTCTGTATTTGCAGAAACAAATACACAAGCTATCTACATTGTATGTGGGTCAGGGAGATATGGGTAGGGAAAGAAATGGTCAACTTAGCTCCAAGCCTTGAAGTTTACCTAGGAAGAACTAATATGAAATGGAGTCTTTATGTCTTCAACTGTTACTCTGGTTCTTAATGCATAGGTTTGGTTATATGATTGGGTGAATGCACTTGTGTATGGGTGTGGGGGATGATAGTGTTAATATGGGTTCAGGGAAGGAAAAAACTGTTAGATTTCCCTAAATTAATGTTAGAAAGTGACCTTGGGAAGAATATGATCCATAGTAGTTCTTCTCAACTTTAAAGTGGTCTATGTAAACTTATACCTTTGTATCTTCTCTCCACATACCTATTCCTGATCAGTTTCCTAGTCTCTCTCTTCATCTGTGTAACCATTGCATTAAAGTCCTTCTGTTCTAAACACTCAGAGTGGCTTATGTTTTAGTAGTTCAGTCCTGACTGATCTAGGCCCCAAAGTATTTCTACAAACATTCCATTTAGGTATGCTCTCAGGGTTGAGCAATTTGTCTCTGAGGAAATATAGCTGAATACAGTGTGTAATAACCTAGCTGTACATACTATCAGATGCAAACTGTGAAAGCTTTGATGTAGAACCCCACTCTATACTTCAAAACATCTGGGTGTTTATTGATTCCTGCTGTGAAGAATACATTGCGACTCTGGCTCTCCATGTGACCAGATGTGAAGAATCATTGAGCAAACTGGGTATTGATCAATATATCAAATCTACAAGTGTTTCAGCGTGACAGATAATAACGTGCCTTGTCATCGCTTCTCAGCCTTTTGGCTAAGATCAAGTGAAGAACATGCCATGTCAGGTTATCAAGACCTTGAATTACAGCTTAGTAAATACGAAAACTATTTGGATAGCTTGTGGGGACTCCATTGTATGCCTGGCAGAACTGGAACATAATAATGAAGGTCTTGGTCCAGCTATAGTTTTACCAGGTTGGTGAGCAATAATGATGAGCTTGATGCTAATTATGTGTGGGTACTTCCTAAATATTGTGCTAAACCCTAATGAAACTGTGGCAGCTATTCATAAATACAGATATGTTTTGTGGAGATACTGTGTCTACTTTTCTGCTGTCCTGTCATCAAGGATTGGGTTCCATATTCAACAATATACAAGTTTTCAAATTTGACCTTTGGCCAAGCTGGGTGCCTTATCTTTGAACCCTGGACTACTGAAAGCTGAATTTCAACATATTTTATAAAGCAGTTTAGGTTATGGTGATTTAGCAGAACACAGGAAAACATGTCATACTTATACCAAATACCTGGAAACCAAGAAGATATTGAGTTGTATTCAAACTTACTGTACTCTTTCAGTTGTGCTTTTCTCAAACCAAGTAATTGCTAATGCATCTTCCTTATGAACCTGTTTTACAACAGATTTTCTCTCTCTGCATTTTGGACCCTAACTCTGAACACTTTTTCACTTGCCACTACTGTCCTTAGTGTCCAGCCCACTATAGACATGGTTGTGGAATAATCAACCCTGCTATATAATATTAAAACAAATGAACACATCACCTGATGAAGTCCCAATAGTTCATTTTTCTTTTGTTTCCCTTGCCTCTGGAGACATGGCTAGCAAGAAGTTGCTGCAGCCAAGTTCAAAGAGGTTGCTGCCTGTGTTCTCCTCTAAGATTTTGATGGATTCTTGTCTCACATTTAGGTCTTCCATCTATTTTGAATTTATTTTTGTGTATGGTGTAAGAAAGTGGTCTACTTTCATTGTTCTGCATGTGACTGTCCAATTTTCTCAACACCATTTGTTGAAGAGACTATCTTTTCTTCCACTGGATATTCTTTCCTGCTTTGCTGGAGATTAGTTGACCATAGAGTTGAGAGTCCATTTCTGCATTCTCTATTCTGTTCCATTGATCTATGTGTCTGTTCTTGTGCCAGTACCATACTGTGTTGATGATTACATCTTTGTAATACATCTTGAAGTTCAGACTTGTGATGCCTCCAGCTTTGGCTTTCTTTTTCAACATTCTTCTGGCTATTTGGTGTCTATTCTGGTTCCATGCAAATTTTAGAATTGTTTGTTCCAGCTCTATGAAAAATGCTGATGATATTTAGATAGGAATTGCACTGAATGTGTAGATTGCTTTGTCAGGATAAAAAGCTTTTGCACAGCAAAGGAAACAGTCAACAAAACTAAAAGGCAACCTGCAGAATGGGAAAAGATATTTGCAAATGACATATCAGAGAAGGGGCTAGTATCCAAAATCTATAAAGAACTTATCAAACTCAACACCCAAAATTTAAAAAATCCAGTCAAGAAATGAGCAGAAGACACGAACAGACGTTTTTCCAAAGAAGACATACAAATGGTTAACAGACACATGAAAAAATGCTCAACATCACTTGGCATCAGGGAAATATAAATCAAAACCACAATGAAATACTACCTCACACTGGTCAGAATGGCTAAAATTAACAAGTCAGGAAACAACAGATGTTGGCAAGGATATAGAGAAAGGGGAACCCTCTTACACTGTTAGTGGGAATGCAAACGGGTGCAGCCACTCTGGAAAACAGTATGGAGTGTCCTCAAAAAGGTAAAAATAGAAGTATCCTACAACCCAGCAATTGTACTAACAGGTATTCATTCAAAGGATATAAAAATAGTGATTCAATGGGGCACATGCACCCCAACGTTTATAGCAGCAACGTCCACAATAGCCAAACTATGCAAAGAGCCCAGGTGTCCATTGACAGATGAATGGATAAAGAAGATGTGGTAATAGGGGTATGTGGGTGGCTCAATCAGTTAAGTCTGTTAAGTCTGACTCTTGATTTCAGCTCAGGTCATAATCTTAGGGTTTTGAGATCAAGCCCCTCGTTAGGCTCTGAACTCAGTGCAGAATCTGCTTGAGATTCTCTCTCTGCCTCCCCCTTTGCTTCCCCCCACCCCTGCACTCTCTCTTTTAATCACTTTCTCTCAAATAAATAAATAAATCTTTTTTTTAAGAAGATGTGGTATTTATATACAATGGAATATTATGCAACCATCAAAAAGAATGAAATCTTGTCATTTACAACGACATGTATGGAACTAGAGGGTATTATGCTAAGCAAAATAAGTCAGTCAGAGAAAGACAAATACCATATGATTTCACTCATATGTGGAATTTAAGAAACAAAACAGATGGACATAGGAAAAGGGAAGGAAAAATAAGACAAAGGCAGAGAGGGCGGCAAACCATAAGAGACTCTTAACTATAGGAAACAAACTGAGTATTGCTGGAGGGGAGGTAGGAAGGGGGATGGGGTAACTGGGTGATGGTCATTATGGAGGGTACTTGATGTAATGAGCACTGGGTGTTATATGTAACTGATAAATCACTAAATTCTACCCCTGAACTAATAATACATTATATACTAACTAAATTGGATTTAAATAAAAATTAAAAAAAAATGAACACATCTCTTTACTTTGAATAAGACGAAACTGCACAAAAAGTTTGTCATAAAGAACAGACTTTATTTACATTACCTCTAATGTGAAACCTCCTGATCAGAGTTAACTTTAACCTTGTTTAACTAGATTTTAAATACAATATCCTTTCAACATGCACAATGGCAGCTTTCAGTATATCTTTTAAATAAATGAAGTGTTTGATTCTCAAGTGTTTTGTTTCATGAAATTTTTATTAGCAATGGTCTTCTTAAGGGAGACTTGGCATTTTTTATCTTGTGTTTTTTTCTTCTCGAAGTGAGGTCTTATTATTTCCTTGGCACATTTATTCTGCTCCACTTCAGTTGTACAACCTAGCCAGCACAGCTCTTTCTGACTATGGCAGTGTCCTGTATTGCATTAAGATCTGTCTTCCTCTGGTTGTGGAAATCATGCAGTGCCCCATCCCTCATCCAGCCTAGCTTCTTATTGTTGGTCATGAACCATTTCATAAATAAGGGCTGCATTCTGTGGAGGAAAAGAAGTTTTGGTTCAGAACAAATCAATGTTTCAGGTATTATATAGCCACTGAGGCTTCCTGTATTCTATCTTCCTTCAGCCAGTTTCCTGAAGCATTCCTGTATTTACTCGCTTTTGCGAATGTATTAGGATTTGACAAATAAATCAATAGAAATATATCTTCTAGGCACAATAAGGATTACATAAGAAAAATAATAATGTATAGAAAATGAAGAAAAACATGGTAATACATATCACCTGTCAAATTAACAAATAAAAAATAATCATAATGGCCTCATAGTGATGATAGAGGAGTAAACTGATCATTGATAGGCTTATAAATTTAAAAAATCCTTTCTGAAAACCTTCTAAAAATCTGCATAAAATATTTTAAAATGTCCAGATCCTTGTTTTCACTAAAATCATACAAAAACATTTTAAGAAACATGCAGTGGCATATAGTCAAATATGTTGGCAGTAACAAACCTATGACTTTTATAAATGTTTAAATTAAAGGAATGTCCAGGTAAGCTAAAGTTGAACTACTCAGAGAGTGATCCTCAGACAGGCAGCAGGAGTGTTACCTGGGATCATTTTATAAATGCAAATTCTTGGTCTCTATTCCAGACCCACTGTATCAGAATCTAGAGACAGGACCCAGACTTCTGTGTTTAATAAGCTTTCTTGGAAAATTTTACACAGGCAAAGTTTGAGAAACATTAAACCACAGTACATCCTTAAAAAAAAAAAAAACCTACCAAAATTTAAGTACTAAATTAATATATTTTTTAAAAAGTCTATGTTGTACCTGCTACCAAATAGTGTGATCTTGGGGTGCCTGGGTGGCTCAGTCGTTAAGCGTCTGCCTTTGGCTCAGGTCATGATCCCAGGGTCCTGGGATCGAGCCCCGCATCGGGCTCCCTGCTCGGCGGGAAGCCTGCTTCTCCCTCTCCCTCTGCCTACTGCTCCCCCTGCTTGTGTTCTCTATCTCTCTGTGTGTCAAAGAAATAAATAAAATCTTTAAAAAAAATAGTATGATCTTATTTTTGTAAAGAGACAAAGGTACACACAGAAAATACTGGAAAATATAGCATTCCAGATGTATGTGGAAAGATACTTCAATAAAAGAGAAAAAAATTCTTATTTTATAACAAAACAACACTTTACAAAGTATTCTGATAAGTAGACTTAATGTAAAATTTACAAAAAGTAATAAAACCTAGGAGGAAATTCGCTTGTCATAAATTTGCCTTTACACACACAAACATACACACATGAACAGAAAGGAAGAAGGCAAAAAGTAGACCCTGATAAGATGTAATTGATCCAAAATACAAATTTATATCATTGCATTCTGAAAACTGACCTTAAAAACATATCCCTATAAATAAAAAGGAAAAGGAAAGAAGATGACTGTGAAGGAGAGAGATAAAAGAATGCAGTAGCCATAAACCTGATTAAGCTCCTGCTAAACATAGCTTAATGCAGATAATAACTATAAAATCTGGACCCCTTCAAAAAATGGGTCCATATGAAGGTTACAACACAGGTGAATTTCTCATTTTTATGGGTTTTTATTCTTAAGGCTTGTCTTTCTTCTGTGCAGAATGGCTAAGACTACAATAAAAAAGGTAGTTTTTCTGTTTTGAAGAGCCAGACATCACAATTTGGAGAAAGCACAAACACTGAAGTGTGAAGAGGTAAACCCAGAAAGGAAGGAGTTACAGAAGGTGGACCCTAAACCTTGTGCAAAATTATCTGTAGTCACTGGCTGACCACGGAATTGTGTCTAAAACAAACATATCTTTCTAAAATGAAGACAAAATAAAGATCCCTACAGATTAAAAAAAATAAAAACTAAGAATTTGTCATTAGCAGATATACAGTACAAGAAATGCTAAAGGAAGTTCCTCAGTGAAGGTAGGTGATATCATATAGAAAATCTAATCTTCCTAAAATAATAAAGATGGTTGGTAATGGTAAATACTAATAATCCATTTTATCAATAATTTAAGGAATAAACAACATCAGTTTTACATTTAAGAAAATGTAGGAAGAAGGAATACTTCTCAGTTCATTTTGTATGACCAAATCTGACAGAATACTAAAAAATAAAAATTAAAAAAGTACCAATGAATATTCCTTATGACCATACACATAATATATTTAATAAATTATTAGCAAATCAAATCCCTATGTGGTAGGAATATAAATTTTTCTTAGAAATACAAGGTTGATTTAACTTCCAAAGAATAAAAATTATAATTTACTAAATTAACACAATAAAGGAGAAAAACTATATAATCATTTCCATACATGGAAGAAAAGGATTTGATGGAATTTCATATCCATTCATAATAAAACACTCTCAATTTGATAAAGGGTATATACCAAAACTCTACAGCTGACATCAAGCTTAGTGACAAAATACCAAATTCCCCGAAGATTAGTAATAGCAAGGCAAGGGTGCCACTTCTACTCAACTTTTAATTAGAGCTTCAAGAAAACTGCAGTAATGCAATAAAAAAAAAAGGAAGGCATAGAGATTAAAAAGGAAGAATTAAAGTTATCTTAATTCAGAGATGACATCATTGTATATATGAAATTACAAGCACACCCCAGAAATATTATGGGTTTGGTTTCAGACCACTGAAACAAGGTGAATAAGGCAATAAGGCAAGTGAAATGAAATTTTCAGTTTGCTAGTGCATGTAAAAGTTATGTTTACTCTTCACTGTAATCTATTAAGTGTGCAACAATATTATGTCTAAAAACACAATGTACTTTAATTTAAAATTATTGCTGGGGCACCTGGGTGGCTCAGTCACTAAGCCTCTGCTGTCAGCTCAGGTCATGATCCCAGGGTGTTGGGATCAAGGCCCGTGTCGGGCTTCCTGCTGAGTGGGGAGCCTGCTTCTCCCTCTCCCACTCCCCCTGCTTGTGTTCCTCCTCTCGCTATCTCTCTCTCTCTGTCAAATAAATAAATAAAATCTTAAAAAATGATTTAAAAAATTACTTTATTGCTAAAATGCTAACCAACATCTGAGCCTTCAGCAAGTCATAATCTTTTTGCTGGTGAAGAGTTTTGCCTTAATGTTGATGGCTGCTGACTTATCAGGGTGGTAGTTGCTAAAAGTTGGGGTGACTATGGCAATTTCTTGAAAGAAGACACAATGGGGCCCCTGGTTGGCACAGTCAGTTAAACGTCTGAATCTTGATTTCAACTCAGGTCACGATCTCAGAGTCTTGAAGTCAAGCCCCACATCAAGCCCCAAGCTTAGTAAGGAGTCAACTAAGGTTTCTCTCTCCCTCTCCCTCCACCCCTTCCCATGCGCTCTCTCTCTTCCTCTCTCTCTCTCTCAAATAAATAAATCTTTAAAAAGAATACACAAGGATGTTTGCCACATCGATTGACTCTTCCTTTCATGAACAATTTTCTGTAGCATGTGATGCTGTTTGATGGCATTTTACCCACAGTAGAACTTCTTTCAAAATTGGAGTCCATCCTCTGAAAACTTTGCCACTGTTTTATCAACTCTGCTTATGTCACATCCTAAATCTTATTTCAACAGACCTCACACCATCTTATCAGGAGTAGTTTCCATCTCAAAAACCAGTTTCTTACTCATCCACAAAAGCAACTCCTCATCCATTAAAGTTTAATCATGAGATTGCAATGATTCAGTCACATCTTCAGGCTTCACTTCTTAATTCTAGTTCTCTTTCTGTTTCTATCACATCTGTAGTTACATCCTGCACTGAAATCTTGAATCCCTCAAAGTCATCCATGAGGGTTGGAATCAACTTTTTCCAAACCCTCATTGATGTTGATATTGTGACGTCTTCCCATGAATTATGCATGTTTATAATGGCATCTAGAATGGTGAATTCTTACCAAAAGGTTTTCAATTTACTTTGCTTAGATTCTTTTAGAAGAATCACTATCTATGGCAGCTATAGTCTTATGAGAGGTATATTTCTTAAATAATAAGACTTTAAAGTTAAAATTACTCCTTGATCCATGGGCTACAGAATGGATGTTGTGTTAGCAGTCATGAAAACAACATTAATCTCATTGTACATCTCCATCAGAGCTCTTGGATGATGAGGTGCATTGTCAGTAAGCAGGAATATTTTGAAAGAAATCTCTTTTTTTCTGAGTGGTAGGTCTCAACAGCAGGCTTAAAATATTCAGTAAACCATGTTGTAACAGTTGTGCTGTCATTCAGGCTTTGTTGTTCCATTTATAAAGCACAGACAGAATACATTTAGGATCTTTCTTTTTTTTTTTTTCTTACCCTAGGATTTTCACAATGGTAAGTAAGCACTGGCTTCAACTTAAAGTCACCAGTTGCATTAGCCCCAAACAAGAGAATTGGCCTGTCCCTTGAAGCTTTGGAGCCAGGCATTGACTTCTCTCTCGCTATCAAAGTCTAAGATGGCATCTTCTTCCCATAGAAGGCCATTTTGCCTACACTGAATATCTGTTGTTTAGTGTAGCCACTTTTATTATCTTAGATCTTCTGGATAATTTGCTGTAGCTTCTACATCAGCACTTGCTGCTTCACCATGCACTCTTATGTTATGGAGATGGTGCCTTTCCTTAAACCTCATGAACCAACCTCTGCTAGCTTCAAACTTCTGCAACTTCTTCTCCTTTCTCAGCCTTTGTAGATTGAAGAGACTTAGGGCTTTGCTCTGGATTAGACTTTGGATTAAAGAAATGTTGTGGATGAGTTGATCTTCTAACTAGACCATTGAAACTTTCTCCATATAACAATAATTCTGTTTTGCTTTGTTATTATTTGTGTGTTCACTGAGGTACACTTTTAATTTCCTTCCAGAACTTTACGTCTGCATTCACAACTTGGCTGTTTGAGTCAAGAGGCCTAGATTTTGGCCTATCTTGGCTTTCCACATGCCTTCCTCACTAAGTTTAATCATTTCTATCTTTTGACTTAACGTGAGAGATGTGTGCGTCTTCATTTGAACACCTAGGGGCCATTGCAGAGTTATGAATTAGCCTAATTTGAATCTTGTTGTATCTCAGGGAGTAGGGAAGCCCAAGGAGAAGGAAAGAGACGGGGAAACAGCCAGTTGGTGAGGCAGTCAGAGGATTAAGTTTGTCGTCTTATATGGGTAAGGTTCGTGGCACCCCAAAACAATTACAACTGTAACATCAAAGATGACTGATTATAGATCACCATAACAAATATAATAATGATGAAAAAGTCCAAAACGTTGTGAGAATTACTCAGCTGTGACACAGAAACATGAAGTGAGCAAATGCCATTGGAAAAATGGCACCAATAGACTTGCTTGATGCAAGCTTGCCACAAGCCTTCAATTTGTTAAAAACACAATTATCTGAGAAACACAATAAATCAAAGTATGCCTACATTAGAACTAATATGTGAGTTTAGCAAGATTGCAAGATGGAGGTCTACATTTATTTATTTATTTATTTTTTAAAGATTTTATTTATTTATTTGAGAGAGAGAGAGAATGAGAGATAGAAAGCACGAGAGGGAAGAGGGTCAGAGGGAGAAGCAGACTCCCTGCCGAGCAGGGAGCCCGATGCGGGACTCGATCCCGGGACTCCAGGATCATGACCTGAGCCGAAGGCAGTCGCTTAACCAACTGAGCCACCCAGGCGCCCTGGAGGTCTACATTTAAAAATATAAACATATACACTGTCAGTAAATGATTAAAAAGTAGAATTATTACATTATAATACCATCAAGCCCCAAAATAGGAGTAAATTTAACAAGAGATATTCACAACTTCTACACTGAAAGCTATAAAACATTGCTGAGAAAAACTGGGTAAATCCTAAGTAAATAAATATAAAGATATATCATGATCACAGATCAGAAGGCTCAATATTGTTAAGATGTCAGTTCTCCTGAAATTGATTTACAGATTCAGTGTACTCCCAATCAAAATTCCAGGAGGCTTTTTTAAGAAACTGACATGCTGAGCCAAAATTTCATGTGAAATGCAAAGGAAGTGGAAAAGACAAACAATATTAAGAAAGAAACAAAGTTGGATGAATCTACTGCCTGATTCAAGACTTAATTCTTCAGTCAACAGGACAACATGATACTGGCATAAGGAATGACAGATATATGAATGGAACAAAATAGAGAGGCCATAAATAGACCAGCATTTACACAGTTATTTGATTTTCATCAGAGACATCAAAGCAATCTACACATAAATTGATTGGGATCATGTTTCTATATGCATTTTTCATCTTTGGAAAAATATTTAAATTTTGAAAACATCACATGTTGCACACATAAGATAAAATAGTTGCTATATCAGTCTAATGGCAGAGTGAATTAGTATAGTCAGTTTAGAAAACAATTGGTATTATTTAGAAAAAAGAATAGAACCATCTGGCATGATATACTGTAAGCATATGATAGTGACTTCCTCTGAAGATGAAGAAAGTGAAAAGACACTTATCAGCAGTAGAGGAAATGTTCCAAGGGGACTTACTTTATCTGTTCTATGCAACTGTTTGTAAAGGAGAGTGTATGCATATATTAGAATATTTAAAATGTATGTGTGGTAAAGATAGACTGGAAATAAATATTGAGTTGTTTATTCTGCTAAAAGAAATATGTGTGTTTGTTGACTATTGGTACTTTTCTGTATTTCTGTATTTTAAATATTACACCACTCAAGACCTGCAATTGCTGTAGTCAGTTCTTACAAAGAATACATTCTGTCTTGTTCCTAACTTCCTCAGTCTTACTCCATTTCTCAGATGCGGGAGCTTTGCCCAAGCTTCAACTGTCAATACTTGATTCTCGGGTCTCTCGCTCCATGTAAACATTCTAATCCTATTACAAAAATGGATTTGCTCTAATCCTTTTATTATTGGGCATTCAATAACCTAGAATATCCCTCCATAGGAGTTTGCCTTGCAAAGGGCTAGCTCTAGAGCCAGCAGTTACTCAAGCTCATGTATCTTCTCCTTTTCTTTTATTCTGCACAGCACCTCAAGAGTGGGGTCCTTTTATCCCTCCAGGATGGCTAATGATTTATCATTCTCTGTATCAGTCCCGTCCTGTGATAACTAAGCTCCCGTGTGTTTTATCCAAACTGCATAGGATCCACAGATAGGATCAATCTGCCTTTGGAAACTGCAGTATTTGGTCATCCCCTGACTGAATCCTGAGCTTTAGGTATTTTGGTTGTATCCTGGAGGCACTGCTGCCCCTGACGGCTTGTGGTGAGCACTCAGGATAGAGTTTTCGTTTGGATGCAACCTAGTCTTGGGTCTTACCGTTACTAAAGTCTCCCTCCAGCTTTATCATCTCACACAGGGACCTTTTTCCTTTTTTCAGGATCAATGATATTTACTGCACCAAGAGTTTGTTGAGACTTTCTTAACCTAACAATGGAATAAACTGCAATTTACTACTTCATTTAAAAAAATCTAATTTCAATATTATATTGTCCTCAATTAGACACATTATAGACATGTTCAAGAAAAATGGCTCTGTCCCCTCAGTCACGGTGCTGCATTACCACTGATCTTTGAGCCTAATGCTATCTATAAGGCGCCCTGCTCTTTAGCAGAATTGTTACTTTATATGTATCAGAGATTCTATAATGACTGCAGATTTCTTGGCTCCTGTGGGTGCAAATTCTCACTATTCACACTTCACTATCTTTTCTTTTAATGCACTTTTATATGTAAAAATACAATTTTTGCTAACAGACACTGAAACCATATGTAGTATGTAAAAAGAGTCACTATCTTTCTAATGATTTTTCAGAACTACCTGCCCCCTATTATTCCAGAAGTCATTTCTTTCTCTGTTCTCTCTGTTTCACTGCTCTGTTGACTTTCTTTTTCCTCCAAGTTCTGCTGTAGATTGGAAAGGTTATCCAAGAACTGGTTATATTTTAGCCAGAAAAGTAAAACTTCCTCATTTAGAAATGTCAGAGTCACCGCTGTTGAATGAAATGTGATTGATTTTATGATAACAGTAATTGTTACAGAATTAAGCATACTTGGCCTGGCTTAAGCAGCCTATGGTTTTATAGTTTAACATGATTTGTTAAGTTTAACATGTACTGTTAAACAAATCCTACCAATGTCCTTCTACTTATTAAAATTCTAACCAACCTTTCGTTTACAAGTTTAAATTACATTCCATGGACATTTTCTTGATCCCTCTTTGGAATTAACTGATCTTTTGCCTGTATTTCCATAAAATGTTATTTCTTATTTCAATAAAAATTACTTCTGTAATATGGAATTAATAGTTGTTTAAAAAAATATCTAACTTCTGGGGCGCCTGGGTGGCTCAGTTGGTTAAGCGACTGCCTTCGGCTCAGGTCATGATCCTGGAGTCCCGCATAGGGCTCCCTGCTCAGCGGGGAGTCTGCCTCTCCCTCTGACCCTCCCGCCTCTCATGTTCTCTCTATCTCTCTCTCAAATATATAAATAAAATCTTTAAAAAAAATCTAACTTCTGTAATATGGAATTAATAGTTTGTTGTTTTAAAAAAATATTTAACATCCCAACCCAAATATGAGCTCTGTTTAGGACAGGAACATTCATGTCATCTCTCTGAGAATGTAACACATTTAAAATAGTTAATATTCAAAATACATTTGGAAACTCCTCTTTTACATATTTAAAATATAAGTATAAAATAAGACCAGACATTTTAAGTGAGAACTAGGTTAACTTTCAAAACTAAATTTGAGATAAGAAATAATAAATACCAACACTACAGAAACCTCCCTCTGACTCTTCCTAATCAATAACATCATTATAAATTAGTTTTGTCGGTTTTTTAAAATCATGTCATTAAACCACAAGGTACGTATTCCTTTGTGTCTGGCTTCTTTGGTTCAACATATTTCTGTGTAATTAATAATTCTTGTTGTTTATAGTAGGAGTTCATTTTATTTTATTGAAGTATAGTATTTCACTGTGTGAATATTCCACATTATATTTATTCATTTTACTCCTGATGAACCTTTGATTTGTTTCAAGGGCTTGGCTATTTGGTATATATATATATATATATATATATACTCAAGTTAGTTGAATGCATGTGTATGCCTTACTGGTATAAAATACACATGTGTTTATGTTAAGCTTTGGAGGCTTACTGGTCTGGACTTTGTCCAACTCAATTCTCCAGGCCTTGTATACACTGATCTGATCTGTACATGGTCAAGATATTTCTGAACTTCTTGCTTACTTTTGTCCCAGGACAATTTGTGGAAATAAAATATATATGGCTAAACTTTTTAACATAAATATTAAAAAATGCTATTGGGCACTTTATGGTACTGACTAAATTTGATATATTTCACATTAAATTGGGTCTATTTTGTCCCATTTATGTGTTTTACCGAAACTAATATAACATCTAGTATCACCATAAGAAATATCAATATAATGCTCTCCTATGATTTCCCTCCACAAAAGCCAGGCATTTAGCACATTAATATTCAAGTCTGGTTTAAGTCTTAGTGAATCTCTCAATCCATATCATTATTTCGTTCATACCCACACTCTTGAAATGGACTTGACAGATAAGACTAAGAAAGACAAAAGAATAGATTTGTTTATGTAGAGATTATTTTAAGCTTGCTGGAAGCAGCAGAAAAATCTCAGGGGAGGAAATAAGAAGCGGTCAGGCAATCTGTGTGCCTCTCATCTTCCAGCAGTTCCTAGAGGTTGCATATAAGAAGATTAGGAAGCGAAACAGAATAACCATTGAAAAGCTTTCTAATGAAAACAAGTTTACCATGTTTGATTGCTTATGTTTGTCATCACTTTTTGACAACAGCATAATATGGAGAGATGATTGAATACAATAGAATTATTTACTATATAAACAATTTGGGACAGTTTGGTTATTGAGACACAGATAATATTTCCATCACAATTTTAAATTACTATTTTAGTGCCCAAATCTAATTTAAAAAAGAAAGGAAAACAAATAAGACATTGTTCCTAATACACGAAGAATGTTGTTACTTAATTTTGCATAAATATTTGACATACAGAATATGCAGTGCCTAACCTTATATATGCTTTCGCATCAGTGATGTTTTTTCTGCCTACTTATATTACAGGCTGCACAATGTTTTCCAAAATATCCCTTATTTTCATTGACAGCACAAATAAATATGTGAGCAATAAATGACTGTATAATGAGTGAATGCAAAAAAAAAAGTTAGCAATGTCTGTCATTCTTAGGTATAGTGGGGCCTCAGAAGTATAGCTATTTAATCTGTTGTGCTAAATTCTGTTGTCAACTTAGTAAATCTGGGAATCCCCTTCCCTGTATGATACTGAAGTAAAGATTTTATTTATTTATTTGACAGAGAGAGATTGAGAGAGAGAGAGAGAGAGAGCATGCACAAGCAGGGGGAGAGGGTGAAGCGCCGATGCAGGGCTAGATCCCAGGACCTGAGGACCATGACCTGAGCTGAAGGCAGACGTTTAACCAACTGAGCCACCCAGGGACCCCGTGATACTGAAGTAAAGATAGCCAGAAAATAATTTGCATGAGATTTGGGAGGTGAAGAAAAACATTTTGTTGTGATCAGATTGTGATGAGAGATAGAGAGATAGGTTCCATCCTGTTTTCTTGTTCTGGTTTTTGTCAAGCTCTTCCCTGACTGTGGGCCATCTCTGCTGTACAACAGCATCCCCCACACCCACCAGCAGATACTAGGCCCCTGGTAATTATACAGAGAGAACAGATTCCCATAAACCATTGCACAAACTCCCTCTTTGCAATCTGACTTTAACAACCACACGTAGTTAGATGACTTCCAGCATGTTCCTGCCTTTTCACCCTTGCTAATGCTTCAGGATGATTGATGACTTGTCTGATTCTTCAACTCCATCCTTCCTTTCTGGGTCTTCTCTTCCTGAGATCTTCACACATTTACAGAAGGCCACTTCCTATAATAATACTTTCCCCCATGCTACTCAGAGAGTTTATGTTTCCCTGACTAAGAACATAATTAATGGATCAGTATTCAGTGGTTTACATTCTGTTGCCAGTGTCAAGACTTGCCAATTAGTAACTTAAGACATGTAATTGATGGGGTGTCTGGGTGGCTCAGTCGGTTAAGCGTCTGCCTTCGGCTTAAGTCCTGGGATCGAGCCCCACATCGGGCTCCCTGCTCAGCGGGAAGCCTGCTTCCCCCTCTCCTACTCCCCCTTCTTGTGTTGCTTCTCTCGCTGTCTCTCTGTCAAATAAATAAATAAAATCTTAAAACAAAACAAAACAAAACAAAAACTTAAGACATATAATTGAGGGCAAATTCAATCATCTTTTATTTAAAAAAATAAAAATAAAAATAAACACTAGGAGAAGTCAGTGAGGTTTCAAATGGTCATGGAAAGCTGAAAGGAGAAAGTGATACTTTATTTGGGTAATGTTAGAGAGTGGAGGAATAAGGAGTCCAAAAAGGACAATACAGGAGTAGAAAAAAATGAGGGGGGATGAGCAACATGGATGAAAAGGAGGGGGCGGTACAGGCTTCCAGTTAGGGAACAAACAAGTCATGGGAATCAAAGGTACATCATAAGGAATATAGTCAATGATACTGTAAAGTGCTCTGTAGTGACAGATGGTAGCTATCCTTGTGGGGGAGCATAGCATAATGTATAGAGATGTTGAATCATTATATGTATACCTGAAACTAATGTAACACTGTGTATCAACTATACTTAAATAAAAAAAAATCAGAAGGCAAAAAGAGAGATATAATTAAACTTCATGTTGTGTTTGGGACAAACACAAGCTTAAGGAGAAATCAGAAAATTGCTGAATAATTTTTTGATAGATTCCTATATGTAGAGAGAGGCCATATGCTGCATTGTTTCAGTATAGATGGGTTTTTTCAGTTCAAATAGTTTATTTCCAACTGCCACGGAAATAGACTGCTTCCTGCAAATCTAGGTTATCTCACTGAGCCCCTTCTCTGTCTCTGTTGGATAAATCTACTACATCAGGAACTTCTTTACTCAGGCTCCTTTTGTGGCAAATAAGGGACATCTTATTTGTACCTCAGGGTCTACCTCTCTTTTAAAAAATGTTTTCTTTTTGGTTTTTCTATGAGTTTTGCTCTCCCTGATTCCTTCTTGCTCTCAGATGTCCCTTCATCCTTCTCTCCACCTCAATACGCATTGACTTCTGCCTGATCTCAGTCACTTAGGGTATTCTATACAAATTTGGGGATCTACAGATTGTACTTAGGTCCTAGTTTGACTAAATGTAAAGTGTGCAAGGAGATAGATAGATAATATATAATTGGTTATTTTAAAACTCTTAATTTCTTTAGAGCAGACAATAACTGGTATATTTAGCCACATTCAACTGGAAGTGACAACATAATTTTTTAATCCTAGTTATTTCTCATTTCTCAGATACTAGTTTCCTGAAACCTGCATAATGTGTTATTCAAATATCAGTGTCCATTGTGTAGCTGTTACTAAGTATCAACCTCATCTGGATGCATTAAAGAAGCCTTCGGTATACCTTTTGCAGTCAAATGCTCTACCACTGAGCTATAACCCCTCGGTATACCTTTTGAATTACCTTCTGTAATAAGCAGTGAAAGTTAGAAGTTTTGTTACTGTTGTTGTTTTTAGAATTAGACAGATGGAACCTATACCTTCAGCATTTTTCTTAGGACATTTAGCTGGTCCCTTATCTTGCAATACATTATTAGAGTAGCTTTGTACATGATCTATGTATGGTGTAACCACTATTAATTCTATTCCTAATAGTTTAAGAACTATTGGAGATATTTACAGTTTCCAATTCTCACCCCCCATTCCCTACTAACAGCAGAATATACTATAAATACATGTTGCATAATCCAATATATACTTAAGAGAATATTCATAGAATACACGTATATGTTGATATTGTCTCATCAAAATTTAATTTAAAAATCAACTACCTGTAAAATCCACCCCTTTTTTGTATTACTGGTATCTTTTTGTACCTATTTCTATAATTTACCAGTAATATTTCTATTTACAAATATGATTAAATACCCATGATATTATCACACTTAATTTATGACAATTAGCTATGATTATTATTCTTATTACAGTGCTCACAATTTCCCTATTTGACAAATATCTTTAAAATGGTTCAACTTTCACTTAAGCACTCCTGGACATTTTGAAAACACTTTGCTTTCTGGCAATAATTAGCATTACCAGGTTCATCTAGATTTCATACCATTGGGTTATCCTAGAGTATAATCATACCCCTAGATTTATAATTCACTTAATTTTCAGAAGACAAGGTCATTTAATATGTATTTTGAGGAAGTTGCTATTGCAGCTGCTAGCACCAATTACACTAGAGTTGTAATAAAATATAAAATTTATTATAGAAGCACTTATGAGTTTATTTTTACCCAAATACAAAAAAACTTCATTGTTTAAAAGTATTTTTATAATTTAACCATGATTTAACCCACATGTATCATTTAGAGTTTCTAGTCAACACATAATATTTTTGTAAGACTTTGCGTAAAAAAAAAACATATTGGCTTTTTTCAGATTCAGAATTCTGACAATGATTTACTCATTTGTGCTGAATTCCACTTCTGTGTCATAATCTATGACAATTTCTAGAGACAAAATTTTCACCAAATCATGGAGTTCTCATAGAATATATAGGATTTGAGGAAGACAACATCAAACAAAATATCACTCAACTTAGCATATAATTATAGGGAACTGATTTCTATGAAAGTAAATTATATAGTTCTATGAAAGATATAATCTTGATAGTTACAAAATAAAGAAGCAAGGATTAGGAAACTTCCCAAAGACTTAAGTAAAATAGATTACATGACCATTTATATTTGAGAAAGCCAATAACAAGTCAATCAATATGAGCTTGCTCTAAGATCAGGAAAAGATGTAAGTACTTTGTCATAATTTCTAGCAATGCAACAAAAATATTATCTGCTGATCATCAATAATAGTAGATAAATCAAGATCATTCATTCATTCATTCACCAAACCATTATTGAGAATGCACAATGTGTAGGTAGAATACATGTACTGGGGACACCAGATGAAAAAGTCTTATGTCTGTGCATCCATAATCTTACCATCTATGAGCAGACTGATACATAATTAAATGAATGTAAAGCAGTGTGACATGCAATAGGAGAGTAATGGGGGTGGGGGGAATTACCATCTTACTCAGGAGAGATCATTTAGTTTAGTTAATTTTGTTTTGTTTTCTGAAAACACAGGAGAAAATATCACCTGTGGAGCCTCTAGGATGAAAGAGGGTGAGCCTTAAGATAGTAAGTGCAAGTATATGTCAGGAAAGAGAAAGCATGAATCACAGTACGTATATGTGAGAGTAATGACAGAGTCAGTGAATTAGGAAGACTTGGTGTGTTGAGTACAGGGAAACGGGTTGGGAAGGAACAGGGAATTAGTTAAATAGGTGTCTAAATCAAAGTAATATAGGGTGGTTAAAAGTGTTCTCGTTGGAGTTGAAGCTAAAGCAAGTCTCAACACCTTTTCTTTGTAATCTCAGCAAAGTTACACCGTCAAAAAGTGGTTTATCCTCTATAAAATGAGAGGTTCATAATATTTTCTTCATATGAGTTCTGGAAGATTAAATGAGGTAATGATTTCAATGAGTTTAGCACAGTGTCCTCACTGTGACTAGCGGTTGTTATTAATATTGTTATTGTGTCATTGCCATACACTATGTGCATTCTGTTCATCTTAGGACTCAACGTGGGATAATAAGGGATCCTGGATTTTTGTATTTGATATTTTGGACTTTCTTCACACATTCAAAATAATTTTAAAGTTCTAAATTTAATGAACAAGTCATTAAACACTAAATTCCATCCCAAATAATAAAATGTTTGCCTTAATTGAATTTCCTTTTAACAGAATATATGAACACGACACCTTAACAAAAATCACTGGTTGAAAGTGAAGCAAGGTTTGCAAACTTTTTAATCCATATGTGGTTTATTTTTTTAAAGATTTGACAAGCATGTGTGATGCATAGAAATAGAGCTACATAGATATTTATTTAGCAAATTTCCTTTATTTTTTAGTCTTTTTTCCCACTTTTGAACATCAGCTTCACAGCAATATAGTTGCAGTAACTATGGGGCCTGTATAAACTCAGTACAATGCAACAATCTCAATAAACAGATTCATATGCATAGGCAGAAATTTGAAGGTAACTACTCTGTCACAGCATGTGAAACATTTTTTACAACAGAGTGATACACATCAATCTCTTTTTAAATAGCCAACAATAACCACTAAAACCAGCATACAGTCATTCTTTGAAATCCTCTTTGGACTCAAAGTACTTTGGTTTCCACTAACGTATACCTCCTCATTACATTTTAGTACTGTAGGTTATGCATCAACACACTTAATTTCTTTTTTGATTTTTAATCAGGTAACCAAGGTCTAATTTACTAATGATTCCAGAATGCCTTCTTTATTTATGGTTTGGGGCTATTTGCATGGCAGTCATTTAGCAAATTAATGTAGATGAAAAGCAAAAATTTTACAGATGTTTGTTGCAATCATGCTGTCATCCCATACTTAATATGCTAATCTATTGACATACACTCATTAGAGATGAGCTCCACTTACTTTGCAAATTAGTATTATATAACCTGGGGTGTTCTGAAGTAGGCTAAAAGTCAAATTTTTAACCATCCCACCAAGAATGCATTTTTAAAGGGTAAATAAATGCATTTTATTCTTTATTACTTTAGAATTATCCATTCCCAAGCCAACATTACATACTCTTCGATTAACTGTTCGCACACTGCCCAGTACTGATTAGGTGTTTACATTAATTTTGTTTCAAGTGGCAGAAATCTGACTAGCATCAGAAGAATGGGCCCTACGTTGACAGATAAAATTCTCTGTGGGCTCGACAGGTAAACAGGTAAACAGGGTGAAAGGCAGGTATGTAGCAGATTCAGTAAAGGATTAGGACTAAGACTGAATGTCACCAGGATCTCTCTGTCCCTGTTTGGAATTTTTCTGTGTAAGTAAGGTTTATTCTCCCTGAGGTTTTGATGTTGTTGTTGTTGTCAAGGAACTCACCATTCTTAGGAGATGATTCATTACCCCAGACTGAATCAAATGCAGATCCCTGGACCAATCAACTGGGACAAGAGGGGAAGATGACAAAAAATACTATAGCTCACCTTGGAACACTGAGAATGAAATGGTAGTGTATGTGAGTACACTTGCCAGAAAATCCACCAAACTCAGTAAATGTGAGGGACTGAGATTTTCATTTTTACACACGACGTTTGCTACTGGGGGACTGGGTACATCAACAAGGGGGAAGATGGTGAAGATGATTAATTTAGCAGTCAGGTAAATTGATGTGAATAAAATTTTATTTTTAAAGTTAGGCAAAAAATAATCCTACATTGATCCTTTGGCCATTTGAATATCCTCTTATGCTTAACATTTGTTTGTTTATTTCTTTTTGGACAGTGTTATGGACAAATTCCTGCAGTAATACAGAAGTATCATATTGGTCTCTCTACTCTCTTTTATTTCTGACTAAATTTCCTGAAGCTCTTGTTTGCATATGTTACCCTATCTCAACCCTGAAGACTTTAGCAATTCTAAGTAGTGTTGAAGTTAAGAACGCATTAGCTTGACTTTATATAACTTATACAAACTTGTTTCTCTTCTGTACTTTCAACTCTATCATCCATTACTCCTTACAGTAATCACTATTTCAGGCCAAAAAAACTGTTTTTCTCCAAACGCACAATGTACATTGTTACTTTTATAGAATGCAATGACGCCTACTAGTTAAACTGACTCTTGCATTAGACAGTTCAGGGTTCAAGTCAGACGTGGGCACTTATTTACTGTAAAAGCTTTGTCAATTTTTTTTTTTTTAAGATTTTATTTATTTATTCGACAGAGAGAGAGAGAGAGCACAAGCAGGGGGAGTGGGAGGCAGAGGCAGAGGGAGAAGCAGGCTCCCCGCAGAGCAGGGGGAGCCCGATGTGGGACTCGATCCCAGGACCCTGGGATCATGACCTGAGCCGAAGGCAGTCGCTTAACCAACTGAGCCACCCAGGCGCCCAAAGCTTTGTCAATTTATTTGATGTCCCTCTACCCCTTTCTCCCTTATATGTTATGAAAATGGAGATAAGAAATGCACCTACTTGATAAAGGTGGAAGGATTCAACGGATCGGGCAAAATGCTAAGCCTGGTGTTGGCTCCTTCTCCTCTTTCCACCTCTTTTTATGTTGTTCATCATTACCTGTCCGCTGACCTCTGTTGGGGAAAACCATAAAGTAAAATAAATTAGTATCTCTCCAAATTCAGCATAAGAAAGCTTAGTGCAGTGCTCAACACATCCACTACACCTTTCCTGTAATAGCAATTATATACTCTGTCCTCTGTTCTTAAAAGTAATCTGTATCCCTTCTGACTCTTCCACTTTTAGTGACTGACTTCGCTTACATAACACTGAAGAAACAGAGTTCTCTAAATGTTGTCTCAAATCTAGACAAACAAGCCCACGAACAAAAGCCATATCTACATATGTACTCATTACCTGTTAAATGGAGAAAATATTTCCCTTCCTGTCAATCCCTCACCTGTTCTCTGGATCTCACCCCACTATCTCAACACTCAGAGGAAATATAAGATGAACGTCCCTCTTTCTTTTCTGTATCTACCTATTCTCCTAATGTACTGTCAGCTCAACTGCCCAAGAGGTTGCTCTGGTCTTTTCTCTTTTAACAAAAATGAAAAACAGAGGTGCCTGGGTGGGTCAGTTGGTTGGGCATCTGCCTTTGGTCCAGGTCATGACCCTGGGGTCCTGAGATCCAGCCTCATCCAGTTCTCTCCTCAGCGTGGAGCCTGCTTCTCCTCCCTCGGCCTGCCGCTCCACCTACTTGTGCTCTCTCTCTCTGTCAAATAAATAAATAAAACCTTTAAAAAAATAAAAGTGAAAAACATAAATTCCCTAAACAAATCTTACAGTGTTCTAAGTTTTCTAGGAATATTACCGTATCTTAATTTTTTTCTTTCAGAAGAGCATACTATATATATTTTCTACACTTTGCAGGCACAGATGCTTTATCAGTTTTTTCCTCAAACCATTCTAATCTGGATTCTGCCTATACTACTCTACTGAAATGGTTCTCACAGGTTGGTCAGTAGTGACTGTTTCTATGTTGTGTTGACAGTTTTTGTCCATATCCTAATGACAGAAGCAATCAATAGATGAACACTTTCTCCTTGAAATAGCTGATTTCTGTGACATCACACCTTCCTAGGTTTCTCTTCCTTCTCTGTCATCTCAACACTGTCTTCATTTTGGGCTTTTCTAAAATATCTTAAGGTTTTGTCCTTTTGAGATATGGTCAATTCATTTATTGGTTGCCTATAGCTTTAAGTGTTACAGTATACTAATAACTTCATGCCAGACCTATTTCTATAGTCCCATACCTTTACACACAACTGATAATTAACATCTTCTTATGGAGGTGTTGAGGAGCAAGAATTCCTGTCCCCTCAAAGATACTTCTAGTTGTATAAGAATCCAATTAACATAAGACAGATTAACAGGAGAAAATCAAATTTAATAGCGTTAAGTATAGGGAATCCACACAGACATGGAAATTCCAAAGACAGTGAAGCAAAATGAGGTATATATGTCATTCTGAACTAAGGAGAAAGGAGTAGGTGTCTGGAACTTCAAATGGAAAGAATGCAATTCACAGAAAGTTGAAAAAGACGTTTGGTAAACAAATGTTTGCCCTGCCATATAGATGGATTACTCAGGTAAAATTTATCTTTGATAATAACCCTTATTCTGAAAAGACCTTCCAATATAGATTCTTCTGTGTAGTTAAGGGAAGGGCAAAAGTTTCTCTTGAGACTGCAGGGTCTTTATTGCCTTCAGCTCAAAATAATCCCCATGCCAAAAAGGCCAATCTTGGGACAGCCTGTCCTTGGCCTCTACAGTTGCCACAGAGAAGTCTCAGTTATGAATCATGTGAAAAATAGAGTCCTCTGTGACAAGCCCCCAGTGAAGAAAAAATAAGATGGGAGGGAAGAAGGAAGGAAGGAAGGATGGAAGGAAGGAGGGAAGGAAGGAAGGAAGGAAGGAAGAAAAGAAGGAACCATATGTCTTTCTCTACTCTTTTTGTTTTTGGAGATAACACTCAGCTCCTCATGCCGGGAAACCATTAGTTAAATTGATATATCCCTCTCTGTTACATTCACATCCTCATAGTCACTGAGAATTCTTACCCCAAGACTCCTTCGTTTCTTTCCAGAACAGCTAGAAGTCTACTACCCACGTTACTTTCATTTACTTTTGCCTCACCCTCTAATTCTGTCTCACATAGTATCAAAAAAAAAAATAAATAAACTCAAATGCATCACTTAAAGTGATTTAGACACCACCATCACAACCACTACCCAGTAGCTCTTAGGATCAAGTACAAAATCTTTATAATACTTTGTACTGCCCAAGGTAATCTTGCCCTTATGTCTCCCTAATAACACTAACTACACCCATCTGTTTTTTTCTTGAGTCTAAATTTTTTTCTATCTCTGGATATTTTTACGTGTTGTGTTTGCTTCCTTTAATATTCACATAGCTCTGCAAGTACATGTGTACACACACACACACACACACACACACACACACACACACACACACACATACATGGTTCCTTCCCTCAGTCAGTCATCATCATATATCAGTTATCCTTGGATACTAAGGGGTTTTATATTTATTGGTGGAGAATTAATAAAGGAAATAAAAAGGGAAGCATGAGTTAGAGATTCTTCCACCTAGAAGAAAACAAATACCCAAATAGTGTTTTAAAATGCAGGAAAATGTATTACTTATTTAATAAGCCATCTGGAAGTAGGTAGTTCCAGGGCTGCTTTGGTGATTCAACTGAGGAAATTTCAACTTTCCTCTCTGCCATTCTCCATGTATCTGGGATGTCTTTTTTGTAGTTACAAGGGAGAATTATCTGAGGCAGAATCGCTCACAAATGTTTATACATAACCTTCCCTTTCTCCTTAATTAATAACAAAAATTGTTAATTAATTCTTGTGTATTACCTTACAGTTTTAAGTTTTGTTATATGCATTGCTGACAAAATTGGATAGTAGGGAGATGAAAGCAGAGAAGAAGTCAAATTTTGTGCTATCCAACCTGCATAAGTGACAAAATCTCATATACTTACTAATACAAATTAGAAAATGTGTTTACATATAATTGCATTTTAAATTGATAGTTTTTTCACCATAGCTAAAGGCATTTATGAATAATAAAGAACTCATCATTATAATTCTCTTTCAATCTTTAGTGAATAGGAATGAGTTAATTTACTTTTAACTGTGCCTTTCTTTTAAATCAATCATTAAAATACATAAGAAGTAATGTCCCTTCATTATGTCTGAATTATTTTTTTCTTTTTCTGATTTTAAAATAATCAGAATATAACAATGAGTACAATAAACAAGTAAACCTGAGCTATCAATTTAACTAACAGACATACAATTAGGAAATCAAAGATAATTTTTATTTAAAAAATAAAATACTATTCCACTAAACTTTTATTTTTTTAAAAGATTTTATTTATTTATTTGAGAGAGGGAGAATGAGAGATAGAGAGCACGAATGGGAAGAGGGCCAGAGGGAAAAGCAGAATCCCTGCTGAGCAGGGAGCCCAACGTGGGACTCGATCCCGGGACTCCAGGATCATGACCTGAGTCGAAGGCAGTCGCTTAACCAACTGAGCCACCCAGGCGCCCTCCACTAAACTTTTAAAAAGCATTAATTATTATTATAATTCTCTAGGAGTTGAGTCAACCAGAATTGATAACCCAAACAAAACGAAATAGAAAAACTTGGTATCATATAATAAATGGGTTCAAACACATATATATACTAATTACTAGCTTAAAAAACACCTTCCCTAGCTATCACTTCACTTAATTCTTATAGTGGTTCTGAAGAGAAAAGTTATAATTATTTAGTTCATCTTACATTGAGGGAAACAGACCTAGTTTAAATAATTAAATGTGTACCTAAGTCTAGGTATTCTAGAATCTTTTTTGCATTTTATTTTCAGTAATTCAAGAAAGTCAGTGCTTAAATGTGTGTACTTTTAGTTCCAACCTTCTTTATTTTGATATTTAAGGCAAGTTTCTTCACCTACCAAATGAGGATTAAGTCGAGTTCTGAGGTTATGGAGTTTTGTGGGAGGGGAATTAAAAATGTGAAGCAAATAGATTCCTACCTAGCAAATAATAAGAAGTTAATACATGTTAATTATTACTATGTCTTCTCTCCTCCCCATCATAAAAATTTTTTCACTCTGATATGTAATAATAGAGGATAAATGTTCAAAGAAGAAAGTGCTAAAGGTTAAAGTATTAAAAACATACAATAAATTCAATATATCTTAAGAACACATAATAGAAAGGTTGAAAGGCTATCATATTTTTGGATAAGTTAGATGTTTATTTATTTGAATAAAAAGTCATTATTTCCTGGGATGCCTGGATGTCTCCACCGGTTAAGCATCTGCCTTCAACTCAGGTCATGATCTCCAGGTCCTGGGATGGAGCCCCACATCAGGCTTCCTGCTCAGCAGGAAATCTGCCTCTCTCTCTCTCTCTCCGTCTGCCCCTCCCCACCATTCATTCTCTCTCTTTCTCAAATAAAAAAAAAATAAAATCTCTTTTAAAAAAGTAGTTATTTCTTTACTTTGTATTGGAACTTTTGAAGTGGGATTATATGTTCCATTCTTTTGGAGTTGTTACAAGTTTCTATCATCATTTTCTTCAGTATTGTGTTTTAATAGTCAAGTAAAATAAATATCCTGTGCCATCAAATTATATATAGAAAATACATGCATAAAGTCAATCATTTTTGGTAATTTTAAAATTTCCAGTTACTTACTTTTTATTAAAATTATGTTATACCTAATCATTTAGAGAAGCATATTTTAATACACACCCAATTATTTAAATTTTATATATACTAAAAAAGAAGAATGTAGTGTGATTTTCATGGTGACCATTAGGTCTCAGTATTTAATATAATTTTATGTGTGTCTGTTAACAAAAATCATCTATTTATAGTATGACTTTTTACTAGCTTCAAATTCTTGAAGTAATAATACCTGTGTTAGGGTGGAGACAAGTTGGCCGGAGGATTTTTCTCAAATCCTACTTCACTCTTCAATAAAGATCTTCCCT
The DNA here is from genome assembly GCF_037043125.1 of Eumetopias jubatus. Classification (NCBI taxonomy): domain Eukaryota; kingdom Metazoa; phylum Chordata; class Mammalia; order Carnivora; family Otariidae; genus Eumetopias; species Eumetopias jubatus. Next base: position 57,867,111 of record NW_028274812.1, on the reverse strand, counting down.
TGTGCAGCCCTTGTAACTCTCTATTGCAGTGTTTCACTTTTACTTACTGCTTTCTGCTTGTTAGCCTAATTGAGAATGAGGCTGCAAAATTCTACGTTGTTCTTAGTAAGCCTAGGTCTTAGGTGAGTACTGTGTCCTTGGGTGTTGGAGGTATGTCCTCTGTTTTCTGTTCTTACCATAGCTGTAGTTCTGAGTCCAGTACATATTCCTAGCCTTTTTTTATTTATTTATTTATTTATTTATTTATTTATTTATTTATTTATTTATTTTCTGTTCCTTTTCTACAATTGCATTTGTTGTTTACTATTGTCTTAGGGTGATCATGTATGTAGCTCTACCTTACTCCCTGATATTTTAAGCCTTTCATTCAATAGGAAAGATAGCAGGGGAGGATCTTATCAGAACTTCCTGTCTTTCTTTTTGTAGCTAATGTTCCCCTCCCCCAGGACTGCACCAAAGTTATGCTTATTCAGGATTCTGAAAAATTTCTTTTTTTGAGTTTAGGAGTTCACTGGAGAAGAGCCTTCAAATGAGTTTATACCACCACCATCAATATTTGAAGCCACCAAAGAACTTCAGACTCTTTCACCAACCCACATCCAGCCTCCACCAATTCATTTAACAATTCTAGCTCAATTATTCTTACCAGTGTGTAGGACATCTAGAAAGCAAAAATTTTCTTCCTATCTTTCTCTGGAGGCACTTTCTGAAACAATATTAATTAGCAACTGCAACAATTTAAAATTTGGTAGTAACTGCAGAAATGGTGACACACTTGTAAAGATTTTATATATTTTTTTCTCTTTTTCTTGGAAGAAGAAATGGATTAATCTTTTTCTAAAGTCAGGTGAAGGCTGAGGTTCCAAAAGGGCCACTGGTAGACATTGGAGATGCTTTCACAAAGGGCTGATTGGCATTCCATTCTCCCATTCTCAAGTTGCTTGTCTGTTTAGTAATTCACCGGTCTCTGAGCCACTCTATATAAGAAAATAAAACTAGAAAGAAATTTTAGAGAGCAGGGGGCAGAGAAATAAAGCAGGTAGCATTTATTTATTTATTTATTTATTTATTTATTTATTTATTTATTTATTGGCAAGGCAAAAATGTGTGTTTCCTATGGGTCAAGTGAATAAGCAAGAAGGTTGATCATATGACAAACTAACCCAAGGGAAATTGTTTATGGGGAATGCTCTCACCAATGCCTCAGCTCCAGAGATTAGCAGTAGAGGGTGACTAATATCTCAGTTTACCCAAGAATGAGAGCATTTCTACATTGCAGGACTTTCTGTGCTGAAACCAAGAAAGTACTCCAGCAGAACAGAATGAATTGGCTGCTTTAGCAACCAGTCAGTTATTAGCCAGAAAAGTTGTGATCAACATAAAGGACTGAAACTGTGACTAGTCAGTAAAAAGAAACATATGTGGAGGAAAGAGCAGGCCATACTTCATTTCCCACTTTAAGTTCACTGAACAGAACTGGAGGATGAAAAACCTTGAATCAAATACAAGATTAGTTATTTAGACTAGTCTGACATGTGGAACATACTCAAGTAACAAAAAAGTTGTAGGATATACCCAAATATAACATTTTTAGTTCATTGCTTCCACATGTATATGCAAGACTTCCATCTTCCTTCAATGACCTTGAACAATATATCTGAGATTCTCTCAGGAGTCTTACTTGTATTTATAAGTAAGTCTAGTCCCATCTTCCTCTGCTGTATTGCCTTGGGCATATTCCTGGCACAAAGTTTTATTGAAAACATACAGTTTTCTCTCCAGCTTCATGAACTCCTCAGTGTTTGGTTACTGCTTCTCTGGTGCTTTTGGAGAAAAGAGCTGAAGAAGATGTTTTTCTGAGCGATATCACAGATGCAAAATCTTAGATGTGCCAAACACCATTCATTTCCATTTAGTTTCCACTTAACTGCTCTATGCTATATTCTAAAACAAATCTGGAATAAAATCTCTCAAATATATATCACACATTGTCATCTAGTCCACAAGACATCATTATTTGTACCTTATATGTCATATATTCCTGACAGATTTTCTGAATAAAACATAGTTATTTCTTTAGAATTCCCTTTGCGGATCTTGTTTCTTAATTAAGGGGCCAGTACAGGGATCACATTTCATAGTATTCTTTCAATTTCCATTTCTCTCACATTCTTGCTCCCATGTGTTTCTGCACAACATTTACTTCTTTCCAAAAAATTCTAAAATCTTCTAGTCTTGAGACTTCTAGATCTCAGGAGAGATTCAGCCAAGACCTTACAGCATGTGGAAAACCAGTTTCAGTGATTAATTTAATTATTACAAGACAGATGGGAAAGATATAAGTAAATAATATTTGCTTAAGTAATTTGTTTAAAAATGCATAATTTGTACAGCATTACAGTTACTAAGGAATTTTGCTACATCTCCAATTTCAAATTATTTTTTTAAGTTTTTTTTTTATTTATTTATTTGAGAGAGAGAGAGCAGGAGCAGTGGGGAGGGGCAGAAGCAGAGGGAGAAGCAGACTCCCCGCTGATGCAGGACTCTAGATGTGGGGCTCCACCCCAGGACCCTGGGATCATGACCTGAGCTGAAGTCAGATGCTTAACTGACTGACCCACCCAGGTGCCTCTCAAATTATTTTTTTAAATAAACTTTATTTTTGTAGAGCAGTTTCAGGTTCACAGCAAAATTGAGTAGAAAGTGGAGAGAGTCCTCATATACCTCCTTCACTTACACATGTACCTCTCCATTATCAACATCCCTTCCAGAATGGTACATTTGTTAGGATCAAAGAACTTAAATTAATACTTCTTTATCACCCAAAGTCCATAGTTTACTCAGGGTTCACTTTTTCTGTTGTACATTCTTTGATTTTTGACAAATGTATCCACTATTATAGTATCATACAGAATAGTTTCACTGCCCTAAAAACCTCTGTGCTCTGCCTATTTATATCTCCCTCCCCTAGCTCCTGGCAAACATTGATCTTTTTGCTGTCTCTATAGTTTTGCCATTCTCAGAATGCCATGTAGTTGGAATCCTACAGTATGTAGCCTTAGATTGCTATCTTGCTCTTAGTAATATGCACTTCATGTCCTATTTCTTTTCACAGCTTGATAGCTCATTTCTTTTTAGCACTGAATAATGTTTCACTGTTTAGATGTACAACAGTTTATTTATCCATTCACCTACTGAAGGACATTTTTATTGTTTCTAACTTTTGGAAATTAGGAACAAAGTTGCTATAAACATCTGCATGCAGGTTTTTATGTAAACATAAACATCAACTCATTTGGGTAAAGACCAATAAATATGATTGCTGGATCATAAGGTAAAAATATGTTTAGTTTTATAAGAACCTCCAAATGGTTTTCTAGAGATTTTACCATTTTGTAGTCCCATCAGTAATGAATGAGATTCCTTTTGCTCCACATCCTCACCAGATTTTGGTGTTGTCAGTGTTGTGGATTTTTGCCCTTCTAATAAGCATGTAATAGTATCGCATTGTTTTTAATTTGCATTTCCCTAATGACATAGGAGTTTGAAATCTTTTTCAAATGTTTATTTCTCATCTGTATATCTTCTTTGGTGAGGTGTCTGTTCAGATATTTTGCCCATTTTAATCAGGTTGTAAAATGTTTTCTAGGAGCCACTGGGTGGCTCAGTCAGTTAAGAGTCTGCCTTCAGGTCAGGTCATGGTCATGATCCCAGGGTCCTGGGACCCAGCCCTGTGTCAGGATCCCTGCTCCGCAGGGAGTCTGTTTCTCCCTCTCCCTCTGCCCCACCACCCCCTTGTGCTGGCTCTCTCTCTCCCTCTCTCAAATAAATAAATAAAATCTTTAAAAATAAAAAAATAAAATGTTTCCTAGAATTAAAGATATTAATGACATAGTTTTCTTTTTATATTACCTTTAAGTAATTTGTTTTGACACATTACAGAAGTTAGAAAAGCCAGTAGGTCATTGCAAATATTAGAGAAACAGTAATCTTTAATATTGCTATAATTTACTCTGTAATTATAAAAGTAGTATAATAATGCATTAAATAATTTTTATTGGTTATCTACACATTAAATAATTTTTATTGGATATCTACTGTGCATAGTCTTCATTTGTGTCAGCAGTAACAGTGAAAGATTAATATATAATTTTAGTTAGTTAATTGTACCATGAAGAAAAATGAAGCAGTGTACAGGGATAGATACTGACAAAAATCTGCCATTTGAGACAGTATAATTAAGAAGGGTTTGACTAAAGAAATGTCTTTGAAATAAAGAATTGTTGAGTAGAATGAGTTATACGTCTAGCTATTTAGAGTAAGTGTGTTCTAGGAAGATGAAGTAATGAGTGCAAAAGTCCTGTGATGGAACAGTGTTTGGTTTGAGTTATAGGATCAGGAAAGAGCTCAGTGTGCTGAGAAGGCAGAGAGCCAGGAAGAAATTAACCAGCGTTCAGCATATGGGCAGCTTGTGTATGTCAAAATAGTCAATTTGGATTAACTTTAAGTGTAATGAAAATGATTGGATTTTTTTTGTACATGCAAACATAATCAGATACTCATATTTTTTAAAGAGTCATCTTGGCTACTGTATGGAACATTAACTGTAGGGGTCCAAGAGTGTAAAGAATGGGATCATTTAGGAAAACATTAGAGTTGACCAGAATGCAGACGACGGTGGCTTGTATAGGAGTGGTTATGATGTTGGTGACAATGGTTAGATTTGAGACGTGTATATTAACTGGGTAGAACAATTCGCTAATGTATTAGGTTTAGGGTGTGAGAATAAAAACATAAATATGAAGTGAGCCTAAGGAACCTGCCCTGAACAATTGGGTCAATGGTATTGTTGTTTACCGAGTTTGAACACTGAAGGAGAAGAAGCACTGAAGTAAGAAAGGAATAAAAATTGAGCTTTACATATATTCAGTTTGAGTCATCTAATAAATATCCAAGTGGAGATGTTAAGATGATACTGGATATATTACACTAGATTTCAAGGTCGAAGTTGGGGTTAGACTTAAAATTTGGGAGTAACAAGTGTATAGATTATATTTAAAGTCATTAGGTTGGATGATATCATTTGGGAGTTATTTAGATGCCTTTCCCTAACTCCAATATTGAGAGCTGGAGAACATGAAAGGGTTCTAACAAAGTAGCCTGAGAAAAAGCTGTAAAATGTGCAAAAGCAAAAAAAGCCAACCCAGCATAACTTATGGGGAGAATGATGACTCAGACTTGGGGGTGTTTTGTTTGTTTATTTTACTCTACTGTTGCTTTCACTTCAGTTTACTCTCAAACCAGCAAACACTGAGTACAGAGGCAATACAAAACAAAAATGTAAATCAGTAGTTGCAGAATCTCACCAGTGATGCCCCAATTCCTCATGATGACACGGATATACAAACAACAGGGCACAGTCTGCAGGGAATGAGGAACTTCTCAGGGTGGAGGAAACAAGGAATCAGAAGCTCTGGATTTTATAGCATTAGGCGAGGGGTGAGTCACAGTGGTGCACAAGGATGTAACTCATAACAAGAAAGGGAGTTACTCAGAAGCACACACTTACACATTTCTATATTTCTGTTATCGTTTTCACACCAAGCTATTGGATTTCCTGTCCAGGCATGCCATTAACAACCACTGCAAAAAAGTAAATTCAGGAGTATGTAGTGCCCCAGAAGCCAAGTAAGAAGACTATTTTGAAGAAAAATTATCTTAATTCTCCCAAGGAATATGGGGATATACAACTCACCACTTGAGTTGGCAAAGTAGATGAAAATATTGGGAATCTTCTGAATTCACAATACTTTTATCACCTGATAGAAAAACATTCTTCATTAAGAAATTAACATTAAACCCATATCACACACTTGCACTCCTGTATTTGCACACACAATTTAAAACTCTGGTGTGATGAATTAACTTTTGAAAGAAACTAGGTAGAAAATGGCAAAGGTGAAGTAATTTGGATACAATTAAAATTTCTAAAATTATTGAAAATAGTTACTTAATAATCCAGTTTGAGGTAGATTTTTAGACTTTGATATTACTCAAAAACTAAGTTCTTAAAAGTATACATGAAATGACATAATAAAGCTTTCTAAAACTGTGCCAGAAAAATGATCTCTTTAGATATCAATTGGATAAAATGGTATGACTGTATTACCTAAAGAAGCAAAAACATTGTTTTCTAATGTGTAAATTTATGCTGTTACTCAGGTTGTTTTTCAATCCTATTATGTTTTGTAAGTCATAAAATACTTTAAAGAAAAAAAAAAACTTAAAACCAACATAGGATTATTGAGCATGAAATGGTAAACCCAAGTAGCCTTCATCTTGGAGATAAGATACATATTTTCAAATAAAAAGGTAAAAAAAGTAAACAAATATTCTATATTTAGTTGGAACTAATACAAAAACAACAAATTTCTCTATAGTACTGGCCCTAACAACAGGTTGATCAACCCATAACTGAGCCACTAATTATGGTACATTTGTGGCAGAATAAAACGAACATTTTAATTGCTTATCTCTAATTTGTTTTAATGAGTCAAACAAATATTTTAATTAAACAACCTTAAGTAACATGATGAAACTGAACTCAATAAAAGTTAATTATGAAAATAATGTGATAAAATTAAAATGCTTGTATTAAATTAGAAAATGTCCAAAGGAGATATATGGCTTTGTAGTTACAAAGTAAAATTGATGTTGTAATGGCATTATGGCCCTTTTAGGAACCATGGGGCTTTAAACAAATAAGGTATTATAAGAGCCAAATGAACAATAAATATCTAAGATGCTCTTTCAATTATAGTAAGTATTTACACACAAGTCTCTTATATAAATATGAGATTCGTACAAATTTGAGGTCAAATTCTCAAAAAAGGTAGGCTTTCTGTCCATTTTTTCATTGATATGTCCCAAATATCTAGATCAGTTCCTGACATATAATGGTGATGCTTAATAAATATATGTAGAATAAAAAAATAAATGGTTCAAATACTGTGTAAATATAAAATGAAATAAGCTTTTACACTTCCTAATACAGCTTAATGATTTATCTGAGTATCTTTTGGTTTGTTGATCTGCCTGTTTAGAACTCTAAAGCAACTGATACTTAATTACAGGTATTTCAAGGAACGTTGTTCCAAAAAATTTAATTATATTTAGTTTATTGCCTCAAAGATTCTTGGAGGTTTATAACTCAATGAAGAAGGTTTAGCAATAAAATAAACTGCCCCTAGAATGAAGAAATGAAATTTTGGAAGAACGAATCTTCAGTGAAATATTTAAAATTAGTTCTTGATATGTATTTTTAGTGACATCTTACTATAAATATATGATATATATTTTGCTTTGAGTTTATTTTGAAGAGTCAATATTACGTGATACTGCCGTAAACCAGCTAATCTATGAGAAGAAGAAACCTGGCAAAATATTTTTGAATGTTTTGTTTATATATTAACTACAGTTTAAAATATTTTCCCTGTAGGAATCATATAGATAGAATCTCCCTATAACATTAGTTTATAAGAGTCTTCTCCAGTAACACTCAGAGGTTGACATTCCATCTGACAGAAAATGTTTGTAAATTATATTTAAAATAAAACCAAGAACTTCTTTGTTACTGTGAGTTCTGTGTCACACAAAGTATATTCAAGGTTGATTTTCATTTTGAAAATGTATAAATATATTTAAGTATATATTTGTTAGTATAAACAAATGTATTTGTATAATATGTACATTACATATATTATATTTATATTTTAATATGTGTATTTATATTTATATTCTTAATTATAGTTTTGTGCTCCTATATCACCTTATTTTTAAGTATACAACATTGCATAGTAAACAGTGTATTAAACACAAAGATAGTGTCATAGGTATCTGAAAAGGTCTCCTCCCAGAATCCAGGACCCAACAAAATGTGAGACCTCAGAAGAGTAAGACATCAGTGAAGGCAATTTTAATTACTATAAAATCATATTTATTTTCCAGATGTTCTACAATGTATTTGTATTACTTTCTTCACTTGAATTTTTTTATTTAAAATTGAAATTTCAAACTGAAAACTGAAATTTATGGCTGTCCTAGGAAGTTCTACTTTATGGTCAAGTGTTTTTATAAGCAATATTTCCTTATTCATATAATCTATACATTTAAATTCCTTTGAAAGACAGTACAAAACTTTCTGTTATACCTCAGGAGGTTAAATAAAAATTTAGGCACACAGGATATCTACTTCACATGAGAGTATACTCAGGAAAAAACAAAACTGTTATAAGCCTATTAATCATATTAATATGTTACATCAGTAACTATTAATGATATTAATTCATATATTGCATCACAACATACAAAATGCATTGTCACCAGAAACTAAAACAGTAACTCTACAAATTTTCACTTTGATGTTGCAATCCAAACATTTAGGATGTTAAATCTTTTCTTTTTATACATCAATCTGGCTCCAATACTGATGCCCCTCACTCTACATTACCTTATTCAACCTCCACATAGTTGTCAGAGAGATTTGTAGATTAAAGAGATGTACAGATTTCTCTTTTAGAAATCCCTCAAAGTCACTGTTTGCAACCCTTCCAAATGCATTAGCATGAGACTTAAGGCCTATTATTTATTGTTATCTCTCCCATATTATTCCCTGCTTTAACCCTAGATACATCTTTCACTAGTACCTATACTTTCCCATAACTTACCACCTTAAATCTCCATCATTTGAACAATGCTATCACTGTAATAAATACATTTTATTTGTTTACATAGAAGTTAATGCCTTTTTCCCCTTCAAAATTCAACCCTACTGCTACCTTTTTCCTGAAAACATGATTCAATTTCCCAAGATGGCATATGATGCTGATTTTTCTATTTGTAAATGACTATACACAATTTTATACATTTTATTACATTTATTCTATTAATAATAATACAAAAATGTATTTGTTTCTCTATATCCAATATGTTGATCTACCAATAAATAGAGTTCTCAAAATATTTGCTGTTATTCAACAGAAAAGCAAAAGTCAAAGTCTTCCTAAGAAAATCTCTGTAAGGCAAAAAAGAGCTGTAACAAAGAAATAAAGGGGGCTTGGATGAATACATGAAATCATTCTGAATTTTTTTCAAATATTCAAAAGGAACAAAAACATTGGCAGTTTCCTAGTCATTAACTAATGCAAAATCCAGAGAATTGGCACATTTTTTTCAACTGAATCCTGCAATGTAGCTGGGTATACTGGGTCACAATAAGAAAATAGTATGTGCATCTTTCTTATGATTAACTTCCCTATTTCCGTAGATCCTCTAACTTACCTTCTGCTGAAGTAAATAAAACACTTTGCTTTTTATATGCCCAATAAGGGAAAACACCTCTTCCGATTAAGTTACAGAACAAGGTAATCTCATTTAGCTAGGAGGTATAGCAGCTATGCATGTAGCTTGGCTGGAGTGATACACCCAATGTTTTCATTCCATCAGTGGCATTAAACTTGAAACCTAAGTGTGTGTGTTATTTGGAACATTAGAAGAAGATAAAATTCTGATATTAACATGATAGTAAAAAATTCCTGTTTCTATTTCTAATGTCTTTTTAAAAGTTAAGTGTTTGCAATTGTGATAATTTAATTATGGGTGTTTTGGTTTCCTTACACAAATCCTGAATACTCTTTCAGAAAACAAGCCAACTCTACGGACGTGTGAATTCCCGCATGTCCTAGAGTGCAATTAACTTTACTTCTTACCACGCTGTGGCACCTGCAGACAATGAAGAAATCTGTTACAAGAACTATTTCCATAGCATGAATATGCAAGCACTAGAATTAGTGTAATTCATTCAGCTGCAGATTATCTAGACTCCAGCCACAATACGTTTTATTGCCATGTGTCAGTTCACTGACAGCTTCATAAATTTTGCCCTATAAACATTAAATGTTTACTCCATTGTCTCAAAAATAGAGAAGCCTAGGGAAAGTTTTCTAGGATAGAGCTATGTAGTTGTGCATCCATATAGCAATGAGAACAATTCTCATTTAAAGCTGGAGGTAGTATGCGGGGGCATATATTTTCAACGTTTGACAGGTATTGTTATCTGGGACAACAAACTTCTAGCTGGATATAAACTGCTCCTTCAGAAAGAAAAGTAGTAATATTTATTTTTTCTCTAAAATTTGAGTTTGAGGTCTGTATCATAATACAATGCATATGTTATACCAGATAAAGGAGATGAAAATAGGTAAGTATTAGCATGTTTGATTTAAAGATTAGCTATTCATGGTTCAGTTTCAGGTCAGGATGTTAAAACTGTTTCTCTGAGAATTGCCATTTTTTTTCCTCCAGTGGCTTGATTGAGTGAATATTTTAAATTAATATACTAAAAATAGATGTGAATGGATTTTCTGTTCACAAATACCTCAAAATCAAATGTAATCCCATCTCCTCCATTAATTCCTTCTAACATGAGGAATGAATCTAAACAATACTAACTCCAGCTCTGAGGCAGCCACACAAATACACAAATCTCTCTCATAAATTTATTGTTGTTAGTTTTTTGCACGGCTTCCTCTGCATATATGAGAACATTTATTGAGGCCTTTTCTTTTGGGTCTTGGTTTGCATTTTGCACAGTGTTTCTGGGATTTCATTTACCCAGCACATAACCCTCTCTGTGAGTATATGCAGGATAATTTAAGTCTTACTTGTCCATTTGATTCTTAGGAAAAACCTATAAATTACAACACTGAATGGAGGCAGGGACTTACAGTTTTCTACTGGTTCCCCTGGTGCTCCCTCACCAACTACACTATTTCTCTGTCCTTTTTACAAAACAAAGCAGGGCTCTCCAGAGTCACGGATTATCCTGCTTTTAGACAAGGCATTCACCAGTCCCTAACTTTGGTAGAAACTTTTGTGAAAAGTGGGTTGTAGGCTCAAGGAGATGAATGTGTCTCCCCTGCTTCATGCTCCGTGATGTTTCTCCTTTTCCCTCTTTGCTACCACCTAGGACTATGAGGATTAGAAGCAAAGGGCTTTAAGGTATGGAGTGAGATTACTAATGCTAGTTCTGCTGAAATGGCCCCAAACTGCAAGCCCCATGAGAAAATGATTGGACCCACAGACTTACATTTTCTGAACTGATAATGTAAGGCAGTTAGCACAACTAAACTTGTTAATATGATGGATTTTAGTGGTCATTTTTAGAAAAAATCTTGGAAGCTCCCACTCCAATCAGTAACTCACATTAACAGAGGTATTTTAAAGCACTGGATTTAGGGGCACCTGGGTGGCTCAATTGGTTAACCGGCTACCTTTGGCTCAGGTCATGATCTCAGGGTCCTGGGATCGAGCCCCGCAGCAGGCTCCTTCCTCAGTGGGGAGTCTGCTTGTCCCTCTTCCTTCTCCCTCTCCTCACCCCCCACTTGTGCTCTCTTTCTCTCTCTATCAAATAAATAAATAAAATCTTTAAAAAAAAAAAAGCACTGGATTTAGGTGATGCTTTCACAGATAGGAAAATGACAACCCAACTTCTAGTTTAAGATTTGATATGAGTATTTTAATAGCAGTTGGTGAAAATAAGGAGAGCTCTATATTAGGGTTCTTTAAATGAAATGAAAGCTGGTTAACATAAGCAAAAAAGAAAGTCATTAAACAAATATGAATAAACAGGATAGAGATGGCAGGGTAGCTTGATTCATAATGAAAATGTGTATAATGAGGAAAGGGCAGTCCAACAAAAGAAAATTGAGGCGCAGTTAGCTGAGTAAAGAGATACTAGACATAGACAAAAGAGAGTTTGCTTCAAAAGAAACAAAAAAAATTTACAAAAACTCTCCTATGAGAAATATAGTCCCAGTGAACTCTGAGCTCTAAAAAATGTGTAGAGAAAAATAAAGTAAAACAGCATCAATAATATTATGGAGGTCTTTGTGAAGAATCTGACATTTAGAAGAACTTCACAGTCAAGTTAGAGAATATAAATTTGAAAATAATCCTAAAAAGAAACAAAAGAAAATATATTAAAAATTTTGATGGAGGGGTGCCTGGGTGGCTCAGTCGTTAAGTGTCTGCCTTTGGCTCAGGTCATGATCTCAGGCTCCTTGCTCGGGCGGGAAGCCTGCTTCTCCCTCTCCCACTCCCACTGCTGTGTTCCCTCTCTCACTGTCTCGCTCTCTCTGTCAAATAAATAAATAAAATCTTAAAAAAAAATCTGATGAATTAAAATTTTTTATTCTAATTCCAGTATAGGTAACATACAGTGTTAGATTAGTTTCAGGTCTACAATATAATGATTCAACAATTCTATACATACGTTACTCAGTGCTCATCACAAGTGCACTCCAGAATCCCCTTCACCTACTCCCCCCATCAACCTGCCTACTTCCCCTCTGGTAACCATCAGTTTGTTCTTGTTTTTCATGATGGAATTAAAATAATAAAATAAATGAAAACAATGAAATAGTATGAAAGAACCCAGATGATTAAAGTAAAATAATTTATAAAGTATTTCTAAATGATTCAAAACAATATTTAGGAAGAAAGACTGAAATGATCCAAACAAATTTTTAAAGATCTGCATGGCAGAAATACTGTGGAACAATCTTGGAAATTGTTTGCAACAAAAGTAATGGTAATTCTCAAATATAAAAATAAATACTAATATATGTCATAGATATAAACAATTCAAATACAAACAGGTGATATGAGGGAACAATTCACAGGAAAAGAATGCCAGTCAGCAAATGAAAAGATATTTGCTCTCACTAATAAACACATGAGAAGTGAAAAAAAAATGAAGAAATGCTTTGCTTATCATATGGAAAAGAGGTAAATAAATTGCATATAAGACTTGAGAATATAAGATATGATGTTATAAATTGATGCACACATTTTAAAGGGCCATTTGAAAATATCTTTAAAAATAAAAAAATGCACATATGGCTTGATTAATCCTTTCTGTTCCTAAAAGTTTATCCTAAAAATACATTTGCAAAATATATATAGTTTCACAACAATATTGTTTACTGTTACTTTGATTATATCAGGATAAAAGAAACAAATTAAAAGCCTAACTATACAAAACTATATTATAATGCATCCATTTATTTGTTTATACACATATCAAACATTCAGAAATGTTACACAAGCATATTGTGGTGATTCGAAAACTGAGTTTGGAGGAAGAGGTTTTCTGTGTACTTCTGGAGATATTTGCTTTTGAAAAAAATAATTTATTATAAAGTTACAAGGAAAGAATAATCTGTTCCATATTCTCACTAGATTTTTAAAGAATATAAAAGTACATATATATATATATACTTTCTGTAAAGTATATATATAAATACACATATATATGTATATATTATACAGTAAGGTAAAAAAAACTAAAACAGAGATAAGTGGCTGAAAGGCATACAGAAATGAAAAAGGAAAATTGCAAGACTTTCCCTGCAAGACAAGAACTCAAACAATAATATAACTATCAAGCTTGTGAAAAGGAAACAGGGAGGAGGTCAAGATAGTTTAAATGTACTAAACTCTCATTTTTTATATTTTAGAGTCAATAGGTACCATCCATCGACATTTCATAGTTTTAGAGTTTAAATATTAAAAGAAATACAAACTGGAAATATTAATAATTGCAGGTTATTGCCTTAAGGGAATGGCCTTGGAAATGAGGAGGTATGTAGCAGGAACCTGTTTCTCTGGATCCCAAGATCTGTATTACTTTGATATTATTTTTAATAAAAATAAAACAATTGCCTCATGCCACAAAGAAGCTCTCCTTCACTTCTTTCTTTCTCAGGTTTAGTTACTTCCTCTTTTATATCTATGTACTTCCCATATCTATCAGAGCCCCAATCATTGTCTCGGGAGTTATTTGCTTGTATTGCCAAATATAAAATGGAAGAAAAGAATATGTCTTCATATATGTATATAAAGACCGTATTTCTAGAAGAAAATAAAAAAGAAACATTACTTGTCTACTGAAAGAAAATAGAATGTCTTTTTATTTAATAAACCAACTATTTTGGGGCAGCTGGGTGGCTCTGTCGGTTAAGCATCAGCCTTTGGCTCATGTCATGATCTCAGGGTCCTGGGATTTAACCCCAAGTCTAGGCTCCCAGCTCAGTGGGGAACCTGCTTCTCCCTCTCCCTCTGCAACTCCCCCTGCTTGTGCTCTCTCTCTCTCTCAAATAAATAAATAAAATCTTTAAAAAATTTAAAAAAAGAGAGATTTCCTTTAAAAAATAAATAAACCAACTACTTTTTTTCTCCCAAGTGTTTATTTAAATACCAGTTAGTTAACATACTGTGTAATATTAGTTTCAGGAGTAGAATTTAGTGATTTATCATTTACATACAACACCCAGTGCTCATCACAAGTGCCTTCCTTAATACCCATCACCCATTTAACCCATCCTCCTGCCCACCTCCTCTCTAGCAACCTTCAGTTTGTTCTCTATAGTTAAGAGTCTCCTTTCTGGTTTGACCCTTTTTTTCCCTCTATGTTTGGTTTCTTAAATTCCACATGTGAGTGAAATTATATGATAAACCATTTATTTTTAAAATTTGTTCTTACTGACTTTTAAATATACCTTTTTAAAATTAATTAAAAGAATAAATAAAATATAACTTTATCTGGTGTTTGATATTATATCCCTCTAATATGATTTATTAGCTTTTTATTTGGTGTATGTATGATCTTCATGCAGCTACTATGTAAATATTAAAACTATCATTTTTAAACTCAATAATTTTCTTGAAATCTCATAGTAGCTTTATAAAGGGGAATGACAAATACATGGTTTGAAAGTTTGTTCTTTAATCACACAACATAACCTCAAGCATAAAGCATAAATAATAAGTGTGAGTACATTTCAAATCTGCAATTTAAGACTAAAGTAACGGAAATAGATATGGATATCATGGAAATAAGGGTATGTGGTAATTTTCCTTTAGTTCAAGCTTTGAGTTTGCAGAGAGAAAATCCATTAGCAAAGTATAAAGCATGATTCCCCCTCCTTCATTTGACAGATGAAGAAAGTGCTTATCAAGAATACACAGACATCCAATATTTCATTCCCAGTGCTTTCATATGCAGTACCTTTCCTTAATTAAACCAGGTATCTTTCTTAGCAAATCTTATTCTGAATTTCATAGGATTTCAAAACATCAATCAGTAAAACACGTTATTTACACTTGCCTCTAGGTCTCTGAGGAGGCCTGCAAAACAAAGGGAGTTTCAAAGTTGCCATGAGCCAGGGAGATGAGGATTTTATAAAGTTACCTGTAAAATTATAAGTGACACAAAAATGACATTCAGTAATGAATAGAAATCCTGATCCATTATTGTGTTTGTAAGATATATTGTGGCACTGCATACTTTCTACTACATGAATGTGTAAATCTATATCTTCAATGATAAATTATGTACATAATGTCTTCTAATTGGTTATATTTTAGGTCATAGCTTGTGCCCTGTACACACCATAGGATTAGTACACATTTCTTTTTGTGAACACTGATTTTCTCTGATCCATATGATGTTTTGAATTGCTAAAATAGTGTTTTTTTAATTTGGAAATAGTTGATATATACAAAGAAGCATGTATAATTTGATATATACAAAGAAACAATGAAACAAAGTTTTATAAGAAATAACCCTGAACATGCAATCCAGTAACAATAACAAAATATTATTATAGTGGAGCTGTGGTGCACTGCCTGGATTCCCCCTTCTCTCTGTACAGGCACTTACTCCTCCAGCTGACTGTTCACAGCTATGCACCCCCCTCCCTCCTCCAGCAATTCCTGGGGAAATGACTCCTTGATTTGAGATACAGAGGTCCAATTCACTTGCCTCATTTCAAACAGTCCTGAATGTATTCAATGGAATTGATTATTTGATACTCAACCTACGTACATTTTATTTCTATGTCAGTTACACACCTGATAATACATTAGTATAGTTTTGACTTTAAACAGTTTAATTAAGATCTTTTAAAGAATTTTTTAAATTTACTCAGATGTTTACCACTTCTGCTGCTCTTCATTTCTTTTGATAAATGCAAATTTCCATCTGGAATCATTTCTCTTTTACTGAAGAATTTTCAATAACATTTCTTTCAATTCAGGTTTACTGGAGATCTATTTTCTCAGCACTTCTCTAAAAAATGCTTATTTTTTGTTTCATTTTATTATAACTTTATTGACATTTAATTGAAGTATAATAAACTACACTTGTTTAAATTGCATGATTTCACCAGTTTTTTTTTTGTATTTCACCAGTTTTGAGATAAATATAAGACATGTGACACCATCACCACAATCAGTATAGTAAACATTTCCACCATCCTCCAAAAGTTTCCTGTGCCTTTTTTTCAATCCCTGCACTTTTCTCAGATCATCTCTGAATTACTTATCACTGCGGTTAATCTACACTTTCTAGAATTTGATACGTATAGAATCATATACAGGTACTGTTGTTTGTTTGGCTTATTTTACTCAATATGATTTTTAGATTTATTCATATTGTTGAATGTATCAGTAGTTTGTTTCTTTTCATTGCTGAGTATTAATCTATACATGGTGATTATAGTTAATAATAATGTATTTAAAAGTTGCTAAGGGAGTAGATCTTAAAAGTTCTCATCAAAGATTTTTTTCATGTTTTCTTTTTTTATAATATGAGATAAATAGCAGATATTATTTATAATATCTGCTATTTCTCTTTTCTTGGTTGTGTTTTATCACTTTAAATTTATTTAGGGCTCTTTATACGTTCGGATAAAAATCCTTTGCTTTTATCTGTGCTACAGATACTTCTCACACTTTGAGTGTCTTTTTACTTTTTTTCTTCCTTTTTTTTTCTTTCTTAAGAGAATGTCTGTTTCTAACACTCTTGCTCCATCTTCAGAGTGTATTCAGTATCTTACTACTTCTCACCAACAGTGTTTCCGCCACCTTGGTCCAAGCTATCTATATTATTTTAATACCAATCTATCTGCTTTTCCTGCTTCCGTGTTTAACCTTTTATAGTTAGAAGTTCTATCTCTCTTGATTTGCTGAGGTCCACTTAGGTTGTTTATTATTAATTATTAAGTACTTCCATTTTCACTTTTCAGATTGCCCCTGTTTGAAAAATAAGTCACATGGGCACTCTACCTATGGATGATTTTGTTGCTAGTATATAAACATAAAACTAATTTTTTGACATGATTCTTATGTTTTACACATCTGCTGTGCTCTTACTGACTTTAATCATTTGTCTATACATCCTGTGAGGTTTTCTGTATAGGCAATCATACCATCTACAAACAATGAAAGCTAAATTTCCTCTATTTTCAATTCCTGTCACTTTTATTTCATATGTATCAGTTCCCCCTTGTCCCGAGGACCCAGGTGGATACTTACACATGCAATGGGTTACATTACAAAAGAGGAAATTTGCCTTTATATTTGGAACCCAAAATTTTATACTCCTTGGTAAGCATGCCTGCCCTTTACTCAGGAGCTGACACTATTTCTGTTAAATGCTGTAGGTAAACTTGCCTTATACTCTGGTGGGAAACACGATCTTTATTTTTCCAAGGCTATTTGCTATACAAACAACCTTAAAAAGGTAGTTTGGAACAAAGATACTAACTTTGCTTGCAAGATTTGCTGAAACATAAGAGACTCATGGGAAACTCTCCCAGTACACATGGTTGCCTCTTTAAATTTTGGCATATTACAGTCATCTAGAGTTTATCTATTCATTTTCTAGCTTATTAATATTTAGATTTTGTGGTATCTTCTTATTTTTAAGGTCTGTAAGTTGTGAAAATTAGTTTAATTCCTAATATTATCTGTCTGTGTTTGTTTACCAGTCTTGCCAATTTTTAACTGATTCTTTTAAGTCATCCATGTTTACATTACTGATATATTATATCTTTGTTTTTTAATTTATTGCTTTCTGCTCTTTATTATTGGTTTTTCGGGGTTTATCTTTAGATTATTCCATGGATGTTTTTCTACCATCTAACTTGCTTAACTTATTATTTTTCAGTCTTATTACTGTCTAATATGTTTCATGAAACAACACAGTTTCCCCAATAGTCTGCTTAAGTCACATCCTATTTGTTATACTATGTTCTAATTGTTTATTATTCAGTTACATGCAATTCTGTTTTCCTACAGTTATCTAAAACTGCTTTTATATGTCCAAACTGTGTTTTTAAAATAAATTTTCATTATTGATTTTTAACTTAATATTGTCATCTTCAGAAAGTGGAGTCTATTTAAGACTGATTTGAAATTTATGTCTTTGTCTGACATATATTATTTAGTGGCGTGAATTTCTTAAAACGGTGAGTGACTTGTCACTTCATGAGAGACCTAGATCAGCAGGAGCTGAAGTAGTTCCTTATGCAACTTCAGGTGCTATTCAGACCTAAAAAAGCAGATGCCTACTACCCAGAAACTTTACCATATCCATTACATGTGTATCTGGAGTTCTGCAAAGTTAAGGTTCCAGGGAGGTTGTGGGTTTTGATAACTGTAATAGAATTGCCTCATAAATAAATGACATTTAAACTGAACTTGCAAGCTCTGCTTAACTGCATAACACAACTCACATTGTAGAGTTCAGCCAGAGTGGTTGAGCTAACAGAGAAATTCCTAATGTAGAATATGTTTATGTTCTTCCACTGACCCCTTCAGCAACAATATATTGAGTTTAAGTATAGTAAGTGCCTTTCTTTGAAAAAAATAAGATGATTACATCATCATATTGAAATTTCAGCATCATATTGAAATCCTACCTTGGCATTTGAGTATTATAAGAGAGCTGTGAAATCATAGTTCTATTAAAAGAAAATAATTATCACAAAGAATATCTAAATGCATAGTTATCTACATGCATTACTCTAGTGTTATATTTTGGTTTTACTTTTTCATTTCAATTGCAAGTCTGGTTGATAGGAAAGAAAGTAACAGAGCTGTAATTACATAGCTATAACTGTAGTTCACTTTGAACACCAGGCAGAAATTGTTTATTTTATATATCACCTGTGCAGCTTTATTTAGTTATTCTACAAAAGAGACATATGTTTTTAACATAAAAAGCAGAATTAAAAAAATGAGGTTTACATGCTTCCAAGTTAGTGACACTTTTTTGTGAATTTCTTTTCAATTATTCTAAACATCATATTGTCTGTTGATGGACAAGCTGTTTTTCACTGGTGTACAATACATAAAGTACATATGATGGCATACTGGTATACTATGTAAGGTGTAGGAATGCTTTAAAAAATGTTTTCTCTAATTCTTGCCTTATTCTCTTGGCTTATGGACAATTGATCCTCTCTGCCCCCCCATATACACTGTCCTAGCCTGTTTGATACTGAGATGTAAATCTCCCTGATACTTATTTCCAACATTTTATTTTTCAAAGAGAAAATACACAGTTTCTTTTTGGGAAGTATTGCTGGATTTAAGTAGAAACAAGGTAAAAAATTATTTTTAGTTCTAAAGTAAATCACAGTCCGTGGTTTATATTTATGATGTATGTTGGTTTAAAATTTTTAATCTTACCCAAATAAGTGGAATTTTGCTTTGAGTGACCCAAAACAAAATATAATTTTAAGGTCCAATTCATTTAACTTAAAACAACAAATACGTTTAACTACCTATTTGTTGAACCTGCAATGCAAATGGCACAAAGGTGTATAAAGAGTACATTGTTTATCATCATTCAAATGAATCAAATTGCCCTTGAAATAAATGCTGCAGCATTTACTAGAATTTACCACGAAATATAGTAAAGCACAATTTTGTATCATGTCTGTCCTTATTCTATTCTGTAGATGCATCCTCAGCTTCCTTTTCAGAAACATATACTAAAGAACTATATACAATGAGTGGAAGCTAATGCATGAAATGAGAACTTTCTTGTAATTCCTGGTAAATGGTATTTGTTCTTAATCGTAATCCATGGTCATGGGTCTTTAAATTTTATTTAGGATTTAGCCTACACAATATTAACATTGTCACCATTGTAGATAACAGTAAACATTCTCAGGTATTCTAAATTTACTACCTATTTAAACTGTAATATCTGAGTGTTCAATGCTAAGAACTTGAGCAAAGCAGGATGGGAAGAGTAAATATAGTCACATTAATAAAATAGTTGATAAAAGTGTTAATCAACCGATCTGGACAGGGGTTAGAAATAAAGTAACCATTATCTGTCAAAATAGGTAACTCAGTCATTATTAAGAGAGTACTAATATTTATGGTATTTACATGAATATTTCTCACAACAATTCTATGCATCATTATAGTTGTATCACAGAAGACAAAACTGATGAGTGGAGTGGTTGAGTAACTTTCTATGCTTACACAGATAACAAATTACAAAACAATGAAACAAAAAAAAAAACAACAACTAAATTAACTTGTCTCTTAAGTCTATATTATTTCCCCTACATCATGCCAAAGCCTTCAAAAATGAAAGTTGAGGAAATCATAAATATTAGAAAGTAGTTAAGAACTTACTCTAAATAAAGTTTGTGAAATTTGAGTCTAAAGGTGGTAAAAAATCTTGGAGTGTAGTTCTAGTCATGCTGTGAGAAGAATAAACAATATTATTTTCTAAAGGAGCAGAATTCAATTGATAAAATTAAAGAATGAAATAAAAGATGCCTTGATATTTCAAGCTTTGATTATACAATCAAGCTTATATTACCATAAGAGAGAGAATTTCAGTTAATTTAATGTTACTTAACACTTGTTTTGTTCTGTGTTCTACTCCAGGCACAGTACTCCAGGCAGAGATGAATGAAAATAATGTGGGAATTAAAACTGATTCTCAGAAAAATGTTGGGAGACAATGTACTTGTTTCTCATCTTCCCAAACTCCTCAAAGAGTATGACACATTGAAAATTGATAATGACTTCAATATTAGGGTTAAAGTGTTCAGTTTCTTACCATTAAGTAGAATACTTCTCATCAATAAAGGATATCTTCCTCTATCTGCAACAGCATGCATGAATCTCATCATGCTAAACAAAAGAAGCCAGGGATATTCCATTTATATGAAATTGACTATGTTTTGTCTTCATAGATATCAGTCTTGCAAGACATTTACTTCAAAGTTCACTTCTTTTTAATTCAAAACATTTTCATAGAATAATTTTATTTATAAGACATAGATCATATTTTAAGTCACTTATTCATATCATTTGTAAATATTTATTAAGTTACTGTGCTATGTGTTAAGGATCAGTTTGAATGAGAAAAGTTCCCTGATCTCATGATGCTCATAGTCTATTGACAGAGACAGATAAAATTAGGAATTACAGTAGAATAAAAATACAAGATGATTGACAACCTGTACATATATTGTCATACTAGAAATAAACTTAGAATACTATGGCTAAGGAAAAAAATCTAATAAAGATATGTCTGAAGGACGCCTGGGTGGCTCAGTCGGTTGAGCATCCAACTCTTGATTTCAGCTCAGGTCATGATCTCAGGGTCATGGGATCAGGCCTGCACAGGGCTCCATGCTCGGCAGGCTGTCTGCTTGAGATTTTCTCCCTTTACTTCTCCTTCTGTCCCTCCCCCTCTTCTCTCTATCCCCCTCTAAAATAAATAAATAAATCTTTAAAAAAATAAAGGTATGACTGAAAGATTATGAGGAATTATGAGAACACTGAACTCTTAAGACTTTGTAGGCTGTTCATCACAATAATCACATAATCACTTCTATGGTATATAGAAATGTTGAATGAACTTAATTTATGATAAGAAAATATGTAGGAGGAAAGTATTATCATCTTAACAATTCCAGGCAAAAAGGAAAGAACAAAAGAGATATAGTTTCCTGGATATTCAATATAAAGTAATGAGATCAGTTTTCAGAATTCACTTAGAAAAGACATATGACTATGGGAGATATGCTCCATTTTGAATCACTTCCCAAAGTTGTTTATGTTGTGACACAATTATGTCACTGTTATGTGCATTTCCATTTGGTCCTACTTAGGCCAACTGTCTAAGCCACTGCTTTCGATTTCAGACAGCCAGTGTGAAAACCAGAACACTTCCATAACTCATTTGGAAGACCTGTCTTATATACTTGACCTGTTCCATATTTTAGGTCATTTTAGGCATTTACACATTTTTATTTTCTACTTGCCTCTTTACTGATAAGTGTTGTAAAATCAAAACTGTAGACATATGTTATAGGCACACCAAAATAAGATGAAATAGTATGAATTCCCCTTTATTTATCTCAGATGCTACTAGGAAAGAATGACCTTAATGAATTTAACTGCATTTTTCCAATTGCTCTATCAAAAAACTTGTGTATCTAATTGTATATTCTGTCAGGCTCTCTCTCCAAAATTTATTACAAATATGACTGCTTCTCACCATTTCCACCTCTGCTATGCTCATTAAAGCCACCATTATCTCTCATCTGGATTGCTTAATGAGGCTTTCACTTGGTTTCTCATTTCCCATCTTGCCCTCCTATAGTCTGTTCTCCACAGAGTAGCCAATGTGATTCTTTTAAATTGTATATCAAAAAATCTTATTCCTCTGCTTAAAATTATCTAATAGCTTCTCATCTCTCAAAATAAAATTCAAAAGCCCTGAATGAGCTGCACTTCTGCTACTTCACTGGCACTATTTTTAACCACTGCCCCTTTTAGCTCACTCTGTTCCAGCCACACTGGCCTTTTTGCCTCCTAAACCTGTAAAATTTACTCCTTGTCAGGCCCTCCTTGTGGGTCATGTATCTCTTCTTTATGGAAAGCTTCCCTGTAGGCATCCACAGAGCACACTCCCTAGCTTTACTCAAATCTTTGCTTTCCTTTCATTTTCCAGAGTATTTCTCTGCTTTATTTTACTTATAACAATTATCACAACCTAAAATGTTATATATTTATTTGTTTATTCTTTTTCTATCATCTTTCTTCAACCGTTAAGAATAAGATCCATGGGTAGAGGTGCCTGGGTGGCTCAGTCAGTTAAGCGTCTGCCTTTGGTTCAGGTCATGATCTTGGGGTCCTGTGATCAAGTTCTGTGTCAGGCTCTCTGCTCAGTGGAGAGTCTGCTTCTCCCTCTCTCTGCCTGCAGCTCTGCTTACTTGTGCTCTCTCTCTCTGTTAAAATAAATAAATAAAGTCTTTAAAAAAAGAATAAGATCCATGGGAATTAAGACTTCTTTTCTGTTTTATTTATAGCTGTATCTCTAACACCAAGAACATAGACATTCAGTGATCAATTCACGAATGAATGAATGAATGAATGAATGAATGAATGAATGAAAGAAATTATGTATGGGTATATTTGTTCAGAAATAAGAGCTATTTTAAGAATACCTTCTATGTAGGGGCGTCTGGTTGGTTCAGTTGGTTAAGCCTCAGACTCTTGATTTCAGCTCAGTTCATGATCTCAGGGTCATGGGATCTAGCCCAGCATTGGGCTCTGAGCTCAGTGGGGAGTCTGCTGGAGATTTTCTCCCCCTCCCTCCACTACTCTCCCCACTCATGCTCTTTCTCTCTATTTCTCTCAAATAAATAAATAAACTTTTTTAAAAAAGAATATTCTGTAAATATTAACATGTATTTAGTTCAGATAATGTTCAGTGCTCATAGTTTTCTCTAGCTGATAGTAAGTGACAGGAGTCTACCTGTTGTTAGGAAAGGGTCCACATAGGGAAAGGACTGGCAACCAGAGAAGACAGAATTTGGCAATCTCTAGATTGTGTGCTTTTGTGAAGGCTCCAAGAGACTAAGTCTAAATAGGACAATTCTGTTCCATTATGGAGGAAAAGTTAAAATTAAGCTGGGGGGCACCTGGGTGGCTCAGTTGGTTGGGCGTATGCCTTTGGCTCAGGTTGTGATCTTGGGGTCCTAGGATGAGCCCTATGTTGGGCTCCCTACTCAGCGGGGGTGTGCTTCTCCCTCTGCCCCTCCCCCACTTCTGGCACATGCACCTATGCTCTCTCTCTCAAATAAATAAAATCTTTAAAAAAATAAAATAAAGTTGGAAATTTTAAGTTAAATTAAAATATCACTTTATGTTAATCATTCATCTATAGAAAATAGGTTAACTATTTCACTGGACTTTTATGAATTGAAAATAAGGTATCCAGTAAAATGATAGGCAGAAAAAGAGTACTCTGGGAAGAAATCACAATTACTATCAGAGATTCTGAGTTCAAATTCCAAGTTTTTTATGCAGATATGATCTTTGTTAAGTTACTGAAATTCAATATGCATTCACTACTATCTATTTCATAGTTTTATAATAAATAATATATGATATATGATTCTGTTAATATACTGTGAACTGCTATATGAATCGTAGTTAATATTTTAATGGCATAAATTATCGTGATTTGACTCATTCACATTTTACTATTAGTCAAAGAACCCAGAGTCTACTAGAAGAAGAGTACAGAATTTGCTTTTGTTTTTATCTAATACTGGAGATTCTTGTCTCAAGAGCCCTACTTTAGCGGATCATACAAAACTCACTGAAGTTCAGTCACAGACACAAGTGATTTATTTTAACTTATGTTTTTTAAATGTGCCAGATATATGTAACTCTGAGTATTTTCTTTGTTACCAGGAAAGCAGTTTGAAAGAGCAGTGAATTACTTATCATAGACATCTAATTACTTTGTCAAAATTGTCTAAAATTTCCTACACTTACACATAACTTTGTCCATTGCTAAGGTTAATACACCCCAATGGTTTGTCACCATTCACAGAACCAAAAGGAATATTATTAAGCAAATCAGCACATCAAATTTTAAATGATAGTAGTTACAGAACATTTGTGGGTGCTTAGCCTTAAAGAATAGGAAAGAATCAGAATTCGCTTATCTCCCTTAACATATTTAGAATAATTATGAGGTTATGATTGACAAATACATGTTTTCAAGTACAAACTATCATTCACAATGTACTTTTCTTATATTTTTTATGGTTAGATTGATACAATAAAGTTCTGTTTGCTTTAAATGTGCTAAATTTTCTACATAATGAAAAAGATGGCTATCAATATTTCTAGTTTTATGCAAGTATTTGCTTAAGACTTTATATATTTGATACTTTTAAAAATTCATTGCCAAAAATAATTATTTAGATAATACAGTTCATATTTTATAGTAAGTAATAGATTATTTTATGATAAGTTGTTTATCATAATTTTTGGAAGTTTATTATTTATTTCCTATGGATAAATAAAAATATAGATTGCCAAAATTGTTGCTAGCTGATAAGAGTTTATGTTAACATTGTGGACTATGGTCATATTTTCTTCAATATGTTTAAGTTGCTTTTACTATAAATTTATTACAAATAAGGGGCGCCTTGGTGGCTCAGTCATTAAGTATCTGCCTTCAGCCCAGGTCATGATCCCAGGGTCCTGGGATCGAGCCCCACATCGGGCTCCCTGCTTGGCAGGAAGACTGCTTCTCCCCCTCCCACTCCCCCTGCTTGTGTCCCCTGTTTTGCTGTCTCTCTCTCTCTCTGTCAAACAAATAAATAAAATCTTTAAAAAAAATTATTACAAATAAAATAAGGATAATATTGGAGGAGGGAAGTGGGTGGTTTTGAAGAAAAAGGAGCTTGGCATCATCTCAGTGCTTTGTTGAATGTTCAACATATTAATATGATTAAGACAAAATTAAAAACTAAAAAAGAGGACATTTTTAAAATTTTCAAAATGGCAACTGTTTTTTTTTTTTGTTATATTTATTTAACATTTTGGAAATACTTTCTTGTATTCTAAATCTCTGTTGTGCTTTTATTTTTACTATGGTGAGAATTCCATGAGGTATTTTAAAAACACAGACAAAATACATAATCTTGTTTTTCTAACTGCATTAACTTAAATTTCATTTTTAAAGTTTACAGATTTCTTTTGCTGAAATAGATCTACTGCTAGCTCATAACTGGAGAGAATCTAATGCATCCATAAATGACTGCCTTGTCCTAAAGCCCTTATTTAAGGACAATAATAACATTACGTTGGCCATTTGTTAGTGTTTAGGGACATACCTGAAGGATAGCACATGCAAAGATGTTTGTTGAAGTCTATTCAGTTTATCTCCTTTCCTTAAAATGCTATGATCAGTTGCTTCTGGTTCTTCGGTTTTAAGTTTCCTAAGAAGCATTTGCTCATTTACTTTTAGAAATGTGTGTATTGAGTTTCTAATATGAATGGGATCTGTTTATACAAATAATTACTTCTATAAATAGAAAGCAGGTAAATTAATAAAACCAAGGTATGTGAACTGTTTTCAATATTTTAATAAAAATATAACAATCTTTCATTCTGATGACTTCTATCATTATTATTTTACTCTGCATTTTTATTCTTTTTTAATTTAAAAAATTAAATATTTTAATTGAGATATAATTGATATGTAACACTGAAGAATATTAAGGTGTACAGTGTGTTGATTTGGTATATCTATATGTTGCAATATGATTACCACCATAACATTAGCTAACACTTCATAATGTCGTATTCATCATTTCATTTTAATGGTAAGAATATTTAAGATCTCATCGCTTAGCAAGTTTGAAGTACATAACATAGTATTGTTAACTATCCACATTAGATTTCCAGAACTTAATCATCTCCTAACTGTAAGTTTGTATTCTTTGACCTTTATGTCCCCAGTTCACCCACCCACCGCCCACCCCCAGGCCCTTGTAATGACCATTCCACTCTCTATTTCTACAAACATGGCTTTTTTAGGTTCCACATACATAGGTGATATCATACAATATTTGTCTTTTTCTGTCTGACATCTCAGTTAGTGTAATGCTGTCCAGGTAAATCCATGTTGCTGCAAATGGCTGGATTTCCTTATTTCTCATGGCCAAACAATATTACATTGTATGTATTTACCTCGTCTTTATCCTTTCATCCACTAATGGACATATAAGTTGTTTCTATATTGTAAATATGTATTTGCATTTATGTATGTAACTATTGTAAATAATGCTGCAATGAACATAGGAGTGCACATATCATTTTTTAGGTCCTGTTTTCATTTCTTTTGGATATACACCCAGAAGAGGGATTGTGGGGATATAAGGTATGTATATTTTTAATTTTCTGAGAAACTTCCACACTGTTTTCTATAGTGACTATAACAATCTACATTCCCACCAGCAGTGCACATAATTCTCTTTTCTTCATATCCTCAAAGGCATTTTATCTCTTGTCTTTTTGATTAAAGCAATCTTCACCAGTGTGAGGTGCTATTTCATTTGTGGTTTTGATTTACATTTCCCCTGATGATTAGCGATGTTAAGTACTTTTTCATGTACCTGTTGACCATTTATATGTCATCTTCGGAAAAATTTCTGTTCAGGTCATTTACTCATTTTTTATTGGGCTGCTCATTTTTCTGATACTGAGTTCTATGTGTTCCTTATATATTTTGGATAATTTGCCTGAGGATGTGTTTATTAAGATTTGTTTGGTGGCTTGGCATGTGATCTAGTCGAGATAATGATTTGTGTGCACTTAGGAAGAATATATTTCTGTTGTTGTTGGATGGAATGTTCTGTATATATCTGTTAGGTCCATTTGGTCCCAGTATTGCTCAAATATACTGTTTCCTTATTGATTCTCTGTCTGATCCATTCAGTATTGAGAGTGGGGTATTAGGGTCCCCAGCTATTAATTCCCATTTTAGTTCTAGTAGCATTTTCTTTTTATATTTATTTATTCCTATGCTGAGGCAAATATTTATAATTATTATATCGTCTTGATGTATTGACCATTTATCATTATATAATGACGCTTTTATCTCTTGTTATAGTTTTCGACTTAGAATCTATTTTGTCTGATGCAAGTATAGCTATGTCTCATTTCTTTGAGCATATGTATGTTTTGAAACTTGAAGTGAGTCTTTTATAGGCAGCATATACTTGGGTCTTATTTCGTTATCCATTCAGCCATTCCATGCCTTTTGATTATAGAATTTTATTCATTTACATTGAAAGTAATTATTGTTAGGTAAGGACTTATTAATGCATATTATTAATTATTTTCTGGCCGTTTTGTAGTTCTTTTGTTCCTTTCTTGTTTTCCTTTGTGAATTGATATTTTTCTGCTGTGGTGTACTTGGTTTCCTTCTCTTTATCTTGTGTATCTACTGCAGGTTTTAGCATTATGGCTATCCTGACACTTAAATGAAACATCTTATAGATGTAACAGTCTATGTTAACCTGTTCATATCAACTGTTTATATCAACTTAACTTCAAATGAATAGAAAAAAAATCTACCTTTGATTCTTTCCCCCCTACCTTTTAGGTTTTTGATGTCACAGTTTACATATTTTATATCATGTATTCATTAACAGATTATTATAGCTATAGCTGTTTTTTTAGAGGGAGAGAGGAGATGGGGAGAGGGGAAGAAAGAATCTTAAAAAAAAAAAAAAAAAAGAATCTTAAGCAGGTTCTATGCCCAGCACAGAGCCCGATGTGAGGCTTAGTCTCAGAAACCTGAGATCATGACCTGAGACAAAATCAAGAGTTGGACGCTTAATCAACTGAGACACCCAGGAGCCCTATAGCTAATTTTAATACTCTGTCCTTTAACCTTTGCACTGGAGTTAAGTGATTAATATGCACCATAGTACAGTATTGGAGTATTTTGATTTTGACTTTAAACTTACCTTTACTGGTATGTTTTATTTTTTCAAATGTTTTCATGTTTCTAACTAGGGTCCTTTCATTTCAGCTTGACTAACTCCTTTCAGGATTCTTTTTAGGCAGGTTTGGTAGTGCTAAACCTCCTTAGTTTTTGTTTGTCTGGAAAAGTCTTTCTCCTTTATTTTTGAAATACATATTTGCTGGATAAAGTATTCTTGATTGGCTGTTTGTTTGTTTGTTTGTTTCAGCCCTTTGAATGCACCATTCCTCTCTCCCCTGGCCTTCAAGGTTTCTGCTGAGAAATCTGCTGATAGAATTATGATGGTTCACCTCACTGATATGAGGAGTTCTTAATCTCAGGAAATAAACCTAAGGTTGCTGGAGTGGTGGGGGGCGGGAGGGATGGGGTGGTTAGGTGATAGACATTGGGGAGTGTATGTGCTATGGTGAGTGCTGTGAATTGTGTAAGACTGTTGAATCACAGACCTGTACCTCTGAAACAAGTAATACATTATATGTTAAAAAAAAAAGAAGAAGAAGAAGATAGCAGGAGGGGAAGAATGAAGGGGGGGTAATCGGAGGGGGAGATGAACCATGAGAGACTGTGAACTCTGAGAAACAAACTGAGGGTTCTAGAGGGGAGGGGGGTGGGGGATGGGTTAGCCTGGTGATGGGTATTAAAGAGGGCACATTCTGCATGGAGCACTGGGTGTTATATGCAAACAATGAATCATGGAACACTACATCAAAAACTAATGATGTAATGTATGTTGTAATGTATTAACATAACATAATAATAGATAAAAAAATTAAAAAAAAATTATGATGGTTCATTTGTTAGTAACAAGCTTCTTTTCTCTTTCTGCTTTCATGATTCTTTCTTTGTCTTTGATTTTGACAATTTTATTATAATATGTCTGGAGAAGATCTCTCTAAGCTAAATTTATATGGGGACTTATATGAATTTCATGAACTTGGATGTCCATGTCTCTCCCATGTTTTGAAGAGTTATTGGCCATTATTTCTTTAAATAATCTTTTTTTCCCTTCTATCCCTCTCTTTTCTTTCTGAAACTGTACTAATGTGTAGATTATTTTCATATAAGCCCTGTTGGCTTTCTTGATTCCTTTTCATTCTTTTCTTCTTTTGGCTTCTCTGACTAGATACTTTCAAATGATCTGCATTTGTGTGCACTAATTCTTTCTTCTGATTGATCCAATCTGCTATTAAACCTGTCTGTTGAAGTCTTCAATACAGTCACTGTATTCTTCAGGTCGAAATTTTTTGTTTGGTTCTATTTTATGTCTTCTGTCTCTTTGTTGAACTTATTTTGTTTTTGTATTATTTTCTTGATTTTATTAAATAATTTCTCTGTGTTCTCTTGTAGCTCTTTGGGCATCGTAAGAACAATTATTTTGAATTTTTGTCAGGCAATTTGTGTATATCCTTTTCTTTGGAGTCAGTTACTGAAGTTCTACAGTGTTTCTTTGATGGTGTCATGTTTCCCTGATTTTTCATGACCCCTATAACCTTGTGTGGGTGTTTGCAAATCTCATGAAGCAGTTACCTTTCTCAGGTGAGGAACAACATTGGTAAGGAAAGACATTCAACTCTGTGTGAAGGCGCAATGCAGCCTTCTGTGACTCCAAGTCTAGAGGTGCAGGGCACTAATGGGGTGGGGATGTGTGTTGGTTCTGGGTTCAGGGAAACATGATGTCTCATTGGCTCAGGCTGCTGGGATCCATGACTTCAACAGCTTCATGGCCCTTGGCATGTGCTGCAGGGTGTCCTATAGCCATTGGAGTACATGCCAATAGCTAGGGTCCCTGGAGCTTCTAGTATGCTCACAGTTGGCTCTGGTCCTTGCTGCTGGTCCTGACCCTTACCACTACATAGGTGTCCCTATTACTACAGCAGCCAGCCCTCACAGCTAAGTCTGTGCACACCACTGGCTCTAGCCACCACCAATGCCTGCCCTGGTCCCTAGCCTAGCCACTGGAAGTAGAGGTACTGCTAAGGCCTCAGTATCCCTCACAACTACTACAGACCCACTACAGTGCTTGCTGAGGGCTACACAGTTGCCAAAGCTATAGACCCCAGTGGCCTGAGCCAATGAAACATCATGCCCCCACAGACCTGGAGCCACCACAAAGGATCACAGTGGAACTTCAGGAGAGGCTGGTGATGGCAGTTTGGCCAGCAGGATGCAGGTGCACAGCTCTGGGGGCTAGCTGCAGATAAAGCCAGAAGTGCAGCTCAGTGAAAGGAGACAGGGCTGGAGCTAGGCCCACGAGCAGCTGTGGGGATCTTAGCTGTTGTCATGCACGCCATGGCTGTAGGGTCTTGCCATTGGCATGCACAGCAGTGAAGGCCAGTGGCAGGAGTTGGGCCAGCAGTATGCAGGTGCATAGATAGAGGGGTTAACCCCCAATGCATACACAGTTGTGGCAGTCAGCTGTGGGGATCTAGATGAATGTCTCACATTTGTATAGCCATGGAGGCCAAGACTGGTTGCCAATGTAGATCCTGGATTTTTAAGTAAAGTGAGATAGAGGGAGTGGGGATAGACTGAGGTGGCTACTGTCTGTGAACACAAAAACCTGTGGGGGAAACCTCTGTGGTAAAATCTTCAAAGGGTCCACAGTGGCTGTGCTGGACACTGTTTCTTAGGCAGCAAAAGCTGCTGGGGTCTCCTGGACACCAGGTCACTGGGAACTGAAGTTTGTCTTGCTATGTGGCTGATATTAGTAAACCTTGCCTTCTTCCTTGTTCCAAACATCTCTATAAACCTCAGAATTGCCACTTTCTAGGTGGGGTAAAACTGAAGCACGTCCTTTGTCAGTGCCCTAAAAGTACTGGTTGCTCCCTCCACTCTCCCTTCCTTGGTTGGGGGAACTCTTTTGGGCCAAGGAGTTTTCTCTTGGCATTGAGTAGTGCCGGCTGGGAGATGATGTCCAGGCAAAACGACGCTGTTCTCCTTCTCTTTTTGTGCAGTTATTCTTAAGGATTATTTGTTGTTGTTCCACTATGTTGCTGAAATTTCTGAAGTAGACTCCTGATCTAACCAGAGCTATTTTTGTTTATATATATATATATATAACTTATAAAATATAATAGGGTATGAAAGAGGGCACGTATTGAACAAAATATTTCTCATTTAAAGTACTGTGTTTCATAATATTTTATAAACTTTTCTCCTCAAACTTCAAATGTACATAAGGAGGACAGAACTTAACCCAACAAAACAGTATAATTCTATACTTTAGAGTCTCCAAAATATATATTAAACTATATAAAGAGTGAAAAGTTTTCCTACTTCACAATCATTTTGAAATCTCATTGTTTGAATCCCAAATAGATAGCAGTCAGCCATTATGTGGCATATGGGATAGCTATAGAAGTCCATATGCTTTGTAACAGTTGGTGTTCAAGTGAAAATGTGTGAAGTCAAATAAAAATGTGGCCCAGATGACAAAACCTAATTACCAGCAGCACCAAGCTGCAGAATTTCTCTCAAACTACCTATGTCACTTTTTTTTTCTGGTGTTTTTTTAGAAATTTCCTTGGCAAAATAACTTCCAACAAACTTATAGATTATAATGACATAACCCTCTATTTTGAGAAAATAAAATATAAGATTAAAATATAACTTTCGTTCTAGTTTTCATCAACAGATTAATAGTGATGGTTTCCTTCTTCTCTAAAACTAGGTAAATAGAAAAAGAAAAAGAAAAAGCCATAATCAATGAAAGTAGAAGATACTGATATTCTAAAGCCTCCTTTCTATATCTTTCTCTCTCACACACCCATGCATGTATGAATATATGTATACATATATGTACCTCCACATGTATGTGTGTTGTTCAAGTGGGCAGGAAGATACTTAGAGGGGATAGTCATGGCTAAATACATAAAATAAGGCAAACAAAACATTGTTCTTTAAAATAAGTGGCAGAATCTGAAATTAAAATCTAATAATCCTAACTAACTAACTAAATAAATAATAAATAAAATCTAATAATCTCTCTTTGGAAACATGAAAATATACATGCAGGCTAGCTGGGCATATTTTTTGAAACAGATTTGGTATTAAGTACTTAGAAGCTGGAAAGGCAGAGTAATAAAATAAAACAAAAATATTTGCGGGAAGCTTCTTACTAGAGAGAAGTAAAGATGAGATATTCTGCATTGTGAGTAGTTTTTGTGAATAGTATTTACTGACTGTGAAGACAAAAATTAAAAGAGCTCACACTAAATAGTAGATTACAAGAAAAAAATTTTCATTTTGGAAGACACCTTTATTCGTGTTTTGACATGAGCATCCAGAAAATAATTTGATCAGAAAGCATTAATATTCTTGCCATAAAATAGAAAATGGCTAAGAATCAATATACATCTATTATAAGACAAAAGAAAAGATGAGAAAAAAAACTGATGGCAGCTGAAAAACATAAGTAAATGTGGCACAAATGAAGGTTGTCACTTAATATATTTCCATCAGTTAAAAGCATTTTACTAAAACAATCTCATTTATAAAATAAGGATGTAAAACAAAAATAAAATTTTGAAGTATGTGTTTGTGTGTAAGGTGGCAGAGTTGAAGAAAGAAACTATGAAGAAGGAAAGCAGAGTTGGAAGCAGCACAAAGAAAGAAAGACTGTTGAAAACACAGTAATGCCCTTGTAAGACAGTGTTGAAGGAAAAAGTAAAAGAGAGGAAACAAAGTATTTCAACTATTCAAAATTAAAGGATAAAACTCGGCATGGGTTCATCATCCATCAGCTGTTTATATGAGTTATATATAAACATTTCATTATCCCCAGTCTGCAAAAGTATGATCTTATTTCTTGGCCTTGCCTATAATCATTTATTACTTATCCATATATTGTTATTACTTCTGCTTTCCTTAAACATATGGTAAATGAAGTTTTATAAAGTGACAAAATAGATATATATTTATTTTTACCTCAGTTTCTATAGTCACACTGTAAGTGTTGTTTCTAATACAAGCATAAAATTAATTTCTTTTTTATTGGGAAAAATTCAATAGAAAGGATATTTACTTAGGAAGTAGCTAAAAACTTTAATAAAAATTTGGTATGAAAAACAAAAACTAATTTAAAAGAGATATTGAAGATATACCAAAAAAAACATAAATGCCTGAAAGAGAGAATCAAATAATGGAAAAATAAAAAGGAAAATTTATCAGAAATTAATAAATTTAAATCTTTAGTTTGAAAATTTCCATATCTCAGGAAAATTGATATCAAACCTTCAAAACATATACACATCATTTTAAGGTACACTCAGGCCAAAAAAAAAAACCAAAACAAAACAGAGCAACTATGGAAAAAATTCTCCATAGTAATATATTTTTTCAAGGAAATAAAGTGTGATGAGTGTTAGTTAGACACAATTTATATATCATTTTCATGCCCCCGTAAAACATTCATAATAACCTTGATAAATAGACTAAAGAAAATCTTAATAATTTACAAAAAATGTTTAAAAATTACAGATAATACCCTTTGGTCAAAATGAGGTAAGAGCTGAAATTAATTTAGGAGGAAAATTCCCTGGAAATTGAAAAACTTAGCTCCCAGCAATTAAAAGTAAATTACCGCACCAACTCAAAACTCAAACTGTAGAATATGTAGGGAAAAAAAAGAGAAACACTGTAACCAGAACCTAATAGCTATGAAGGAAAATCCATAGTCTTGAATAAATATAATGTAAACAAGACAGAATTAGAATAAATGTATTTATTTTCCTCCTATAGAAACTTAAAAATGAATATAAAACTACAGAAATAGAAGAAAATATTAATTGAAGTCAAAACATGAAAGAATAAAACAAATCAGAAAATGGTTAACACATTGAGCTGTTTTCTTGGTGGGGCAAGAATATACCATTCAAAAACAAGGGAAAAAGTTATGAAACCACAAAGTTAGAAATGACAAAGGAGTCATAATGTCAGAGAGGAACTTAAAGGAATAATAATTTTTTATTACTAAATTGCATGCAATTTAAGGGATCTGGATAAAATGGATAATTTGAATATATAAATCAGCAAAAAGCTACAGACAAGAGTCACTAAAGTGGACCAGGCCCCCAAATTTTTGTCATACAATTCTAACTTAACTTTAAGAAACAGGAAACTATTATCGTGAAAACTAAATCATGTCAGTGTTTCCAAAACATAGAAAGATGTTTGTGCCATGGACCTCTTTTGTAATTTGGATAGCTACTGAGATTTTATTTTTCTTAAATAAAAAATAAAATTCATAAGATTATAAAAAAGCAATTATGCTTTTTATTTGTTTATTTGTACATATACAAATACTTTTTTAAAAAATGTGATACAGAGATTGTGTTGCTTAACACATCACATAAATATCTAACATCTAATTTATTTTTTTATTTATTTTTTTAAAGATTTTATTTATTTATTTAACAGAGAGAGAGATAGCGAGAGCAGGAACACAAGCAGGGGGAGTGGGAGAAGGAGAAGCAGGCTTCCTGCTGAGCAGGGAGCCCGACGCGGGGCTCGATCCCAGGACCCTGGATCATGACCTGAGCCGAAGGCAGACACTTAACGACTGAGCCACCCAGGCGCCCCTAACATCTAATTTTTAATAACTCCTGTTATATTAATGTAATACAGTTAACCATAATTCAAAGTATTTGTAGTATGTATAGGGCGCCTGGGTGGCTCAGCTGGTTAAGCGACTGCCTTCGGCTCAGGTCATGATCCTGGAGTCTCGGGATCGAGTCCCGCATAGAGTCCCGCATCGGGCTCCCTGCTCGGCGGGGAGTCTGCTTCTCTCTCTGACCCTCTTCCCTCTCGTGCTCTCTATCTCTCATTCTCTCTCTCTCAAATAAATAAATAAAATCTTTAAAAAAAAAGTATCTGTAGTATGTATAATTTCATACGAAACTATCTACAATATCTATTAGTGACCAAGTCAGAGTTATAGCTAGTACTGCTACCTATTGCTGTCTACTTTCATGATCAAAGGAGATACTAAATTTCATGTTAGTGGAAATCTAGATGTCATTTTTTTGCCAGTCAAATTTATGAACTCTCTGATATCTTGGTGTAAGCTTTTTTACATCAAAGAGAGAAAATAAAAGTTTTTAATTTTTAAGATATTAGCACTAATATACAATATATACTATATAGAAGGTATGTAAGACTATCTCATTTATAAAATAGCAATAACAAATCTAAATAAGCATCATCTTTCATGGTGTCTGTCATTAAAAACATAGTGCACGTACTATACTGATATGGAAAGATTGCTGTGAGTTGTAGAACATTGTATAGAATATGCTATTGTGTGTGTAAAACAATAATAATGTGAACACATATTCATATATATGAATCATTCATATATACTTATATACATGGATATTCATATAGATATATATGTATATATGAATAGTTCTGAAAGCAGACTCACAAGGAGGGAGAGGGGAACCTGGTGATTGGGGCATTAAAAGATAAACTGAGGCAAATTAAAATTTTCAAGAATTTATTTGGGCAAACATAGATTCAAATGGGATAGCCACAAATTGAAGGGGGTTAGAAATGCTTCACCAACAGGAGCTAAAGGAGAGGTTTTTATAGAAGCAAAGCAAAGAGGGGCGCCTGGGTGGCTCAGTCGTTAAGCGTCTGCCTTCGGCTCAGGTCATGATCCCAGGGTCCTGGAATTGAGCCCCACATCGGGCTCCCTGCTCAGTGGGAAGCCTGCTTTTCCCTCTCCCACTCCCCCTGCTTGTGTTCCTGCTCTCGCTGTCTCTCTCTCTGTCAAATAAATAAATAAAATATTAAAAAAAAAAAAAAAGGAAAGCATCTGATTAGCTATAACTTCAGCAGTTCTATTTGGGAAAGTCTTGTTAGCTATTTGTGATTGGTTGGTCTTAAATTTCATTTTCTCCCATTCAGGTGCATTGATCTGGCTTAGGTTTTGGTTTGCTTGCATAGAGTACCAAAGCATTAGAGCCACTTCGGTCGAGTGACCTCTTTGTTTAATTACTTAAACAGGGAGGTGAGAGTAGACAAAACTTACATTCATTGTGTGCCTTTCATACCTCCCTATTCGTAAAATGTTCAATTGTTACCACTTTAAAAATCGACAAAACAGTTAAAAAGCAAATAAAACATTAATGAAATCATATTGGAAACTATGAAGCAAATAATTTAGATATACATATTCTAAAAATGCTTCAGTATTTTCTTTCACTATGCTAAAGCTTCTATCGATACAATATAGATGGAATTCTCAAGTAAACTGATACACCAGGGCATGTAGGATGGACAGTTTGAAAAGGATAACTATTCTAAAAAAAATTGTTTTTTAAGTTTCCATCAACAATGTATTTTACAGTCCAATGATAGCTGAGAGTGTGGCCTTGGGATACATATATATCTCCATGTGTCACTTTTCTGCAAGCCTACAGATTTCAGGCTAGTGACAGTATTAGGCAGCTGGACTTGTCAATAGCTTTCTGACAAAAATAAAACATGGCAAAGTACATGTTTCTTCTATGTCTGTTCTGTCAAAGTCCAGTGTGTCACATTGAACAGGAAAGATGCGGCTTGGCTTTGGATTATGTTCATATCCATAAGTTTATAGGTGTCTGGAATCTAGTATTACAGTGAAAAACCAGTAGAAGTAATAGCACAAACACCTTGATTTTCTTCTGATTAACAGTAGAAAATTAACTTCCAGCATGAGCCAAATTTCATTTTATGTCTTATTATTCTTTTTTTCTCAGAAAAGTATGCCAAAGGGTTCATTAGCATCCTTTACTACATTAAGCAGCAGACCAGACCAACAGATACAGTTTTATATCTCAACTGTGCACGACGTAGGTGTGAGCCACTTCAAAAATTACTGAAACTCTCTAAGCCGCAGTAATCTCCTCTCTGAAATAAGGATAATTATATGTACCTCCTGTTGTGGTAATGAGAATTAAATGATACAATATACACAATCTACTTAACAGAGTGGCTGACACATTGTGAGCTTTCAAGAAATGAATTATGTAGATAAAAGAAGGTATTCTACCTTCAGACCAGCTGAGTTTAAAGCCTTGCTTCACTACTTACTAGCTGTGTCACTGTCATTCCATTGGTTAACCTTTTTCTGACTCAGTTTACTTCTCTGTGTTACAGGCACAATGAAAGCATATTCCTCGGAGGACTGTTGAAAGAGTTAGAGATAACACACACACACACACACACACACACACACACACACACGGAATGATTAGAGCAAGGTCTGACATAGTAAGTGCTAATTAAATGTTATCTATTATTTTACCTCAAAGTACAACATTAAATTCTCAATTCATGTTTCCATTCTATGTATATTTGATTCAGACTTTTGACTCATCACTCCCACAACAAAGACTCAAATAAATTTAAGTGGTTTCCAATTATTGCCAAAGTTTAAGCATTTAAAATAGTTTTCTGGGGTGCCTGGGTGGCTCAGTCGATTAAGCATCTGCCTTTGGCTCAGGTCATGATTTCAGGGTCCTGGGATCCAGCCCTGCATTGGGCTCTCTGCTCAGCGGGGAACCTGCTTCTCCCTCTCTCCTGCTGCCCCTCCCCCTGCTTGTGCTCTCTCACGCTCCCTCTCTTTCTCTCACAAGTGAATAAATAAAAAATTTAAAAAAAATTTAAAAATAGTTCTCTAATTATTGCTAAAATTTAGGAACAAAGTAAACAAATTTAAGATTAAAGAACAGTAGAGACTTGTAGAAATTAGAAAGATAATTCTTCAAGGAAAAGTTTCAGTTATTATTGCTAATATTATTTTTGCTATTATACAAAATATTTACCTGAGAAATCCAGTAAGAATTTTCTTACAGCCTCAGGTTCACTAAAGAGAATAAAAGTGGTACAGTACTCTATCAATAACTGAGTGGTTTTCCAACATACAATTTATTAATATATATTTTCTTCAACCAAAAATAGAATTATACATAGGTTTCTTTATATTGTTGCTACCATTCTTGTCATGTGACAAATTTTATATAATCATTATGGTAAAATTCCATATTGCACATAAATGAAATGCCTCACATTATTTGTGTCTTCATTACAAAGGACAATTATCTGCTTCCAGAGATCCTAACTAATTTTTCTTATTTTAAAAAGAAATAATCACTTTGCCAAGTTCCTAAAATAAGTACTATAACCGAGTATATTAAGCCACTTATAAATTATTTGTATATTTTAAAATAACAGAAATGAATTTTTATATTTTAAAATAACAAAAATATAAATTATTTTTATATTTTAAAATAACAGAGATGAAAATCTTATTCACAACAAAGCCCTCACCATTAGACAAGGGCAATTCATAGGAAAACCTGACAGCTGAGAGAATCAGTGTCTAGATCTTGAATCACAAATCTGGAGGCACACAAACAGCATCCACATTGTTCAGCATATGGACCCCAACTGTAATAGACATAGGTACTTGAAATACTGGGCTACCAACACAGTTCTGCAAGAGGTGGCATCAGTTTTGAGGTTGGGCAGCAGGTGAGAAGAAAGCCATTAGAGATTATATAATCATATCAATCTGTCTAAAACATGTGGCAAGATTTCATCTGCTCTAACTTACAAAGCGGACACCGTGGCTATAGCTCTGAGGGAAGAGTTTGAAAATGGTAAATAGGTAGATGTCGTCTATTATTAGATGGATTTTGGAAGATATAAGAAGGAGATGCACTCAGGGAAGGACTTGCCAGTTTCTAAGCAGGCATAAAAGATCATAGAGGAAATCTAGAATATGTGGTTTTTTATAGGATTAAAGAATCCAAGTAACTCTAGATCCTAAATAATAATAAATGGAATTATAGGAAGACTTCTATAGACAAAAATCCAGTAAAACTTGTAACTAAAATAAGTGTTTTAATGCAAACATCTGACTAAGGGTGGTGTTGAACCATAGGACAAAAATGGAACAACTTGATTAGAAATCTGTGAAATTTTTGAGAAAAGAGCATTACAGATACTATTGACTAAAAATGTAATTGTGTTAAAAATAAAATAAAGTTCTCTTAATCTACTTGCACAAGTGACAGGTTGTTAGCGATGTGGTTCTTCAAGAGTGACCTAATCGGGGGGCGCCTGGGTGGCTCAGTCGTTAAGCATTTGCCTTGGCTCAGATCATGATCCCAGTGGGATCAAGCCCTGCATCGAGCTCCCTACTCCGTGGGAAGCCTGCTTCTCCCTCTCACACTCCCCCCTGCTTGTGTTCCTTCTCTCTCTGTGTCTCTCTCTGTCAAATAAAAAAAAAAATCTTAAAAAAAAAAGAGTGGCCTAACTGGGATGCCTGGCTCAGTCCACTAAGCGTCTGTCTTTAGCTCAGGTCATGATCCCAAAATCCTGGGATCAAGCGGATGTCAGGCTTCTGTGTCTCCCATTGCACTCCCTGCTTCTCCCTGCTCCTTCTCTCTCTCTCTCTCAAATAAATAAATAAAATATTTTTAAAAAACGAGTAAGCTTTTAGCTTGAGACAGGTGTCAATCCAAAATAGAAATACTGCTACACAATTAGAATTTTACACCACAAATATTTTTTTATGCCAGGGATATGACCTCATCTCCAAGTAGACACCAAATTGCTCAACCTAAGTAAAATTGTTGAAAAATCTTATGATGCTTCTGGTTATGGGGCTGTCTTCTTCTCTCACCTAGCTAATGAACAAGTGTAATTATGCTAACAAATTTGGTTCCCCTTCTATAGAAACTTGAGAGTAGGTATTATTGTCACTAAACTAATTGTCTAAACTGAGTTGCAGAGCAAAATTTTGAATGAGGTATTTGGATACTAGATCTTTTGCTTTTCAAATTACAATAAACTGGCTTTTCAGAATAATGTGTTTACTTTTCAACTATAATTTACTTGTTTACTTCGGTGGTTATACTTAATTAGTGTGGGCCCCAAAGAACTTTTGTTTATGTGGCTCATATCTATCAAGATTATCATAGTAGGTCATAAGACTAAAAAGTTGAAAATAAATATTTACTAATTTACTTAAATAGCAATAAGAAATTATTTATAAATGAAAATAAGATTTTTATGAAAAAAAATCCTATATATTCCAAAACAAAAATTATTGAGAAAGTGGTAATATTTTATAGTTTTTCAGATCTCTTTACTATCTGGCTTAATAGAAGATATCAAGATCCTCAAATTTGTTTCTGTGCTCAATCTGTTGAAATACATTGTTTTGTGTTTGAAGAAAACTTGGCCTCTCGCAGATACGTGCTTAGAAAAGAAAGGCAAATTTAATAGAGTTTTCAGAAAGTTGTGATACCCTTCTTGGATGCAACACCAAAATTTGGTAAGTATTATTTTCGTAGAAGTTAGTTGTCATATGGATTCTGGAACCATATGAATGGCAATTTTATAATCTGTTATATTATAATCCATTGGTCTATCTTGCACTTTTTTTTAAAGATCTTATTTATTTATTTATTTGAGAGAGAGAGAGAGAGAGCACATGAGCCAGGGGAGAGGGGCAAAGGGGGAGGGACAAGCAGATTCCCCGCTGAGCAGGGAACCCAATGTCAGCCTTGATCCCAGGACGCTGAGATCACCATCTGAGCCAAAGGCAGACCCTTAACCAACTGAACCACGCAGGCACCCCCTATCTTGAATTTTGAATTGGTCTTTAATTGTGTGATTTTGTAACATCATATTTTGTCATTTGGAAAAGATTAGTTCTGGCAATTAAGTAGATCTTTCATAAATCGGTATACTTTATGATACAACATCAAAAAATCATATTTATTAATAGTACTACCAATTTTGTAAGTATAATTTTTAAGTATCCAGAAGCTTTAAAATTCACTGTAGCAGTTTTTAATTTTTTTTTCAACTCAACTTGTCAGCAAGGCCCAACATCATCTGTTTTCTTTAAAGTAACCAGTCATTTGCAAAAACATGATTGCATAATACCTAAGTCTCAATAGCCATACTTTTTGCTTGTCAGTATTTCTTTCTAGTAAAAATAATGTTTCATGGAAAGGTAGCTAGCTCTTTTCTCAACTAAAGCAATCGCAATAGTGCTTTTCCTCCAGGCACCATGGCATTTTGGCAGGAAGCAGAAGCGCTATATGCAAACTTCTCTTTACATCAAAGAGAATACTTTAAATGAGTGTGTCCACTTTTGTATCCAAAAAAAAAAAAAAACCCTCCTAATTTCTGGGTCCTATAAATTAAAATTCAATGATTTCAATTATTTTCTCCTGTAGTATTTCTAAATAATAGAAGAATATATATTAAAGAATATATATTCTAAGAATATATATTAAAACACTAGGTGATTTTTTAAGGGAATAAAGTAATACAGTTTGAAGTTGATACCTTTTGGTAGTCTTACCAAACATAAAAATAAGCTTTAAAGTACTTGAAGAATGAATTGACTATAATTAATTCCATTTAGCTTCTATACTTATGTTATTTCAGCCAAGATTTTGAAAGGACATAGTATATAGTAAGATATTTTAGTCTCAGAGAGAGAGAATGGATCTTGCTATATCTTGCTTATTGGATAAGTTTATAGAGGAGAGGCAAGCAAAATAAGCTTAAAGTACAATTGTAAATATGTATTACCCTATATCAAATTAGAAGATATGTATGGAGAAAATGAACACTCCAGTTACACATAGTATATATAGTTATAATCATGTATATCTGAGGTCTTTTAAGAGCTACCGGCATTCTTCTATCAGGGATATTAGGATTGTTCCTAGAACAATGCTGAATTCCAGCCAAAACAAATGTGTTACATAGTGTGGTTAATAAATACCTGATTTTTTTTTAAGATTTTATTTATTTATTTGAGAGAAAGAATGAGAGAGAGAGAGCACATGAGGGGGGGGAGGGTCAGAGGGAGAAGCAGACTCCCTGCCGAGCAGGGAGCCCGATGGGGGACTCGATCCCGGGACTCCAGGATCATGACCTAAGCCGAAGGCAGTCGCTTAACCAACTGAGCCACCCAGGTGCCCTAAATACCTGATTCTCATAGTGACATTTTTACCTTTAAAATAAAATTATATCAAAATAATATTGTATCAAAATACTTGGGGTGCCTGGGTGGCTCAGTCGTTAAGCATCTGTCTTCAGCTCATGTCATGATCTCAGTCCTGGGATCGAACCCTGCATTGGGCTCCCTGATCGGTGGGAAGCCTGCTTCTCCCTCTCCCACTCCCCCTGCTTGTGTTCCCTCTCTGGTTGTCTCTCTCTCTGTCAAATAAATAAAAACTTTAAAAAAAAAAAGCAAAACAAAATGCTCATGAGTTAAGTGTAGCATTTTAAAAATGTGTTTCCATTGTAATTAATG
Source organism: Eumetopias jubatus (assembly GCF_037043125.1). Classification (NCBI taxonomy): domain Eukaryota; kingdom Metazoa; phylum Chordata; class Mammalia; order Carnivora; family Otariidae; genus Eumetopias; species Eumetopias jubatus. The sequence continues at coordinate 57,824,035 of NW_028274812.1, read as the reverse complement.
CCTTTGTGGAATTCCAGTGTTGAAGCCTCAATCTTTTGCCTATTTTGCTTTAAATCTGTGATATATAAATTTTGTTCCTCTTGCTTTATGTAAGTAAATTGTTTTACAAATATAGAGGCAAGAAGATATAATTTAATTAAAAAAAGTTTAAAACTTTATATAATGATTACAATAGTCAATCAAAATGATTGTAACGTCTTTTCCCAAATAGGATGTTATAGGTAGCAGTAGATCAGTGTCCCTAATGACCACTAGTAAAATGGAAAAAATTATTAAGTAATGTTTAAGACCATCAGCAATTTGTGGAAGATGTACTAAAATTTCAGAGAGGAAAAAGCAATTAATAGGTGAAATAATAAAAAGCAGACTTATTTGGTTTTTGTTTTGTTCTGTTTTCTGGGAGCATTTGCCAATTTTTTTCATGGACTGAGGAGAAAGGATTGGCCAAGAATTTGCTGCTATGGAAAACAAAAGCTTTAAAGCTATTAGGCATTGTACAAAACTAGAGTGGACAAAAATAAGTGTTTGAGGATCTCAAGTGCACAACTAGTTTTTTCCAGCAATACTTTTGCTCAATTCTGAGGCTATGTGGGAAGCTAAAGAGTTAGATCCAAAGCTTCTATGCTGGGCAAAATGGATAAAAAGATGGAGTATTTTAACAAAGAAGTGAGAAGTATAAAGTGTTGAGAAGTTAAAAATATCTAAATGTTTCAAAAAGAATTTAATGGGCATTCTAGAATGAAAAGTAAAATATGTGAAATTAAAAACTCAGTGAATTTAAGAGCATATTGGACACAGTACAAAATGAAATTCATTAGTTAGAAGAAAGGTTAATGGTAATATCCTAATTAAAGTAGAGAAGAATAATAAGAATAGAAAACACACACACACACACAAAAACAGAATAAAGTTTTAAGGTGTGTGTGACATATTTCAAAGGTCATTAATATGGATGTAATTGGAAAATGATCTGAGATGGAAAGGTGAAAATGCAGAAAACAACAGAAGGGGTTAATGTTAGGGTAAATACGCATATTAATGGAAAAATAAATGATCGCATTGTCTTATAATGTTTAAATATACATAGAAGTAAAAATATATGATAGAGATAAGACCAAATGTAAGATGGGTAAATATAGTTAAAGCTGGCAGAAAAAAAAATAGAAAAACTGAATAGTCAGATATTTTGTAAGAAATTGAATGTTAATATATTTATTAAAAATCTTTCCACAGAGAAATTCCAATGGCTTAATTGGTGAATTTGAATATATAAGGAAAAACATAATAGCAATCTTTTACAAGATCTACATGACAGAAAAAGAGCAACTGCTTCCCAACAATTTTTTAGGCCTGCATAATTTTGATGCCAAATCTATCAAGGAAAGGGAAATTGTATAGTGGGAAAATCACAGGCAAATCTCTTTCATGCAAAATATTAAGAAAATTTACCCAAAAATATTAAAGAAAATATTAGAAAATTTAATTTGGTAATATATAAAAAGTTAATACTTCAACAGTAGGTGGGGTTTGTTATGTGCATTGTAGACTAACGTTCAAATAATCAATCAACATAAGTTACCATATTAACCTAATAAAGGAAAATATACAATCATCTCAACAGATTCAGGGAAGCATTTGATAAGATTTCAGCACATTTATGATAATTTTCCTCAAATTATGAATGATACTATCTTAATCTGATGAAGAATATACACATATGTGCATACACAGACAAAACCTTAGCAATGTTATTTTAATGGTTAGATACCAAATAATTTCCTTAAAGTTCTGAAATGAGGCAAAGTCTTCTTTTAACATCAGTTATATTTAACATTGAAATAAAACTCTTTTCTCAAAAGTGCAGTAGGCAATAGAAACAAATAAAAGATAAGTGTTTCAGAAAGGACAAATTAAAGTTGTCATTTACAGATGGCATGATTGTTTATATAGAGATCCAGAAGAATCTACAGATGTTCTATTAGAATCAATGAATTAATTTATCATGGTCATTGGGTACAGAGTACACTAATTTTATTTATACAACAAACATAAGCTTTTCTAAACCATACAATTTACAATAATGTAAGAAATCTATTGTCTAGGAATAAATCTGAAAATTACCTCGAAAAAGTCTATCCTGAAAACTATAACTTTATTAAGAAAAATTAAGGATAATATAAAAATAAGTGAATACGGAATATAATACATTTTGATTCTCTTTGATATGCAAAAGCTTTTTAATTTTGCTGTAACGTCAATAGCATATTTTTGCTTTTGTTTCCCTTGCCTTAGGAGATATCTCTAGAAAAATGTTGCTATGGCCGATGTCAGAGAAATCACTGCCTTGATTCTCTTCTAGGATTGTTATGGTTTCCGATCTCACATTTAGATCTTTAGTCCATTTTGAGTTTATTTTTATGAATGGTGTCAGAAAGTGGTCCAGTTTCATTATTTTACATGTAGCTGTCATGTTTTCCCAGCACCATGTATTGAAGGGACTATTTTCCCTATTGTATACTCTTGACTCCTAGATTAATTGACTATATAAACATGGGTTTATTTCTGGGCCCTCTATTCTGTTCCATTCATCTGTGTGTCTGTTTTTGTGCCAGTACCATACTGTTATTTTTTATTGAAGTATAAATAATATACAGTGTTGTATTAGTTTCAGGTGTGCATTATAAGGATTCAATAATTCTAGGGATGTCTGGCTGGCTCAGTTAGTAGAGCATGTGACTCTTGATTTCAAGGTCATGGGTTCAAGCCCATGTTGAGCATAGAGCTTATTAAAAAAAAAGATTCAATAATCCTATACATTACTCAGTACTCATCACAGTAAGTGTACTCTTAATCTCCTTTATCTATTTCACCCACCCACCCAATGTACCTCCACTCAGGAATCACCAGTGTGTTCTCTGTATTTGTCTGCTTTATGTTTGTCTCTTTTTTTTTTCTTTATTCATTTGTTTTGTTTCTTTAATGCCATATGTGAGTGTAATCTTATGGTATCTGTCTTTCTCTGTCTGATTGATTTCACTTAGCATTACACCTCCTAGGTCCAACTATGTTGTTACAAATGGCAAAATTTCATTCTTTTTTATGGCTGAGTTATATCCCATTGTGTGTGTGTGTGTGTGTATATGTGTGTAGCACATTTTCTTTATTCATTCATCTATGGATGGACACTTGAATTGCTTCCATACCCTAGCTATTGTAAATAATGCTGCAATAAATATAGAGGTGCATATATCTTTTGAAATTAGTGCTTTGTAGTATATATTGAAATCTGGAATTGTGATAACTCCAGCCTTGTTCTTTCTCAAGATTGCTTTTGTTATTTGGGGTCTTTCATGGTTCTTTACAAGTTTTAGTATTATTTGTTCTAGTTCTGTGAAAATATTGGTACTTTGATAGGGATTTCATTGGGTCCGTAGATTGTAAACTGGCATGGCCACTATGGAAAACGGTATGGAGGTTCCTCAAAAAATGAAATATAGAGGTCCATATGATCCAGTAATTCCACTACTGGGTATTTACCCAAAGAAAATGAAAACACTAATTCAAAAAGATATGTGGGCCCCTATGTTTATTGCAGTATTATTTATATTAACCAAGATGATATGAGCAACCTAAGTGCCCACTGATAGATGAATAGATAAAGAAGATATGCTATATTTATACAATGGATCATTATTCAGCCACAAAACAGATGAGATCTTGCCATTTGCAACAACATGGGTGTAATGCTAAGTGAAATAAGTCAGACTGAGAAAGACAAATACCATATGATTTCACTCAGATGTCGAATATAAAAAAGAAATGAAGAAACAAACAAAAAGCAGAATTAGAGCTACGATTACAGAGAACAAACTGATGGTTGCCAGAGGGAGTAGGGGTGGAAGTATGGGCAAAATGTGTGATGGGAAGTCGGAGATACAGGCTTCTGGTTATGGAATAAATAAGTCATAGGAATAAAAAGCACAGCATAGGGAATATATAGTCAATGATATGGTAGTAATGTTGTGTGGTGACAGACGGTAGCTACACTTGGGAGCACAGCTAATGTATAGAGATGCTGAGTCACTATATGCACACCTGAAACTAATGTAATATTGTGTGTCAACTATACTCAGATAAAAAAATAAAGTAGCTTAACTCTTTTTTTTTAAAGATTTTATTTATTTATTTGAGAGAGAGAGAGAGAGAGAATGAGAGATAGAAAGCACAAGAGGGAAGAGGGTCAGAGGGTCAGAGGGAGAAGCAGACTCCCTGCTGAGCAGGAAGCCCGACGTGGGACTCGATCCCGGGACTCCAGAATCATGACCTGAGCCGAAGGCAGTCGCTTAACCAACTGAGCCACCCAGGCGCCCAAAGTAGCTTAACTCTTCAAAATATTGTCTATTTTATTGGTTACAACAAAATCTAAGTTGTAATGCATTAGTTTGCCATTAATTTAAACTGCGGTTTCCAACATCTAATACAAAATACTTTTATTATTATATAATTTTTATAAAGAAATTTAAAAATTCCTGTCAATTGTCCTTGGTCTGAAGAAATAAAAGGTACTGAGACACCTGGGTAATAATTTAAAGAAAGAAATGGACTCATATTTCATACTTTTTAATAAATTTATAGTCTAGACAAAAAGAAATGTAAATATTTATTAGAAAACAAATTACATTTTTAACATAATAGAAAAGAGAGGGCACATTTAGTTGTGATGGTAAAGTCTTTGAAGACTCAAAATCTAGAAGCCACTAAATTAAATATTAATAAGTTGGCCTACATTTTTAAAAATAAAAACTGTTTTAGGGGAACTGCTTATGCACAGAGTCAGGGCTTGTGCCCAGGGCCAGGGCCTCTTTTTTTCAAAGAGCCAAGCCAATGAAGAAAGATAAATTACTTTACTGGTAATGATGGTAGAGTATTTAATATTACTTTGTTATTAACATTTATTAAATACTTCTGCTCTGCCAAACTTTATTATAATTGGGTTGAATATATTAATTTATTTAAACTTTTATAGAGAAGAAAAGAGTGGCACAAAGGGGTTAATTTTTATTTCCAAAATCTTACAGTATTGTTTGGAGCTTAATAGAAGTGAATTTAAGATTGGATTCTTTTTGATAACTTTAAAGTATAATATGCTTGTATGTATATTTATACATATACATATACATATATATATATATACACATATATGATTGTAAAGACTCTTACCTAATGCAGTGATGTAAATAAGAAAAAAATGTAAGGCATAAAAATGTAATTCACAGGAAGTGTGAATAATTGTTTGAATCATTGTCATAAGATAAATATAACTTAGAAAATAATGAGTTGAGGGGCGCCTGGGTGGCTCAGTCATTAAGCATCTGCCTTGGGCTCAGGTCATGATCCCAGGGTCCTGGGATCGAGCCCTGCATCGGGCTCCCTGCTCGGCGGGAAGCCTGTTTCTCCCTCTCCCACTCCCCCTGCCTGTGTTCCCTCTTTCACTGTCTCTCTCTCTCTGTCAAATAAATAAATAAAAATCTTCATTTTTTAAAAAAAGAATGAGTTGACAGATTTCATTTAATCAGAATACTTCAAAAAATCAATAGTATTTATTGTATCAACAAAAATATGGCCTAAAAAGAAACCTTTGCAGGATTACTTTTGGGATTCTACTATGGGGCAACCCTTTAGAAGGCAATTGATAATACATACAAAAATATTTTTTAATGCATATTCTTTTCTCTAGAAACCCTACATCTACAAATACTCTCTACTGAAAGAGGCAGATAGTTAATATAAGGTTCTTTAAAGTTGGATAGAGATGGAGTCCAGACTAGATAAACAAGTTTATTTTTGATAAAAGATATAAAGTTGTTTCAGTTCAGAGGGAAAAGAAAATGAAGAGTAGGTATAAGTATTGACAGTGATAAACTGAGCATCTAAAACATCTTCCTTCTGAGAACTTTTCTCTTTTACTTTATAGAAATTAAGAATGGCATGAAAATTTTGCACTGAAAATCATGTCATCTACTTTAAACATTTGTGTGTATATATGAATTCATGTGTTTTTGTGTGTATTTTGCAATATTCCAGATACAAACTATGAAAAATAATATACAAATGTCAGTAGTGTCATTACCAAAAAGGTATTGCTTTTGCAATAATCTCTTGTACCTAATGTTCATTGAACCAAGATAAGAAAACTGCTAGGTGATGACTCCTTAGGCCTACAGTCTGCAGGGAGTCTTCTGGGCTATGCCTGAATGAAAAGATAGAGTCAAAGGCATTCATCTCTGCTGCCCTCTTGGATAAAAAGAAGAGACTAATATTCAGTATGATATTCATCTTCACCCATGAAGGTTCTTTAAGAACACTTGCCAGCAGTGAGGAATGTCATCCTCTGTATTAACTATCTTTTATAAAGCACTACTTCAGGGCCATAGTAATCATCAGTAAATGATGATCAAGTCTTCCAACTGTAGTGAGGTACAAACCCATTAAATTTTATGGAAGAACTGCAGCTGGTTCTCTCTTCTGTAAAATGATTAATCATAACCCTTTCATTTTTAACTATTTTATTCTGGGGTTCAACAAGTATGCAACAATAGTTGGATCATGTATATATAGACCATTCCACATCTCTATTACTTGGGAACTCTATATTATATAGAACTTATTATTTTATTGGTAGACTACTTTTTGTCAGTGTCATTTGCAATTCATTTATCACAGTAAAGACTTTATATTCTTTCTAAGACCCTGTACAAATACAAATATAACTATAGCTATAACATCTTACAATTTTTCTTGTATTTCTTTACTATTGCTGAATTTCACCTCAGGTTTCATAGAGTGATGAATTACCAAAAGACTAGGAAAAATAATGGGTTGAGGAGTCATAGATTTTTGCAGGTACACCACTTTTCACTTTCTCCTCACTCAACTCCTTTATTCTTAACCCAGCAGTCAAATATCAATTATACACATTATATTATCAGATCACACACATGACCCTTATTCTCCTTGCCTTGAGACCGTATGTTAAGACCACTTTTCCTTTATACCTACTCAGATCATCACCTGATCTCCTAGATCACAGCTTTACCCATGACCATCTTTCCTTCTTCAGGAAGAATTGTGTACTCTGAAATGAGTCCTTTAAGAGAAGGGCTCTGCCTATCTAGATTACTGCATGTGAAAATCGACTAGATTATAATGATTAATAACAATTAAGAACAAGGAAACCATGATGAATTTAAAGAATACAGTCTTTATAGACATTGGGTAACATCAGTGTTGGTTTGCAAACTCCAGAACATATAAAATGTAGTGATAAATCCAAAGGTGAGTGAACAATAAATTCGGATTCATAATATTATACTAAGAAAATATATCAAATGAATATAAGGGATTAATTTTTATCAGAATTCCAATAAAACTTGAAACCCTCAAGATTTCGGCATAGCGCTTTGTAGATATAAGTGCTTAATTTCTTTCTTTTGATTGAGCAATTGCATTCCTCATAAATGCCTTATAATCTTTTGATAACTGCCCTCATATAAAGGATGATTTCATTAATCACACATTTCATCATTTGAATTGCTCTTTATTTGTACCTTATAGCCAACCTTTCATGACCATATATTTATATTTACTTATCTTTCATAAACACCATTCCATGATTAAGAGATTTTTCACAATTAATAAATACATCAAAATAGAAAATATTTGCTTAATATCAAACAGACTGAAAGAGAGTTCACACATTTAAAGTCTTTTCTTTTCAGCATTAACTAGGCTTATTTTCAGATTTCACCTCCTTGACCATACACAAAGTTCCTAGCTTAATGTGCAATTGTTTTTATTAGCTTTCTAGGCTTATCAACTGGAAATTGTGGAGAAAGTCCAGGAAATTTTAGAACAAAATGTTTCAACTGATCCTAGCATATACACCAACAGTGTTTAGGCCTACTGCTTTGAAACTTAAGCATATCTGTGTCCAACAATAGCTCTGAGATACACTATATCATTCCATCCAGTGGGTTGTAACAGAGATGTGTCTAGAACTCTTTACCTATCATTTGTTCCTTCTAAATTATTCTGTTTTTAGTTCCCAACTGCATAAGAAGAGGTTGGTTGCTCTATTCTGCCTTTAGTCTTATATAACAGTGTTAGTATTCTTTGTAATAACAGATTACCAAATTTAGTGGCTTAGAACACTCACATATTATCTAATAGTTCTGTAAGTCTGAAGTCCTGCATGGGTCTCACTAGGGTAAAATCAAGATGTAGGCAGGGCTTGGGGTGGCTGGGTGATAGACATTGGGGAGGGTATGTGCTATGGTGAGCGCTGTGAATTGTGTAAGACTGTTGAATCACAGATCTGTACTTCTGAAACAAATAACGCAACATATTTTAAGAAAAAAGAAAAAGAAGAAGATAGCAGGAGAGGAAGAATGAAGGGGAGTAAGTCAGAGGGGGAGACGAACCAGGAGAGATGATGGACTCTGAAAAACAAACTGAGGTTTCTAGAGGGGAGGAGGGTAGGGGGATGGGTTAGCCTGGTGATGGGTATTAAAGAAGGCACATTCTGCATAGAGCACTGGGTGTTATGAACAAACAATGAATCATGGAACACTACACCAAAACAAATGATGTAATATATGGTGATTAACATAACAATAAAAAATTTAAAAAAAAAGATGTAGGCAGGGCTGTTTTTCCTACTGGAGGCTTTAGGGATGAACCCAATCTGAAACTCACTTAGATTTTTAACAGAATCTGTTCTGTGTGGTTATAAAGTTGAGGTCCCTGTTTCCTTACTAGTCGTCAGCTGAGGGACACTCCTACCTAGCTCCTTGAGGCTTCTCTCTGTTCTTTCCACAAGGGCCCCTCCATCTAAGGGCCCATAATAGCATGCTGATTCTTCTCCTGCTAGGAAGTGCTCTGACTTTAGCTTCTGAGCATTTCACTGACTTCCCTTGTCTGCTATATTTCTCTATTTAAAAGGTCATGCAACTAGATTTGGTCCACCTGAATAATCCAGTATAATCTTCCTATTAGAAGGTCTGTAACCTTAATGACATCTGCAAAGTCTCTTTTTCCATGTAATGTTACATTTTCACAAATGCCAAGGATTAAGTCATAGACATCTTTCAGAGGGATCATTCTGCCTATTACAATTATACAAGGTCTCAGCATACATTCCAACTTTTCTCTATAGTGTAGGGAAAGAAAAAGATACACTATTGGTAACATTTCTTCCAAGTAGCATAATGATTCTGAAACAAAATTCAGTGTAACTTCCACTGGATGATTTATCAGAATCTTTTCTTTAAAATGACTTAAGATTTAAGAATATTTTGATTTTGATTTTTCTAATTAGTCACTAGATAAAAATTTATATTTTAATTATATTCTTCAATAGCTTAATTATGTTCTCTGATTAAATGGTATTTTCCATGAAAATCATTATATTCACATTATTTCCTGAAAAGTATTTTTATATTTATTGAACATCTTCCAATTGGTTAATTATACGGGAGAAGTTTTAAATTAATTAATTAATTTTTTTTCAGCATACTTAGTTTGTATTTTATTGGACTGATTTTCACCATTTCTGAGATGTAAAGGTAGCATAGGACTGAAAATGTCAACAGCAAAGAAGCCACACACAAATGAGTCAACTGGAAAGGTTCATTTATCTTTGGATTGGAATTGAGAGAACAAGCTGTTCAGAGCTGAAGGAAGGTCCTTAAATCTCTTAAAGGCTCTACTGATACAAGGGTTAGTTTATGGAAATAAAGTCCCGAATTGCACAAATGCCCATTAGGCAGGAGAAATGGGCAGGGCAGAACGACATGGGCTGTGGGGACAGCTGGTCTGCAGCAGGGACGGCTGGGCTGGGCCCCGGAGGTAGGAGGCTAGAAGAAGTCTAGAGGCAGAGGTTAGCGCATTCACCCAAAACCCTTGCTTCCCCATCCATCTCGAGGATGCTGCCGTTTTCCTCAGACAAGGGAGACGTTTTAATTTAAACAGAAACTTAAAATCATGAAAATTTTGAGCATCATTTGTCATTCTGAAAGTTCTAATCAGGGGCACCTGGGTGGCTCACTCGTTAAGCGTCTGCCTTCGGCTCAGGTCATGATCCCGGGGTCCTGGTATCGAGCCCCACATCGGGCTCCCGGCTCAGCAAGGAGCCTGCTTCTCCCTCTCCCACTCCCCCTGCTTGTGTTCCCTCTCACGCTTTGTCTCTCTCTGTCAAATAAATAAATAAAACCTTTTAAAAACAAGTTCTAATCATAAGTATTTTATTCAGACCTTATCCTATGACTGACTAAAGAGGGCTGAAAAATTATAGGTTATATTATTGAAAATTATATGTTATAAGATATTTAATGTATTGGTTTGATTCATAAAGAACAGGGATATTTATATCTGAGCGATTATCCAATACATGTCATTAATCTTATTTCTATAAATTAAAAGTACAGAAGAGTATTAGTTTATGGGGATTATTATTTTAACTTTAGATTTTTTTCTATGCAAAGTAAGCTTAAAAAAAGAAGTTAGAAATGCATTATGTACAACAAAATATAGTTTTTACTCCCTGTGTATACATACAAACAGACAAAACCACTCTTTTCATTCCTTGTACATCTAATCTTCTGCACCAGTCCCAATATACACTTATTCCTCCCTCAAAGACAAATATCCAAAAAGGATGCTAAATAAATGAAAAATACTTGTAATTCCTTACCTAAAGTACTATATTTACTAGGGGTATTTTTTGTCTGACTGCTTCTCCAGACCCAACAAACACAAGAATGTCAGCTCCCACCACTTCCTTAAACAAATATAGCCATTACTAAAATATACAATAAAGAAATTCAGTTCAGATTGAAAGAAAGAAAGAAAACTGTTCATCCAAAGCTGACATTATCATATATTTATAAAATCCAAGTTGGGGTGGGGGGACTTACTACTAAGATACCAGAGATAAGCATAAACACACACACACACTCAAAAGTATCAGTTTTCAATCCACATTCCAATGAATGGAAGTTTTTTGGTTCTTGTTTGTTATGTCTGTTTTCCCATTTAGGTGAGGGGAAAATAATTTGTATGGTATAAAATAATTGTGAGGCAAAAATACAGATGAGGAGTGTGAAGAAGTCTGGTTATATTCTATTTTCAGATGGACTTTGTGGACTGGGTGTGAGCCCCTGTTGTTAAACAATGAGAAGATCAAACATCCCAAGATCTTTCCTAGAGATGGTGCGAGATACAGAGCATCAGCAGAAAATGGGTTTCTGAACCTACCTTGCTTAGTGTCTTTGTATTTCTTGTATCTCAGATGGACTTTGATAAAATTATTTAGACCTATGTCATGATCAAAAGCTACTGAATCTACTAGCATTTATATATGAGAAAGGCTATCATTCATCATTTTTTTCTTAATCTAAATCTTAATTACTACCACTACTATTTGGAAGTCTCTCTTTCTTTGTCTCTCTATCAATCTATAATTCCATATGTATGTAATTTCCATAAACCTATCATTCAAGCTCTTACCTAATCTAACCAATAATATTCCTATTTTGGAAAATTGGAAAATAGGAATACAGATTCTACTTGAGAGACTAACCTGTAGTTCTTTTAGGTAGCCTCAGTAATTTCTTTTTTGGATTTTTTTCAGTTGGCTGCATTCATCACTTTGCTTACCTGGGCTAGAAAGTCCTTGAAGACGATTTACCCACCTGGCACTGTGGTGCTTCTCTTTTCAGTCTATCCTGTAGTCTATTTGCTGCAGAGCAGCAGGCTTTCCCAGAGAAAAAGTGGAAACTGTCAGGTCTCTTAACATCTAGGTCTATACCAATCACAGTATAATTTCCACCACATTTCACATTTTATGAACTGTAGGATTTTACTGGAAATAAGAAAGTACAGAACAGTGATTAAGAGCACTGGTACTGGAATCAGACAAATACAAGTTTGTCCTCTGCCTTTGTTATTCCTGGCTGGGTCATCTCCAACAATTTATTTAAAATCACTAAGACTCATTTTCCTCTCCTATAAACTGAGGTTTAAAATAGTTGATGTTGGGCGCCTGGGTGGCTGAGATGGTTAAGCGTCTGCCTTCGGCTCAGGTCATGATCCCAGGGTCCTGGAATGAGTCCCGCATCGGGCTCCCTGCTCCTTGGGAGCCTGCTTCTCCCTCTGCTTCTCTCTCTCTCTCCCCCTTTCTCTCTCCCCCTCTGTCTCTCATGAATAAATAAATAAAATCTTTAAATAAAATAAAATAAAATAGTTGATGTTAAAAGGAATTTGGTTTGCTTATCAATAATGGTTTATGGCAAATATACCTTTATATAATATATTTTATTTTAAAAGCCCTAAAATTAACAACATCATCAGCAACAATTTGTTTTAGCCAATTAACTTTTTTTTAATCAGTTAGTCTGAACTGAATAATGTGATTACCTGTATGTTTCATTCCTCTTAAAAAGATGAGATCCATAGTCATTTCTTTGCAGTCCCATCATCTAATGGGACTTAAAATAATGAAATGATCAGGGATAACTAAATAATTATTTTCATGATCCATAAGACTTTAAATAGTCAATAATCAGCACTGTTGTTTTATTCTACCTGACTAAATTGTAAAATAATACAAAATAACATTCCTTTAGTTCTCTGGTTGTTTTTGCTATTACTTAATTTTGAGTCAGAAAATCAGCACTTGAGAACACAAATAGTACTGTGTTTTAATTCAGTTATGTGGGTGAACATGGGTGTGTCTCATATACACATATATATAAAAATGGAGACACTTAATATTGTGCTGATATTTTATACATTTACATTTAAGTGTTTCAGAATACATTTTCCAAGAATCTGTAACCCTGGTACAATTATCAAAATTATTAATTAGAACATTGACATAGTAATTTTATTAAATCAGTTGTACACTTTCAAATTTCATAAATTTCTCCAATAATGTACTTATTAGCAATTTTTGTTTTCCCAGTGCTCGTTCCAGGTCAGACCATTTATATTTATTTCCTATCTTTCTTTAGTCTTCTTTAACCTGTAAGTGTTCATTAGTCTTTCTTTAGCTTTCATGAACTTGACATTAAAAAAAAATTAAAGACCATTTATTTTGTAAACTCTCCCTCATTTTGGTTTTGATTTATTCTTGCTAATGATTTCATTCAAATGATGTATTTTTGACAGAAGTGATGCTGTGTCCTTCTCGATGACTGATAAGGGGGCACCTGCTGTCAGCTTGTTCTGTTATTGCTGATGTTAACTTTGATGATTTGCCTAAGGTGACAACAACTAGGTTAATCCACTGTAAAATTGCTAATTCCTCCTTGTAAAAAAAAAAAAGTAATTAGAGGGGAATTACTTGGAAACTATGTAAATATCCTGCTCCTCATCAAACTTTTACCCATGAGGTTAGCTCCCACTCATGATTTTGTCTCATTTAATTATTACGATAGTTGCTAAATGGTGTTATTTGTAACTCTGTCGTTCCTTTCATATATCAGTACTTGTATAAATTATTTTTGGCTGGACTAGGACAGCTCAATTTTTTATCTCCAGGGATACCTGGAAGTATAGAACTGACTCTTGGCCAAAAGAAGGATGAGAGTGCTAACTAATGATTTATAATATGCTTTTTAAAGTTGGAAACTTTTCTGGCATCACCAGGCCAGTTTGTGTATTGATCCCTTACCCCTGGTGTAACCAGTTAGAAATTTGGCTTGGCTATGTGACTAGAAGGGCATGAAAGAGCCCACTGGGAACATTTCAGAAGCTCTTCTAAAACCAAGAAGCCTCACACAAATTGTAGTGGTTCAAATTCCAGAAAGGAAGTACATCATGTAAGAATAAGAATAATTCTGAAGAACTGGGCCTGGAAGTCTCTCAGGCTATTAACGCTTGTGCATACTTTCTATATCCTTTGACTTTATCAATATGCTTGTGAATATGCTCTCCGAAGTCTATGAGTCTTCAATTATCTAGTCATGTGAAATCATTATAGCACTTTATGGTAGAGGAGATCTTACCCTTACTCCCGCTCATTTATTTACTCCTATCAGTGTTCACTAATAGATTCTTTATTTCACAAAAATTCTGTTACTATTATTATTTCTTCTGATACTCAGATTTTCTACAGTCTCTCTATTGGGAGTTCCTTCAAGTTAGTCCCATTGTCTTATTAATATATCATTATTTTATTTGCATTTCCCTGCTTCTTTTGTTTTGCATGGCAGGAAGATGCCCATGTTTATGTGTATGTATGTATGTATATGTGTATATATAGGTTTTGAATATCCTAATTAAACTCACAAAAGAGTTTATTCTAATACTTCTTCTTTCCAATAGTCTCTTTTCCACAATGAAAAACCAGCTTCTGATTATCCTCAATGCATTTATTCAATTGCCAAATCCTTAAATACACAGAAAGCACTTTCTTGATTGTTATCCCATACTGCTGTGAAAACAAATTTCTAACTAGACTTCCATATTAGCTTATAGACATTTTTGTCTTTAGCCTGAGTATATGTAGAGAAGTATTATGTTTAATATGTAGGGTAGGTCTTTTTTCCCCTTTAGTGTCTGTTATTTTTTTGTTTTGTTTTTGTCTGTATCCTATATTAGTATTTACTTCCTTTTTCTTGCTTTGATTTGCTTATTTTTAAGATTGATAATGACATCGTTCCAAAAGTCAAAACTATATAAATATACTGAGAGAAAAGTTCACTTCCCTTTTAATTTATCCCCTCCTGTTCACACCCACTCCTGTAACTGTTGTACGATTTTGAATTCCAATCAGCCTATTTCCCCACAACCTTTCCAACAGAGTTTGTTGTCAGGTTTTGCAAATTTTGCCAATCTAATAGGTGATAAATGATAGTTCTTTTAGTTTTGCTTTTTATTTCTCTTATACACAGAAAACTTGAACATTTTTAAATTCTTAAATGATCTTTATATAATTTTGCTTTGTCTATTATTGGTTGTTCACTGTATTTTCTAATCTTTTCTGCTTTTCTTCCCGTAAATTTTAAGAGCCATTTATATATTAAAGATATCATGTTTATCTGTGATTTATGTTGCAGATACCTTTTATAGTTGTTGGTTGTTGCGCTCCTGGGTGGCTCAGTCGGTTAAGCATCTGACTTTTGATTTCAGTTCAGGTCATGATCTCAGGGTCATGGGATCATCCCCGTGTTGGGCTCTGTGCTCAATGGGGAGTCTGCTTCTCTCCCTCTCCCTCTGCCCCTCCCATCTCTCTCTCTCTCTCAAATAAATAAATCTTTTAGAAAAAATATTGGTTGTCTTTGGAATTATGGCGTTAAAACGCTTTCCTTTTTAGTTGTGTAAATTTTTTAAATGTATTTGAATATATTATTTTTTTCTTTTATTTCTTCTGGATTTTAAGTCATATAAGCTCTTTCACTATACCTATAATTTATAAAACCTAACCTATGTTTCCTTTTGCTATTTGTGGTATTTGTTTTGTTGTATCTCTAAAATATTTAGAGTTTATTCTTATAAATTTTAATGTAATTATCTTTTTGCAATTGGCTATGTAGTTTTCTGAACACCATTTATTAAAAAGTCCTTCTATGCCCTAGTAATTTCAGATGTTATCTTTATAATATATCAAATGTCCCTTGACAACTCAGATCTCTTTCTGTACTTCCTATTATATTTCATTGTCTATTTGTCTGTTTATGCATTAACACCACATATTTTGAATAACATGGTTTTAGAGAATATTTAATATTGTGTAAGTCTTGTTCCTCATGTTTCTAGTTATTCTAACAAAATTATAACCAGTGTGTCTAGATCCATAAAAACTTGTAGGTACGTTTATTGGGATTATACTAAATTCATAAAATTACTTAGGGAGAAGAGTTATCTTTATTAAGTTGAGTCATTCTATTAAAGAATGACATATTTCTTTATCTTTGTTCAAGTCTGATTTGTGTTGTTCAGAAATATTTTAGAGTTTTTCATACAGTTTACATGTTTCTTTTTCTTTTTCAATTTTTTAAAATTTAAATTCAATTAACATGTAATGTATTATTTGTTTCAGAGATACAGGTCTGTGATTCATCAGTCTTATATAATACCCGGTGCTCATTACAACACACACCCTTCCCAATATTGTTTCTTCTTAAGTGGATTTCTCAGTTTTCTCATCTTTTTTTATTTTAGAGCAGGGAGGTTCAAAGGGAAAGGGAGAAAGAGAATCTTAAGCAGGCTCCACACCCAGTACAGAGCCCAACCGTTGGCTCAATCCCATGACCCTGAGATCATGACCTGAGCCGAAATCGAGAGTCTGATGCTTAACCGACTGAGCCACCCAAGCACCCCAGTTTTCTCATCTTTGATGTTGCTACAGTGAATAGATTTTTTTCTACCATTATGTCTTTGAACTGGTTGTTATTTATGAGTAAGAAGGCTTTTTGATTTCTATATGTTAGGGTTTTCTGCTACTTGAGTGTATAATTTTATTTTTGAGTCAAAGCTTTGACTTCAGCTTTGTAAGTATTTTATCCTATCATGTACAAATAGAAAGAGTTGTACTTCCTATTTTAAAATTTATGGTTTTTAATTTGATTGGCAGGGATTTCCAATACACTGTTAAATACTAGGGGTCTTAGTTGGCATCTTTAATTTGTGTCTGGTAGTAGTGGAAATGCTATGTTTCCTTATTAAGCAAAATACTGATTTTACAACTAATTTGTTTTTATTGTGTTAAGGATGTATCAATATGTATCTTCTTAGCTATATTTTTATGAAGAGTGAGAATTTAATTTTTTGGACTTATTTATCATCTTCAGAGGTAATCACATGATTTTTCTTCTTCAACTCATTAGTGGTATATTATCTTAATAGATTTCCAAATAGCCCATTGTTCATGGTGTGGTGTATTTCTTTCTGAAAATGATATTAAATGATATTTGCTGAAAATTTCTTTAGGACTTGTAATTAATATTGTAATAGTTAATTTTATATCAACTTCATTGGGCAAAGAGATGCCCAAATGTCTGGTAAAACATTATTTCTAGATCTGTTTGTGAGGGTGTTTCTGGAAGATATTAACATTTGAATCAGTAAACTCAGTAGATATTCACCCTCACCAATATGGGGAGTCATCATCCAATCTGTTGAGGGTCCATATAGAACAAGAAAATTGAGAAAGGGTAAATTTTCTTTATCTCCTCTTAGATGGGGACATTCGTCTTTTCCTACCCTCTCATAACAGGGCTCCTGCCTCGTGGTCCTTTGGACTCTGGGACTTGTATCAAGAATCCTACTCCTGTGCGGTTTCTTTGGTCTTTGACCTTGGACTGGTAGTTATACCAGAGACTCCCCTTGTTCTTAAGCCTTTGGACTCAGACTGAATTACAACATCTGCATTCCTGATTTCTAGTTTGCAGACACCATTTCATGGTATATGTCAGCTTCCATAATCATGTGAGTCAATTCTCATCATAAATCTCCCCTATCTCTCTCTATCTATCTAATCTGTCATCTCCTATTGGTTATGTTTCTCTGGAGAACCCTAAGTAATACAAATATTAAATCATTCATTGTAATTTTGATTTTTGTTCTTATTGTTGGTATTTGGAGGAGAGATTTTACCAACTCTGCTCTTTTTTTTTTTTGCCCTTTTTTTTTCCTGCAGAGCCCTAGATTTCCCACTAAATCCATTATCATTGAATATGGGAAAAGATGTCTCTCCTTTCCTTGCACCTTTTTCTTTAGTCATGATCCCTCTCAAAGCTTACCAAGAACCATGCCTAATGTGTTCAACTCTCTGAAAAACCATATTCCTTTTTCAGAATTTTTACATTTATGGTGGGATTTTTCTTTCTGACAGTTATTATTTTTTAAGTCAGTCTTCTACTTGCTGTCCTTTTTTTTTTCTTCTGAGAAGTTTCCCTGGATAGTACTACTTTATATAGAGGTATGACCAAGGAAAGTGAGAAATAGCTGCTTATTTGGCTTCTTTTTAAACTTATGGGGATTTTGATTGTGGTTTTCTTATCTTTCAGATGTTCTGAGTGTGAGGGTCTTGTGTAGTTGTATGGTCTTAGGAGGATCTATGTTTGTTTATTGAGAATGTGTAGAGAGATGCAAATATTGGAAGCCACCATTTTCCTTGGCCAAAAACGTTCTTCTATTTTTGCTTGAGTAATTGGTATAATCAATTTGAAAAACACATTTTTGAAAGAGATAATTATTTTTATTTTGTCTCTAGTTACCCAGGCTAATATGCTCTCATGAACATGTATTATTATCATGTAACCTAGAAGAGTCCCAAAACATAGGTTCTGAGAACAACTATAGAAATCTTAAAGGGTGAACATTTTCACTGTGGTATTGAAATAAAAGTCAGCAAATTAAATTCCTAGAACATCAGCTTGAGTTCTTTTTTAGAAAAAAAATTTTCAAAGCAAGTTTATTGAGGTTACCTCTGGGACTTCTCCCAGATGTGTACTAAATTGGTGTTTATAGAGGAAACACGTTTCATGAAATCAGTTCCCCTTCTCCAGATTTTTCTATTTTTGTTAAAATGACTACTGCATTAAAGATAGACATCAAATTGTTTGAGACTTGTATATTTATTCATTTTTACTCCTAATTTGGACCATCCTTCTGCTTCATCACCCACTTTTTAATATATGGCTCTCAAACGTTGAGAGCAGATGACAACTATATTCATGAACTCCATCTACGTATAAATGTATAAATAACCATTTAACCTTTAAATATCTTGATAATCATTCAGCAAGCCAAGGCATAGATGTCACCAGTTTTAATGCACACGCTGATTTGCTCTTGGGTTTTATCACTTACAACCATTAAGAATTGAAAGGATAATTTATCTTGAAGGTTGAAGTATGTGTCTTTTAACAAAGTGTTATCTAGGGACAAAAAAAGGAACTATAAACAGATGGATTAGTTCTCTGTGCACTAAATCTAAAGGGTACTGAACTGCATGATATGTTCTTTTTGCTTTTTCTTTACCTCAAGGTCACAAGTGGAGAATAGTAATTCTCTGAAAGCCTCATACCCTACGAAGGTAAATTTTATTATGAGCATGTTAGCTTTATATTAATTGTTTTGTTTTTTCTGCAATTATGCAGAAAATTATATTTATATTAGCTTAATGCTTTTTCCATGCTTTATGTATTTTTAAAGGGTTACTTTATTAAAATAATATCCAATAAAACCAGGCAAATATATAATGCTAGATAGAATAAAGAACAAAAAGAAATAACATTTACTGAGAACATATATTAAATGTTATTTACTTTAAATAAGCTAGCTCATTTAATACCTACATTACTCCTATAATTTAGATAATTTATGGCAATTTTATAGATGAGGAAATAGAAGCTATATCCTCTATATAACTTGTACAGAGTCATAGTTTCTCTGTTAAGTAGCATAGCCCAGAATAATACCAGGTTTATGTGACGTTTTCTATAACCTGATACCTAGAAGAATATTAAAGGATCTATACAAAATCTATATACAAGTATTTATCAAAATATAGTTATTATGCACTATAAACTATTTTGAATGTGCTATTGTCAAAGGAGTTGATACATAGATCAATTGAACAAAATAGACAATCCAGAAATAGACCCACATACATGTGGCAAAAGATTTTGACAAGGAGATAAAGGGGTAATTTGATGTATAAAGTATATCTTTTCAACAGTTGATGCTGGAATAAATGGCCATCCATAAGTTTATAATT
The DNA here is from genome assembly GCF_037043125.1 of Eumetopias jubatus. Taxonomy (NCBI): domain Eukaryota; kingdom Metazoa; phylum Chordata; class Mammalia; order Carnivora; family Otariidae; genus Eumetopias; species Eumetopias jubatus. The sequence continues at coordinate 57,804,249 of NW_028274812.1, read as the reverse complement.
AAATTCAACCTAAATCTTAAATATTTAGGATTTTGATTCTTTGGCTTATACTGTAAGCCAAAGTGGATTATAAATGTAAATGTGGGGTGCCTGGGTGGCTCAGTCGTTAAGCATCTGCCTTCGGCTGAGGTCATGATCCCAGGGTCCTGGGATCGAGCCCCATATCGGGCTCCCTGCTCCGTGGGAGGCCTGCTTCTCCCTCTCTTTCTCCCACTGCTTGTGTTCCCTCTCTTGCTGTGTCTCTCTCTGTCAAATAAATAAATAAAATCTTTAAAAAAAGTAAATGTAAAATTATAAAACATTGGAGGAAAAATGGGAGGAAAATCTTAGTGCCTTGGTGTTAGAGAGTTCTTAAGACTGAGAATAATTCAAATCACATATCTGACAAAAGAATTATATCTAGATGTATAAAAAATTCTCAATACTGAACAGAAGGAAAACAAAAATCCCAATTAATAAAAATGGTTACAAGATCTGAAGAGACAATTCACCAAAGATGATATGTAAATGTTAAAAAAGGACATAAAAAGTTGTTCAACATTATTAGTGAATATGGGTATGCAAATTAAAACCATAGTGAGATACCTCCAAAACAACTATTAGGATGGCTAAAATAAAAATAATTGACAATATCAGTTGATAATAAGGATGCTGAACATTTGAAACGCTCATGCATTTCCAGTGGTTATGGAAATGGTACACCTACTCTGAAAAAAGCTTGAAGACTTCTTTTTTTTTATTATTATGTTACGTTAATCACCATATGTTACATCATTAGTTTTTGATGTAGTGTTCCATGATTCATTGTTTGTGTATAACACCCAGTGCTCCATGCAGAACGTGCCCTCTTTAACCCATCACCAGGCTAACCCATCCCCCCACCCCCCTCCCCTTTAGAACCCTCTGTTTCTCAGAGTCCATAGTCTCTCATAGTTTATCTCCCCCTCTGATTTTCCTCCCTTCATTCAACGATGTGGATGGAACTGGAGGGTATTATGCTGAGCGAAATAAGTCAATCAGAGAAAGACATGTATCATATGACCTCACTGATATGAGGAATTCTTAATCTCAGGAAACAAACTGAGGGTTGCTGGAGTTGGGGGGTGGGAGGGAAGGGGTGGCTGGGTGATAGACAATGGGGAAGGTATGTGCTATGGTAAGCGTGCTGTGAATTGTGTAAGGCTGTTGAATCACAGACCTGTACCTCGGAAACAAATAATACATTATATGTTTAAAAAAAAAAAAGAAGTTGAAGACTTCTTCAAATAGTTACCATATGGTTCAGAAAACACATTCCTATGTGTTCACCCTGAAGAAAGAAAAACTTATCTTAAAACAAAAACCTGTACATGAGCATTCAAGAAATTTATAATTCCCCAAAACTAGAGACAACCTAAATATTCTTCAACTAGGATGAATCTCAAAAGTATTTTATGCAAATGAAAGAAGTCAATCTCAAGAGTTCACATACTGTTTGATTTCATTTATATGACATTCTCAAGATGATAAATCTATCGTGACAGAGAACAGATCAATAGTTTCCAGTGACTAGTGGTAGCAGGACAGTATGACTTAAAAAAAGGATATCACAAAAAATGGATCTCTTATGTACTCAGATTATTGTGTGGTTATTTATCTATACATGTGTTAAAATTCATAGAACTATTCACCAAAAAATATATTATAAAAAAACCTATTGCAGTCTACAGAAAAAGGTCAATAATAGTGTCAATGGTTTCAGTTATCCATAAAAGCTAATTTTGAATGATATTGCAGGTTATTATATGAAAACATAATTCCATATGGAAAAAAAATACCATCCTCTGAAATATATCAGCGATAAGGCATTAAGGACACATGAACCTAAGAAACAAATTAAGTATGTAAACATAAACCAATAGAAAATATCCTTATGGTAATTTTTAATGTTTAGATGATCAATGTTTCAAGTTTCCCGTAATGTATTTGATTTTCCCATAAGATATTGTTGATATTTAATCTTTTTAAACTCACAATACCAGCTATACATGTGTTTCACTTGAATACACAAATACTTTTTAACTTTTTAAGGAAGTTTATTTTTGAAAATAATTTTAATATAGTATAAGTTTTTAATAAGTTCACATCATAATGAAATCAATTTTTGGACAATAAAAAACAACTTAAAAATAATATATTATTTTAACTTAGCATCGCCTTTCACTTCCAAATGAATCTCAGTTTGGACAGCATAATGGTTTTAAATATCTTTAAAGAAATTAGTACGGATCTCAATTTCTTACTGGGACACGGAGCATTCATTTTCACAACTTGTACGATCTTTTCTTCCCTCCGTCTAGCTAAAGCTCTCTTCTCTTCATTTGGTTGAAATCCAGTTCCACTTTCTTTTGTACTTTTTTTCTTTCCTCTGATCCCCTATAGATCTTGTTTGAATGACATTTTTAGCAGCGATCGGTTGCTGCCTGATATTGTTCTATTCCAACATGTTTCTTATTAAATAATTCAAAAATTTCTTCAGAGCAAGAAAAATTCTATTTATTTGTACAGAGGCACAGTGTGTATATAACATACTGTTATTTTCTATATGATGTTTGATGAATTTATGATGATTCACCAGTAACAGTAGGTTAATAAGATTAACTTTTATTCCCCTGGGATGCCACTTAGTTAATTGGGGTGGGGGAGATAAGATGTTGGGAGAAAAAATGCTACTGCTGATACTCAAAATGTATCTCTTCCAAAATAGGTTATGATATTTAAAAGAAA